>NC_062560.1:19635495-19943352 GCF_016906955.1 Phacochoerus africanus
GAATCCATACCAAATTAGCTGTTACTTTGTGAGACTGTCTTGTAGATACCAACACAATGCCAAAGTTACATATTCAGCATCTTTTCCTAAACTTAATATTTCAGAAATACAAAAAGAGAAAAAGAACATAATGAACACCTGTGTATCAACTACTTATATTAATAAATAAAATATAAAACAATGCAAGTTCTTATATGTTTCTTCTCAAATTTCCCCCACCTAAAAATTTGGGTTTTTTAATCCCATAAATGTCTTATGATTTGGATGGTATTAAATTCTGGGATTAATTTAGGGACAACACATTTATGATTATGGGATCTTTACCATAAACATGGTATTTCTCATCATTCGCTTGGGTTTTCCTTTAAGTCTTACAATAATAGTTTAAAATTTTCTCCATAAAGGTCATGTATATCCTTTGTTAGATCATTACTGGGTTTCTTCTTAAACTGCTCTTGAAAATGGCATCTTTTTAAAAATTACTTGTTTTTTTTCTTTTATAGCTGCACAGGCAGCATATGGAAGTTCCTGGGCCAGGCATCAAATTCGAACGGCAGCTGCAATTTATACCACAGCTGCGGCAATGCCAGATCCTTAACCCACTGTGCCAGACCAGGGATCAAACCCACACTGCCACAGAGACAATGCTGGATCCTTAACTGGCTGCACCACAGCAGGAACTCCTAAAACTTTTTTTTCTATTGTCATTTTAGGGTCACACCTGCAGCATATGGAAATTCCCAGGCTAGGGATAGAATTGGAGCTGTAGCTGCTGGCCTACACCACAGCCACAGCAATGCCAGATCTGAGCCATGTCTGTGACCTACACCACAGCTCACGGCAATGCTGGATCCTTACCCACTGAGCAAGGCCAGGAATTGAACCCACATACTCATGGATGCTAGTTGGGTTCATTACCACTGAGCAACCATGGGAACTGCTAAAACTTACATTTTTAAACTTTGTTACCGATGGATAGAAATACAATTGTTCCCTCACACCATGCACAAAAATAAACTCAAAATGGCTGAAAGACTTAAATATACAACAGGACACCATCAAACTCCTAGAAGAAAACATAGGCAAAACACTCTCTGACATCAACATCATGAATATTTTCTCAGGTCAGTCTCCCAAAGCAATAGAAATTAGAGCAAAAATAAACCCATGGGACCTCATCAAACTGAAAAGCTTTTGCACAGCAAAGGAAACCAACAAGAAAACAAAAAGACAACTTACAGAATGGGAGAAAATAGTTTCAAATGATGCAACCGACAAGGGCTTAATCTCTAGAATATATAAGCAACTTATACAACCCAACAGCAAAAAAACCAATCACCCAATGGAAAAATGGGCAAAAGACCTGACTAGACATTTCTCCAAAGAAGATATACAGATGGCCAACAAGCACATGAAAAAATGCTCAACATCGCTGGTTATAAGAGAAATGCAAATCAAAACTACCATGAGATATCACCTCACACCAGTCAGAATGGCCATCATTCATAAATCCACAAATAACAAGTGCTGGAGGGGGTGTGGAGAAAAGGGAACCCTCCTGCCCTGTTGGTGGGAATGTCAACTGGTACAGCCACTATGGAGAACAGTTTGGAGATACCTTAGAAATCTATCCATAGAACTTCCATATGACCCCGCAATCCCACTCTTGGGCATCTATCCGGACAAAACTCTACTTAAAAGAGACACGTGCACCCGCATGTTCATGGCAGCACTATTCACAATAGCCAGGACATGGAAACAACCCAAATGTCCATCGACAGAGGATTGGAGTAGGAAGAGGTGGTATATATACACAATGGAATACTACTCAGCCATAAAAAAGAATGACATCATGCCATTTGCAGCAACATGGATGGAGCTAGAGAATCTCATACTGAGTGAAATGAGCCAGAAAGACAAAGACAAATACCATATGATATCACTTATAACTGGAATCTAATATCCAACACAAATGAACATCTCCTCAGAAAAGAAAATCATGGACTTGGAGAAGAGACTTGTGGCTGCCTGATGGGAGGGGGAGGAAGTGGGAGGGATTGGGAGCTTGGGCTCATCAGACACAACTTAGAATAGATTTACAAGGAGATCCTGCTGAATAGCATTGAGAACTTTGTCTAGATACTCATGTTGCAACAGAAGAAAGGGTGGGGGAAAAAATGTAATTGTAATGTATACATGTAAGGATAACCTGACCCCCTTGCTGTACAGTGGGAAAATAAATAAATAAATAAATAAATAAAAGGCATAAGGGGAAAAAAAAAGAAATACAATTGTTTTTCACATACTGATCTCCAGTGAATTTTCTAATAATTTTTCTATAGATTTTCTTGGATCTTCTATATATACAATTGTGTGTTCTATAAATGGTAGTTGATTACTTACTTTGCTATTCTAAGAAGTTTTATTCTTTTTTAAAAACATATTCTTACTTTACCATGCTGGACAGCATCTCCAGTGAAATGTTGAAGTGAGATAATTGTGCCTTGTCTTGATCCTTATTTTAAAAATAAGGCTGCTAGCATTAAACCATTAAGTATACAGTTTACTATGGAAGTTTTTGATAGTCTTAATTGTGTTAAGCAATTCTTTTGTATTGTTAGTTTTTAAGAGAACTTCTAAGTCATTAATACTGAATTCTATGTGCTTCTGTTGAGATAATACTTTGTTCTCCTTTCTCTGTTTATTGTGTTGAATTATATTAATGGATTTTCCTGATGGTAAGCCAATCTTATGAAACAGTATTTTAAAATGAAACTATTTCAGTCTTAGTTTTGGCTGAGGCAGCAACAATAAACAACACCTTCCAATGTGAGGTGTGAGACCACCATGCTGGTCTTCTAAAGGAGGTAGCTGCAAACTGGTTTGTGACTCTTAGCTGACACCAATCCCCACATCTAAGAGAATGTGGAGAGGCCACGAAAAGGCCTGGAAATTAGGAGAGGACTTGGAAGAAAGCTGTAGGCATTCTGTGCATTTCAAGTTCTCCCAACGGAAGGGTGTGGGAGCAGGACTCACATTCACCCTAAGCCTAGGGAAAGGAGTTTTGGTGGAACCACTTGAAGGTTTGATATGGGACACCCAGACCTCAGAAGACACATAATGGTTGTTGATTCCACTTGGGTAATATGAAGGACAGGAAGGTCTCAGAAAAGCCCTTAAGAGTATCCCATAAGAAAATGAGTTTTTTTAAAGTACCAGAGGGTCAAATAATGTTGATGCTGGTTCACGGAGGTATTAATCAAAAAGTACTTATTCTTCTTCATCTTCTCACCTATCTTCTCCTATGGTGCAATTCTAGAGGGCTCACAAACTCTCATAAGCAGTATGGCCGAGAAGGGCTAAGAAGCACTCCATAGAGAAAGTAAGAAGATACTGGCCACATCTCCTTTCTCATTTCAACTACCTAGCACCACAGTAGGCCTTGGGTAAGAGATGGAAGAAGACGCAACTCTAAAGAAATATTAAAGCTTTAATTATTACTGATACTTTAATTAAACTGAGACTCCTCTGTGACAAAACATGACCAAAATACACAAGAGCCATGGAACTATCTTACTTCTGATCCACAAGAAAAGATCTAAGCCCACAGAGTGGACTTAAATTGGTAATAGTGGAATCAAAGTTATTTTCTGATTTTAACCACATGAGCCCTACTTATTCAGTTTACTAGTTACATTTTCATGCTGGAGTTCAACACAACCTGGTTTATTGCATATTTTAAGACATTAAGACGCAAACATCTTGGAGTTCCCGTTGTGGCTCAGTGGTTAATGAATCCGACTAGCTCCAGGTTCGATTCCTGGCCTCGATCAATGGGTTAAGGATCCAGCACTGCTGTGATCTGTGGTGTAGGTCGCAGACACGGCTTGGATCTGGTGTTGCTGTGGCTATGGCGAAGGCTGGCAGCTATAGCTCCAATTAGACCCCTAGTCTGAGAACCTCCATATGCCACAGGTGCGGCCCTAGAAAATATAAAAAGACAAAAAAAAATCAAGATGCAAACATCTTAAGTAAAAAATTACTGATAATATTTTATGATTATTGAAATAGTATTGGTAATATTTTACTTAGGATCTTTACATTTGTATTAATTAGTGAGACTAGCTGGCAATTTTCCTTTCTTAAAATGCCCATGTCTGTTTTTTATATGAAGATTGTTAGCTTCAATAAAATAATTGAGTGTTTCCTCATTTTTAACTGCATGGAGAGTCTACAGAAGATTGGAATTCTATGTTCCTTGAATGCTTGGTAGAATTCATCCATAAAATCAGTTAGGCCTAGAGTTTTGTGCTTGTGTGGGAGTGAATCTTTAGCTACTGACTCAGATTCTTTAATGATTATGTTTATTCAAGTTTTCTGTTTTCTGTTTAGTCAGTATTAATGTTATATTTTCTAGAGAATTATCTGTTTTATGTAAGTTTTCAAATATATGAGTATAAATTTGATCATAAAATCTCTTCTCTTTTTTCATCTCTGATGTTTTGTCCCATTTTTGTTTCTAACATTATTTAATTGTACCAAATCTCTTCATTTTTAAATATCTTATTCAAATAAAGTTATAAGAAATAATAGAGAAATATTCCACAGTTATGCTGAGTTTCCCCCAAAAGTAACACCCTGCATAACTGTAGTACCATATTATAATCAGGTTCTTAATATTGATAGACTGTTTTATTTAGATTTTATTAATTTTACATGTACTCATTTGTAAGATATCTATATATAGAGAGAGATATGTATTTAGTTCTATGCAATTTTATCACATGCATAGATTCATGGGTCCACCACCACAGTCAAGATACATAATAGTTTAATCACCACAAGGATACCCTTTTATAACTGTATCTACTTCCTTCCCATTCTCTGCCCCAGTCTCTAACAGCCTGCAACCACTAATCTGCTATCTATTTGTTTGTCGTTTCAGGAGTGTTACATAAAGGAAATGATGCAATATGTATGTAATGTTTTGAGACTGGCTTTTTTTCACTTGGCAAAACTGTAGATCCCTCCAAGACTTATCAGCAGTTCATTCTTTTTTATTGTGAGTAGCATTCAGTGGCATGGGTATATCTATCATAGTTGGTTTAACCATTCACCTGTTGAAGGATATCAAGGTTGTTTCCAGTTTGGGGATTACAAATAAGGGCTATCGTGAACATTTGAGTACAGGTTTTTGTGTAAAAATTAATTTCCATTTTCTGTGGGATAAATGCACAAGAGTACAACTGCTGGGTTGTATACTACATGCATGTTTAGTTCTGGGTTGTTTGTTATTAAGGAACTGCCAGACTGTTTTCCAGATTGGCAGACCATTGTATATTTCCACCAGCAGTTTACGGCTGATCCAGTTCCTACCCATGCCTGCCACCATTTAGTGCTGTCACTATCTTTTATTTTAGTCATACTGGTATGACAGTAATATCTCATTGTGGTTTTAATTTAAATTTCACTAATAGCTAATGAACCTGAACATCTTCAACACATTTATTTGCTATCTATGTATCTTTGGTGAAATGTCTGTTGGTGATTTTTGCTCATTTTCTAATTGGATAATTTTTTATTATTATATTTTTTGTAATGATTTTTATTTTTTCCATCAGAGCTGATTTACAGTGTTCTGTCAATTTTCTACTAAATAGCAAGGTGACCCAGTCATACATACATGTATACATTCTTTTTTCTCACATTATCATGCTCCATCATAACTGACTAGACATACTTCCCAGTGCGACAGAGCAGGATCCCATTGCTCATTCATTCCAAAGGCAATAGTGTGCATCTATTGTATTTTCATACTTCCTTATATACTCTGGATACAAGTACTTTTACAAGGGTGTGGTTTTCTCTCTTTTTTTTTTTTTGTCTTTTTAGCGCTATACCCACGGCATATGGAAGTTCCCAGGCTAGGGGTCAATTGGAGCTGTAGCTTCCAGACTAATTCAGTCAGTGCAACGCGGGATCTGAGCTACATCTGGGACCTATACCACAGCTCACAGCAACGCTGGATCAGAGGCCAAGGATTGAACCTGTGTCCTCATGGATACTAGTCAGGTTTGTTACCACTGAGCCCCAGTGGGAATGCCTGGTTTTCAATTTTTTCCTCCCACTCATTAGCATCTCATTTAATCCTCTTCACTTGGTTTTGCACAAATAAAATATTGTTATTTTGATTAGGTTCAATTTATTAATTTTTCCTTTTATTGATTATATTTTTGGTGTCAAATCTAAGAAGCCTTGACAAGCCATAGATCCCAAAGACTTTTCCTGTGTTTATTTCTTTTTTCTTTTTTAAAAATTAAATTTATTCTCTCTGGCCTTCCTGAAATATAGAGGATGTCCTCTTTATTTTTATTTTTTTATTACTGAAATGAATTTCACATCTGTAGTTGTATAATGACCATCACAATCCACTTTCACAGGATTTCCATCCCACAGCCCAAGCACAGTCCCCCACCCCCCAAACTGTCTCCTCCAGAGACCATAAGTTTTTCAACGTCTGTGAGTCAGCATCTGTTCTGCAAAGAAGTTCAATCTGTCCTTTTTTCAAATTCCACATGTCAGTGAAAGCATTTGATGTGGGTGTCTCATTGTATGGCTGACTTCACTTAGCATGATAATTTCTAGGTCCATCCGTGTTGCTAAAAATGCCAGTATTTCGTTCGTTTTAATGGCTGAGTAATATTCCACTGTGTATATGTACCACATCTTCTCGATCCACTCCTCTGTCGATGGACATTTAGGTTGTTTCCATGTCTTGGCTACTGCAAATAGTGCTGCAGTGAACATCGGAGTACACGTGTTTTTGCGAGTCATGGTTTTCTCTGGGTAGATGCCCAGGAGTGGGATTGCTGGATCAAATGGTAGTTCTATGTGTAGTTTTCTGAGGACTCTCCATACTGCTTTCCACAGTGGTTGCACCAATTGACAATCCCACCAACAGTGTACTAGGGTTCCTTTTTCTCCACACCCTCTTCCAGCACTTACTGTTTGTAGACTTTTGGATGATGGCCATTCTGGCTGGTGTAAGGTGGGACCTCAGAGTGGTTTTGATTTGCATGTCTCTACTAATGAGTGATGCTGAACAGCTTTTCATGTGTTTCTTGGCCATCTGTATGTCTTCTTTGGAGAACTGTCTATTTATGTCTTCTGCCCATTTTTTGATGGGGTTGTTTGTTTTTTTGGTATGGAGCTTGCAGAAGGTGTTTATAAATTCTGGAGATGAATCCCTTGTCAGTCGATTCACTTGCAAAGATTTTCTCCCATTCTGTGGGGTGTCTTTTCGTGTTCTTTATGGTTTCCTTTGCTGTGCAGAAACTTTTCATTTTGATGAGATTCCATTTGTTTATTTTTGTTTTTACTGTCATTACTCTAAGAGGTGGATCTGAGAAGATGTTGCTGTGGTTTATGTCAGAGAGTGTTTGGCCTATGTTTTCCTCTAAGAGTTTTATAGCATCTGGTCTTATATCTAGGTCTTTAATCCATTTGGAGTTTATTTGTGTGTATGGTGTTAGGGAGTGTTCTAATTTCATTCTTTTCCATGTGGCTGTCCAGTTTTCCCAGCACCACTTATTGAACAAGCTGTCCTTTCTCCATTGTATCTCCTTGCCTCCTTTGTCTTAGATTAGTTGGCTGTAGGTGCGTGGGTTTAATTCTGCACTTTCTATCCTGTTCCACTGATCTATATTTCTGTCTTTGTGCCAGTACCATGCAGTTTTGATGATTACTGCTTTATAGTAGAATCTGAAGTCTGGGAGCCTGATTCCCCCAGCTCCATTTTTCTTTTTCAGGATGTCTTTGGCTATTCTGGGTCTTTTGTGCTTCCAAACAAACTTTAAAATATTTTGTTCGAGTTTTGTGAAAAATGTCCTTGGTAATTTGATAGGGATTGCATTGAATCTGTAGATTGTCTGGGGTAGTATAGTCATTTTGATAATATTAACTCTTCCAATCCACGAGCATGGTATATCTTTCCATCTACTTGTGTCATCTTTGATTCCTTTCATCAGTGTCTCATAGTTTTAGTTTTCAGAGTACAGTTCTTTTATCTCTTTAGGTAGGTTTACTCCTAGGTATTTGATTCTTTTGGATGCAATGGTAAATGGGATTGCTTCCCTCATTTCTCTTTCTGCTCTTTCATTGTTAGTGTACAGAAATGCCATCAATTTCTGCGTATTAATTTTGTACCCTACAACTTTGCCAAATTCGTGGATGAGCTCTAACAGTTTTCTGGTAGAGTCTTCAGGATTCTCTAGGTATAGTATCATGTCATCTGCAAATAGCAATAGTTTTAATTCTTCCTTTCCAATTTGGATTCCTTTTATTTCTTTTACTCCTCTGATTGCTGTGGCTAGGACTTCCAGAACTATGTTGAAGAGTAGTGGCGAGAGCGGACATCCTTGTCTTGTTCCTGATCTCAGTGGGAATTCTTTCAGCTTTTCACCATTGAGAATGATGTTCGCTGTGGGTTTGTCGTATATGGCCTTTATCATGTTGAGGTAGGTTCCCGTTATGCCCACTTTCTGAAGGGGTTTTATCAGAAATGGGTGTTGGATTTTGTCAAAGGCTTTTTCTGCATCTATTGAGAGGATCATATGGTTTTTATTCTTCAGTTTGTTAATGTGGTGTATGTATCACACTGATGGATTTGCGGGTATTGAAGAACACTTGCATCCCTGGGATAAATCCCACTTGATCATGATGTGCAATCCTTTTAATGTATTGTTGGATGCGGTTTGCTAGGATTTTGTTGAGGATTTTTGCATCGATGCTCATCAGTGAAATTGGCCTGTAGTTTTCTTTTGTTGTGGTATCTTTGGTTTTGGTATCAGGGTGATGGTGGCCTCATCGAATGAGTTTGGGAGTATCCCTTCCTCTGCAATTTTTGAAATAGTTGCAGAAGGAGAGGTGTTAGCTCTTCTCTAAATGTTTGATAGAATTCACCTGTGAAGCCATCTAGTCCTCGACTTCTGTTTGTTGCAAGTTTTTTAATCACAGTTTCAATTTCAGTTCTTGTGATGGGTCCATTCATCTTTTCTATTTCATCTTGGTTTAGTCTTGGAAGATTGTACTTTTCTAAGAATTTGTCCATTTCTTCTAGGTTTTCCGTTTTATTCGCATATAGTTGCATATAGTAGTCTCTTATGATCCTTTGTATTTCTGTGATGTCCGTTGTTACTTCTCCTTTTTCATTTCTAATGTTATCGATTTGAGTCCTCTCTCTTTTTTGCTTGATAAGTCTGGCTAAGGGTTTATCAATTTTGTTGATCTTTTCAAAGAACCAGCTTTTCATGTCATTCATCTTTTCTATGGTTTTCTTTGTTTCTATTTCATTGATTTCTGCTCTGATCTTTACGATTTCTTTCCTCCTACTAACTTTAGGTCTTGTCTGTTCTTCTCTCTCGAGCTGCTTTAGATGTAAAGTTAGCTTATTTATTTGAGCTTTTTCTTGTTTCCTGAAGTGGGCTTATATTGCTATAAACTTTCCTCTTAGAACAGCTTTTGCTGCATCCCATAGGTTTTGGAGTGTCGTATCTTTGTTGTCATTAGCTGCTAGGTATTTTTTAATTTCCTCTTTGATTTCTTCAGTGATCCATTGGTCGTTTAGTAGCATGTTGTTGAGTCTCCACGTGTTTGTGTTTTCTGCAGTTTTTTTCTTGTTGTTGATGTCCAGTTGTATAGTGTTGTGGTCGGAAAAGATGCTTGATATGATTTCAATTTTCTTAAAGTTACCGAGGTTGGATTTGTAGCCTAGGATGTGATCAATCTTAAATAATGTTCCATATGCACTTGAGAAGAATGTGTATTCTGTTGCTTTTGGATGGGATGTCCTATAAATATCTATTAAGTCCATCTGGTTTAATGCTTCATTCAGGGCCTGTGTTTCCTTATTGATTTTCTGTCTGGTTGATGTGTCCATGGCTGTAA
Source organism: Phacochoerus africanus (assembly GCF_016906955.1). Classification (NCBI taxonomy): domain Eukaryota; kingdom Metazoa; phylum Chordata; class Mammalia; order Artiodactyla; family Suidae; genus Phacochoerus; species Phacochoerus africanus. Next base: position 19,645,441 of record NC_062560.1, read on the forward strand.
GTGGGGTGTTAAAGTCCCCCACTATGATTGTTTTATTGTCGATTTCTCCTTTTAAGGTTGTTAGCAGTTGCCTTATATATTATGGTGAACCTGTGTTGGGTGTGTAGATATTTAAAATTGTTATATCATCTTCTTGGATTGATCCTTTGATCATTACGTAATGTCCTTCTTTGTTCCTTAAAATATTCATTTTAAAGTCTATTTTGTCTGATATGAGTATTGCTACTCCAGCTTTCTTTTGATCCCCGTTTGTGTGAAATATTTTCTTCCATCCTCTCACTTTCAATTTGTATGTGTCCCTAGAAGTGAAGTGGGTCTCTTGACAACAGCATATATATGGGTCTTGTTTTAGTATCCATTCAGCCAGTCTATGTCTTGTGGCTGGGGCGTTTAGTCCATTCACATTTAAGGTAATTATTGATATGTATGTTCTTATTGCCATTTTATTAATTACTTTGGATTTGTTTTTGTTGTTCTTTTTTCTTTACTTCTTCTCTTGTTCTTTTCTGCCTATGGACGTTCCTTTAGTATTTGTTTTAAGGCTGGTTTAATGTTGCTGAATTCTCTCAGCTTTTGCTTATCTGTGAAGGTTTTGATTTCTCTTTCAAATCTGAATGAGAGCCTTGCTGGGTAGAGTAATCTTGGTTGCAGGTTTTTTCCTTTCATCACGTTAAGTATATCATGCCACTCCCCTTCTGGTCTGCAGAGTTTCTGCTGAAAAATCTGCCAATAGCCTTAATGGGGTTCCCTTGTATGTTATTTGTTTCTTTTCCCTAGCTGCTTTCAAGATTTTCTCTTTAACTTTAATTTTGGTCAGTTTGATTAATATGTGTCTTGGTGTATTCCTCCTTCAGTTTCTTTTATATGGTACTCATTGTGATTCCTAGATTTGACTAGTAAGTGGTTCCTTCCCCATGTTAGGGAAGTTTTTGGCTATTATCTCTTGGAGTATTTTTTTCTGTCTCCTTCTCTCTCTCTTCTCCTTCTGGCACCCCTATAATATGGATGTTGGTGAGTTTAACATTGTCCCAGAGTTCTCTGAGACTCTCTTCATTCCTTTTCAGTCTTTTTTTCTCTTTTCTGTTCCACATTCGTAATTTCCACTCATCTGTCCTCCACCTCGCTTATACATTCTTCTGCCTTCGGTATTCTGCTGTTAGCTGCTTCTAGTGAATTTTTTATTTCAGTTATTGTATTTTGCATCTCTTCTTGTTTCAGTTTTACATCTTGTATCTCTTTGGTCAGTGTTTCCTGTAAGTTATCCATCATTGTCTCCAGTTTATTTCTAATGTCTTGCATCATCTTCAGCATCAACAGTCTAAAGTCTTTTTCCTGGAGTTCCCGTCATGCTGCAGTGGTTAATGAATCCGACTAGGAACCATGAGGTTGCGGGTTCGGTCCCTGCCCTTGCTCAGTGGGTTAATGATCCAGCGTTGCTGTGAGCTGTGGTGTAGGTTGCAGACGCGCCTCGGATCCTGCGTTGCTCTGGCTCTGGCATAGGCCAGTGGCTACAGCTCCGATTAGACCCCTAGCCTGGGAACCTCCATATGCCACAGAAGTGGCCCAAAGAAACAGCAAAAAGACAAAAAAATAAATAAATAAATAAAAATAAAGTCTTTTTCCTGGAGGCTGAGAATCTCCTCATGGCTTCTATGATTTTCTGGGGGTTTCCTTTCTCCCTCATCTGAGTTATAGTTCTCTGTCTTTTCATTTTTATAGGTTTTTGGTGTGGTGACCTTCTTACAGATAATAGAGTTGTAGTCTCTCTTACTTCTGATGTCTGCCCCTCTGTGGCTCAAGTCGGTATGGGGGACTTGCTGTAGGCCTCCTGATGGGAGGGGCTGGTGCCTGCCCACTGGTAGGTGGAGCTGATTCTAATCCCTTTGGTGGGTGGGGCTTAGTCTCTGGATGGGATTATAGGCAGCTGTGTGTGTGAGGGGTCTTTAGATAGCCTGTTTACTGAGGGGCAGGGCTGTGATCCCACTTGGATTGTTGTTTGCCTTGGGGCTTCTCAATAGCTGACTGAGGGGTGGGGCCAGATTTTCCCAAAATGGCCACCTCCAGAGAAAGGTATGCTGCTGAATATTCCCGAGAGCTTCACTTTCAATGTTCTTCCCTCACAGCAAGCCACTTTCACCCCAGTTTTCCCAGGATGTCCTCCAAGAACTGCAGTCAGGTTTGACCCAGATTCCCATGGAGAGTTTACTTTGCCCTGGGACCCAGTGCACATGAAAGTCTTTGTGCACCTTTTATGAATGTGGTCTCCATTTCCCCCAGTCCCTTGGAGCTCCTGCGCACAAGCCCCACTGGCCTTCAATGCCAGATGCTCCAGGGGCTCTTTCTCACTGTGCCAGATCCCCACATGTGAGATTTTGATGTGGGGCTCAGAACTCTCACTCCTGTAGGTGAGTCTCTGTGAACCAGTTAGTTTTCAGTCTGTGGAGCTTCCCACCGGGGAGGTATGGGGTTGTTTATATCACGAAATCACCCCTCCTACCTGTGGATGTGGCCTCCTCTTTTTCTTCTGGAGTAGGATATCTTTTTTAAGGTTTCCGGTCCATTTTGGTGAAGAATGCTCAGTCTTTTGCTGTGAATTTTGTTGTTTTTAGGAGAGAGGTTAAGCTCCAGTACTTCTCTTCTGCCATCTTAATCCCATCTCCTCCAACATCAATGAACAAATGAACTAATTTGCAGTACAGAAACAGACTGGCAGACAGTGTTTCCCATAGAGCCAATGGCCTCCCCATGTCAGCAGGCAGATCCCAGTTGTCGTTTTTTTCCAGTGATTCTGAAGTGTTTTAAAGGACACAGTCATCTTCTCTCAGGGCTTTTCACAGTGGGTCCCGTTCGCAGCTCCTGTGTTTATTTCTAAAAGCTATCTAGTTTTACATTTTACACTAAAGACATCTGTGATCCATTTGGAGTTAATTTATATTTAAAATGTCAAGTTGGTCAAGGTTCTTCTTTTTCCCCTATGGATGTATAAATGCTCTAGCAATGTTTGGTGAATTCTTCCTTTGTATTAGTTTTGAAACTTTGTCACAAATCAGTAGGTCATATATGTTGGGGAGGGTCTATTTTATGTTCCACTGACCTGTGTGTCTATCCCTCCACCAATACCACAATTCTTTATTACCAAAGCTATATAGTAAACCTTATATTGGGTAGTGATTCTTCCCACTTAAGTTTTTTTCAGGACTGTTTCAGCTATTCTAGATCTTATGCTTTCCACATAATTTTTATTATTTTTTGGTCTCTTTTTCCACATTACTTTTATAATAAGCTTGTCTACTTCTACAAAAATCTCTACTGAGATTTTTCTAGGAATTGGATTAAAGCTACATTTAAATTTAAGGAGAAATGACATAGTTACAGTGCTGAGTCTTTTTTTTTTTTTGGGTCTTTTTGCCATTTCTTGGGCCGCTCCCACGGCATATGGAGTTTCCCAGGCTAGGGGTCCAATTGGAGCCGTAGCTGCCAGCCTATGCCAGAGCCACAGCAACACGGGATACGAGCTGCGTCTGTGACCCACACCACAGCTCACGGCAACGCCAGATCGTTAACCCACTGAGCAAGGGCAGGGATCGAACCCGCAACCTCATGGTTCCCAGTCGGATTCGTTAACCACTGCGCCACGACGGGAACTCCAGTGCTGAGTCTTTTGATAAATGAATACAGTATATCTCTGTTTATTTAGGTCTTCTTTGATTTCTTTCATTAACATTTTGTAATTTTTCAGAACATAGGGCTTGTACATCTTTGGTTCAGTTTATACCCAAGTATTTCATTTTCATTGAGGAATGATAAGTGGTATTTTGTTTTTAATTTTTGTTTCCACAACTTTATTCTTAATCTATAGAAATGTGGTTGATTCTTGTATACTGCAACATTACTAAATTAATTTACTAGTTTTAGGAGTGCTTTTGTAGATTCCTTGGGATATCCTACATAGACAATCATGTCCTATGCAAATAGGGATAGCTGTATTTCTTTCCGCCTAATCTGTATGCTTTTTATTTTGTTTTCTTGCCTAATTGCAGTCATCAATTAGTCATCCAGTATTATGTTGAATAAGTATGGTGAGAAGTGTGTATCTTTGCCATATTCCAGATTTTAGGTGGAAAGCAGTCATCCACTCATCATAAAGTATGAAGTTTTTGTAGACTTTTTTTTTTTTTTTTTTTTTACAGCTGCACCTGGAAGTTCCCTGGGTAGGGGTCAAATCGGAACTGCAGCTGCTGGTCTACATCACAGCAACACTGGATCCAAGCTGCATCTGCAACCTATGCCACAGCTTGCAGCAACGCCAGGTCCCAAAACCACTGAGTGAGACCAGGGATCGAACCCACATCCTCATGGAGACTATGTTGGGTTCTTAAGCCACTGAGCCACAATGGGAAATCCAGCTGTATACTTTTTATGGATTCTCTTTGTCAACTTAAGGCAGTTCCCCTCTATTCCCAACTTGCTTAACGTTTTTCTTTTTTTTTTGCCCCTTATGTATGGATGTTGGATTTTTCTGCATCAGTTGATATGGTAAGATTTTTGTTCATTAGTCTGTTGATATGGTGTATTATAGTAACTGATTTTCAGACACTAAACCAGCCTTTCATACCTCTACTAGTTTAGATGCCTCATGTAAGTGGAAATGTTCAGTATTTGTCCTTCTGTGACTGGACTGCTACACTTTACACAATGTCCTCAAGGTTCATCCATGTTGTCACATACGACAAGATATCCTTCTTTTTTAAGTTTGAATAATATTTCATTGTATGTATATACCACATTACTCATGCAAATGTCCATCAACGGATGACACTGTACATAATGGCTATTATGAATAATGCTGCAAAGGAATCCAAATATCTCTTCGAGATTCCGTTTCCAATTCTTTTGCATAAATACCCAGAAACGGAGTCACTAGATCATGTGATATTTCCATTTTTAATTTTTTAAGGAACATCCATACAGTTTTCCATTGCAACTGCACCATTTTTAGATTCCCACCAACATTGTACAAGGATTCTAATTTCTCCACATCCTTGATAACACTTTTTTTGGAGATTGTTTTGTTTTGACAATGGCCATCCTAAAAGTTATGAGGTGATATCTCATTGTGACTTTGATTTGCATTTCCCTGATGATTAGTGACATTAATCATCTTTAAATACTTATTGGCCATTTGTATGTCTTCTTTGGAGAAATATCTAATCAAGTCCTTCATCCATTTTTTAATTATGTTATTTGCTGTATTTTGTGGGAGTTCCTTCTACTTTTTGAAAATGAACCCCCATCATAAACATTTTGTTTTGCATTATTTTCTCCCATTCCATAGGTTGCCTTTTCACTTTGTTTCCTTTACTGCAAAGAAGCTTTTTAGTTTGATGTAATCCCACTTGGCTATTTTTGCTTTTGCTCTCTGTGCTTTTGGTGTGGTATTCAAGAAATCATCACCAATACCAACTTCATGAAGTTAATCCCCTATGTTTTCTTCTATTTGGGTTTACAGTTCAAGTTTCAGGTCTTACATTCAAGTCTTTAATCCATTTTGAGTTGATATTCATGTATGGTGTAAGATAAGGGTCCAGTTACATTCTTTTCCATATGGATATCCAGTTCTCCCAACACCATTTTTTTTTTTAGGCAACAAATAGATAATTATTAAGATAAGACACCTGTAAGAGATGCATGTGGGCAGGCCAGGAGACTGCCCCAACACCATTTGTTGAAAAGACTATCTTTTCCTCATTGTTTATTCTTGGCACCTTTGTCAAAGATCATACACCTTATATGCACACACGTGTCTATTTCATACTCTTTATTTTTCTCCATTGGTCTATCAACTGTCTTCATGCCAGCACCACATTGTTTGGATTATTGTAGCTTTATAGTATGTTTTGAAATCAGAATGTATGACATCTCCAGCTTTGTTTCTTCTTAAGCTTATCTTGGTTATGTGGGATCCTTTGTGTTTCCACATGAATTTAAGGATTTTTTTAAAAAAAATTTCTATGCAAAAAAATGTCAAGGGGTTTTTGATATGGATTGCATTGAATCTGTACAAGAGCTGGGGTGGTATGGACATTTAACAATATTAGGTCTTCCATTCCATGAATGTGGGATGTCTTTCCATTTATTTGTGTCTTCTTTATTTTTTTTCAATAATGCAATATTTTTTAGTTTTCATTGTCAAGTCTTTCACTTCTTTGGTTAAGTTTAATTTTAATTTATTATTTTTCTTCTTTGTAATTGTAAACAAATTGCTCTTTTAATTTCCTTTTCTGATAGTTCATTGTTAGTATATAAAAATGCAGCTGAAGGAATGCTCATTGTGGCTCAACAGTAATGAATCCAACTAGTATCCTTGAGGCCGTGGATTTGATCCCTGGTCTCACTCAATGAGTTAAGGATCTGGCATTGCTGTAAGCTGTGATATAGGTTACAGATGCAGCTTGGATTTTGCATTGCTATGGCTGTGGCATATGCAGGCAGCTGCACTCCAATTGGACCCCTAGTCTGGGGACATCCATACACCCCATGGGTGGCCCTCAAAAAAAAAAAGGCAAAGAAAACACTGTTGATTTTTTTAAACTACAACATTACTGAATTTGTTTATTACTTCCAACAGTTTTTTGTGGTGTTTCTATAGAGTCTTCTTCACATAAGATCATATCATCTGTAAACGGAGATAATTTTACTTTTTTTTTCCAATTTGGAACCCTTTATTTCTTTTCTTATATATTTACTCTGGCTAGGACTTACAGTACTGCTAAGCAGAATTGGTAAGAGTGGGCATCCTTGCCTTATTCCTAATCTGATATGGGCTTTTCATGTATGGCCTTTCTTATGCTAAGGTAATTTCCTTCTTTTCCTACTTTGTTGGGAGTTTTTATCATGAAAGGGTGTTAAATTTTTCAGATGCTTTTATTGCATCTATTGAGATATGTGATTTTTATCCTTCATTTTGCTAATATGGGTTATCACATTGATTGATTTTCATATTTTTAAACTATCAATTCAAGGGATAAATCCTTCTTGGAGGAATTAATAGGAAAGGGGCTAATTAGATTTTAATAGATAGGAAGTACATAACTGAGTAGAAGAGATGTTGGTGTAAAGACTGCTAAAAAAATACTTAGAAATAGTCAGCTTTTTCCTAACTGTAAAACTTACTACTAAGCTATTTTTTTTCACCCTCACTGTGATGGTTAGTTTTATATGTCAACTTGGCTAGGCATAGTACCCAGCTATTCAGTGAAACACTAATCAAGGTGTTGCTGTGCAGGTATTTTGTAGATGTGGTTAACATCTACAATCAAATGACTTTAAGTAAATTACTTTTGGTAGTGTGGGCCTCATTCAACCACTTGAAAGGCTTTAGAGCAAACAATAGGTTTCTCAGAGAAGAAATTCTGTCTTAAGAATGGAGCATCAAGTCCTGCCTGAGTTTCCAGCTGCAGCCTGCCTTACCTCTTTCAGAATTGCCAGACTGTATATATCACATGAGCCAATACATATAAAGAAATCTGGAGAAGCCTAACTCTCTGTTCCTTCACTTTACAATTCATGTCATCATTTTTCTCTTCTCATAAAGCCATCTCTTCCTCATCATCACTGTTAACAATTTATTTTTTGAGTATAAATTCCCATGTATTAGAGACTTTGACATCTGACACAATCTTTCTTTCCCAAATCATATCATTCTCTTGGGTGGCCCTAGAGTCCTTGTGGATGATCCATCCAATAACCTATCTTATAGGTTTCTTAATCACTCAATTCTATTGACTTTTGTATTTGACACCCACACCTATGGTCATAACCTGAACTACTAGTATCCTAACTTCAGGGAATCTGGGTCTCTATAGTAGCTAACTCCATTGCAGTATTGTCAGGTATGAATAGGGTAGACATCCCTGGCATAATGGCAGAGTTAGTATGGGAGGGAGCAGTAACCTCCTTTAACAATTTGGTACTCTACTCTTCAACTTATATCAAAGAAGTGGATAGGTGTTCACACCTAAGAAGGATCCTTTACACCAGGAATCTTGGAGACCCAACATTTTGGGTGGCATAAAACATATATTTCATTTTATTCTTCCTTCCCCATTAAAAGATTTTACTCCCTCTCTTCCTTCACTTCCGAAATTAATTCTTTCCATGTATACATTTTCCCCATTCTTTTCTTCTAGAGGCTTTCCTTTTCATCTAATTGTAAATTCCTAAGTGAGACCTCATTTCCTTCTTTCTGCAAGATTATCAATTTACATGACATAGTACCCAAGTCAACATCATAAAATTACAAATATCACAAAAATTACATTAAAAATGAAGGAAGGTGCACTTTTAAAAGTAAGAAAATGCAGGGATATCAACCATTCAGGGAGATTATGGTGAAATTAATACTCTCTTCTATTATAGATAGTTGACAACTAAGAAAGAAAAGGAGAAAATAATTTGTTTCTTAGAAGGATAGCAAGAAATAATGGAGCTTAGGGATTATGATAAGTCCTAAAGGAGAGGAAAAATAAAAGATAGCACATCACTTCTAAAAAAGGTTTAGGGCATTGTGATTAGTGAAATACAACTAGGCAAATGCTTCTAGTTTTATGTAAAGATAAAAAAAAGTAACTGCTTCTTCTCTTTTCCTCTATGTCCCTACAGAGTTAGAGAATTGGCAAAGATAAAACTAATTCCTTCCCTTTGTAAGAAGTGAAAGGGAGGAGTTCCCGTCGTGGCGCAGTGGTTAACGAATCCGACTAGGAACCATGAGGTTGCAGGTTCGGTCCCTGCCCTTGCTCAGTGGGCTAACGATCTGGCGTTGCCGTGAGCTGTGGTGTAGGTCGCAGACGCGGCTCGGATCCCGCGTTGCTGTGGCTCTGGCGTAGGCTGGCAGCTACAGCTCCGATTCGACCCCTAGCCTGGGAACCTCCATATGCCGTGGGAGCGGCCCAAGAAATAGCAAAAAGACAAAAAAAAAAAAAAAAAGGAAGAAGTGAAAGGGAACAGGTGGTTCTAGAAATTTCACAATGAGCATTCTTTTCATCACCCGTTTCACAAAGTACAAGTCAAATGGATGATGATTTGGACACCAAGGAACTTAGCTTCTGAGATGGATCTATCAATCTCTGAATGTTCTAATCATTCAAAGCATTTTGGAAGAATGCCCTGAATATCAGAAGCACAGCACAGGTTCTCTCATGATTTAAGACCAGGATATTGCACATGCCTCCAAAGCTTATTTACTTAAATGTTAGATTTCAGAAGTATTAAGTTTACTTACCAATTTCTCTACCCATTAGGAAACATCAAAATGCTACCCTGTTAAGATGTCATTCCTAAAGGTTGTTTTGGGGGTGGAGGTGGGGAATGAAAGGATGGTTTTTCAGGCTCTAAACTTCACAGCCATGTTGATAACCCTCTCTAATCAGGCTTTCCCCAACAAATCCTTTTACTAGTTCTTTCTTCATGTTATCTCATATCCTGCCCTTCTTTTCCATGTTCACTGCCAAGCTAGGAACATTGTAATAATACTTCAGCAGTAGTATTCCTGCATTTATGCTCTTGTATCCCTTTCAATTTATTATTCCCACAGAACAGAGATCAGAGATTCATATTTCTAGAATGCATCATGGCTACCCCACATTTATAAAACTTCAATGACTGCCCTTTGGATATAAGATAAAGTTCAAAATATTGCAAATAGCTTCTTGGCTAACTTCAGTAATTTACAGACAGTATCATATTTTAATTATCCTCAGCCATGGTAGTAGTTCCCTTTGATATCAGGTACTTAGAAGAAGGAGGGAGGACTCCATATAGGATATGCACACCAGATAGAAAAAGAGAAATGGCACCAAATACTGGTGCCAAGTTTGAAGACTCAGGTTCTGACACTGTTCCTCTTGGGGATGAATGTGGTTTAGAACTATCAGGGTGATAATAACACATACGCTCCCAGCTTTCTCATCCTATGGAGAGCCAGAGGTTAGAGTTTTAAGACTCAAAACATGAGCCTAACTGAAAGGCTCTAAAACTCACTATTGCACCTCTGTTTATGATAAGGACTCAGACCTTTTAGCGTGTACAAAATTGCCAAAGCTCTCTTCATTTGAGCAAAGCTAGATTTTCCTTGGTCCCTTTTCCACAAGGCTATTGACAACTAAGGAGATTCAACTCTCTTGGCTCAGTTTATTCTAAGACCCAGAAAGAAAAATGTCGGAAGAGGGAATCTCAACAGCTTACTCTATCTTATGTGGGGGCTACATTTAAGATATCAAGATATATTTTTCAAAGTGAATATTGCTAATCAAAATTATTTTTGAGGTATAGCATATTTTTTTGAGCCAAAGCATATTTACCATCTAAAATCTAAACATTAATATGGCCTTTGCTGTAAGCATTGGTATTACCATTTGGTATTACCCTTTTATAAGATAAAGTTCAAACATTATAAAACAGCTCTTGGGTAACCTCAATAATTTACAGGCAGCCTAATATTTCAGTTCTCCCTAGCCATACCAGCTACTTTTCAGAAGGAAAATAACCGATAATGTTCTGCCAAAGAAAGTTCTAATTAACGCATAGATAATGGAATTATCAGCTTTTCCAATTTTAGAAAACTCACAGAACTTTTTTTTTTTAGAAAAAAAATCTGTTTTCAAATATCCCTTTATTAATCTGGCCCTAATACAACTCAATTTTTTCTCATCCAGCATTCCCTCAGTATAGGTTAAATGAGCTAACATACACCGAGAGCTTAGAACTGCCTGGCACATAGCAAGCCCTATTCAAGTATTTACTATTATTACTATATAATTACTAATAGGAAGTGTACGTTGGATGAAGACAGACCTGGATCTTGGATTCTATGTCTGGACTCACTTGCCTGGTGATTATGGCTGATCGTGTAATCTTATGAGTCTTGGTTTCTTCTTTCTCAAAAATAGAGATACTAATAAAAGATAATGAAGCCAAAATGCCTAGTACAGATGTGGTGTATAGCAGGCATTCCATAGGGAAAAGTTTTTACTATTATTATTCATTGCTGACCTTTGGTCTCTCTACTTCCCAGACTGAAATACCCTTCACCCTACTTCTCTCTCCTCATTTGAACCCCATTCATTTTTTACTTAGACACCAGACCCAGAGTAATTTATCCTTCCTTTCCCCACCTTAGCATTTACTTGAACAATTCATTTGACTCATGTATGGCAAATGTATTGTATAGGAAGGATTCGATTCCAAATTTTCCAGATATCGAAGTCATTTTTCAAACAGTTTTAATGATATATAATTCACATGGCACATAATTCATCCAGTTAAAGTATGCAAGTCAATGGATTTTAACATATTCATAGAGTTGTCCATCCACTGCCACAACCTTTAGAACATTTTAATTACCCTCAAAAGAAATCCCACTCCCCTAAGTCATCAACCCCCAGATCACCTAACCCGCTAAAGCAACAACTAACCTATTTTCTGTCTATACGGATCTCCTTATTCCAGAAATCACATATAAATGAAATCATATAATGTGTGATATTCTGTGACTGGCATCTTTCATTTAACATGAGGTTTTCAAGGTTTACAAGTTGTAGCATTATTTGTACTTCATCCGTCTTCTTTGCTGAATAATATTCTAATGTATGAATACAACATGGAAGACTTTTTCATTGTGCTTTTCATTTCTGTGTGCTGCCTCTCAGAACACTCTCTCCGGACCCAGAAGTTTCAATGTGAATGCCTACAGCACGTGGATGTCAAGTACATGACACATTTATGAAGGTATTTAAATATTGCCACCCAGCAAAACACACCTTCAGGTAAAATTTACCCACAGCCAATTATTTTGCTGCCTGCTCCAATAGGCATAAAAGATAGTATAAGAATATAATCATTAATTAATTTGAACATTTATTGAACACTTCCTACCTTAGTTTGGGTTCCCCTAGGAACAGCCCTTGAGACAAGAATATGAATGCCAATCATTTATTTGGGAGGTGATCCCAGGAAACATGAACAGGGGAGTGGGGTATGGGAAATGAGCCATGGAAGCTAAGGCAGCTAATACCAAATATGTGTTTTTCTTTTTCTTTTTGTTTTTTACAGCCACACCCACAGCATATAAAAGTTCCCAGGCCAGGGATAGAATCCAAGTAGCAGCTGTGACCTACTCCACCACTGCAACAATGCTCTATCCTTAATCCACTGTGCCAGGCTGGGGAATGAACCTGTACCACCACAAACACAACACCAGATCCTTAACTCGATGGGTCACAGCAGGAACTCCGAAGATATGTGTTTCAAACAAGCGGCACTGTGAACAACTAGAGTTTAACTGCACTGAGGAGTTAGTGTAGAACATGCATTTCACAGTTATACCAACTAAGTGGGGAGCATGCTGGGGCTTTATTTCATAAACTGTCAATCAGCCATTAGTTGAGGGCTCCTCATAGAGACTGCTAACTTCTGCTCTTCTGGCCTATCATGAGAGGCAGAGCAGAACAGGTTCAGATGGTTGAAGAAATGCCTTTGGCAAAGAGATACAAGTGCTGGTAGTTGGAGGTCAGGCTGGTGAGCTGGAAGCGGGAAAGGCAGGGAGGGGATGGGAGATGTAGACAGTGTCTGCTGCACCTCCTACCTGGTCTTCCACAGAAAATGAGACAAATAGACCAATTTTTTTTTCTTTTTACAGCTGCACTTGCAGCATATGGAAGTTCCCAGGCTAGGGATAGAATTGGTGCTAGAGCTGCCAGCCTACGACACAGCAAAGCAATGCTGGGTCCTTAACTCAATGAGCGAGGCCAAGGATCGAACCTGAATCCTCTTGGACACTATTCTGATTCTTAACCCACTGAGCCACAACAGCAACTCCTTAACAAATATTAATTGATTTTTTCCTACATGGCAGACAGTGGTCTAGGCACTGAGGAAAAAACTGTGAACAAAACAGTGAAATCCCTACCCTCAGGTAATTTATATTCAGGTGAGAGAGAAACAGTAAACAACATAAATAAGTTATAGAGTCTTTTTTTTTTGGTCTTTTTTTTTTTGTCTTTTTAGGGCTGCACCTGCGGCATATGGAGGTTCCCAGGCTAGGGGTTGAATCAGAGCTGTAGCCATTGGTCTACACCACAGCCACAGCAATGACAGATCCAAGCTCTGTCTGTGAGCTACATAGCTCACGGCAACGCTGGATCCTTAACACACTAAGCAAGGCCAGGGATCAAACCCGCAACCTCATGGTTCCTAATCAGATTCTTTTCCACTGCACCATGACGGGAACTCCTATAGGGTCTACTGAAAGAGTGAGTACTAAAGTGAAGAGTGAGGTAAGGAATCTGGGGAGTGCCCTGCTAAATAAAGTGGTCATGGGAAAAGTGACATGTGAGCAGAGCTCAAGGGTCTTGTTTTACCCTCTAGTATCCCCTTAAAGATGCTTTAAGATAATCACCAAGTGTGAAGTTTTCTGAAATCAATTCCAGATCCAGCATTCCAGAGAAAGAGGCTTTTGTTAACGCTCAAGGACTCTCAACAATGTTTCCCACTAATTAAGCTGTGAGCTGAAGAGAGCTAGGAAAACACTACAATGGGGAAAGGGAAGCCAATTGTGGCTGCAGTTGTGAAGCTAGGGAGCAATCTCCCTTCCCAGTCCCTGCCACTATACTGCGTAGCTACAAGTGCATTGTCACTGCAGCCTCCCCACGGATATGGCACTCATGCCAGATCTTCTCCTGGCAGCAGCAGCAGGCACCCACTGAGAAAATAACAAGCAGGCACCTCTGAGGAAAGCCTGTTAGTGAAGAAATCCTTACTGCCTGTAGAACCCATAGCAAAGCAGCCTCTCTTCCTCTCCAAAGAACTCTTGCCAGCTAAGGTCATGTCAGGTTTCAAATGGGTGTTTGTTCTTGGCCCTGGTGGACACGTTCTCATGGTTCATAAATCTACAACAGTACAATGTATAAATGCGTACAGTGAAACAAATTCCAGGGGCCTCCTCCTGCCCCCAGCACCTAATACAAATTCCTTAACACTCTCTTCTGCCTATGTTTTCAACCTCATCACTTGCTGTCCCCCAAAGAGCTGCTGCCATGGAGGTGAGGGTGAGGGAATGCTGCAGACATACTGGACCATTCTCAGCTTTTGGAATGTACTGCCTCTGTAAAACCTTGCATTATTATCCTCCTCTAGTCTTCCTGCATCTCCTCACACACTTCTCAAGCAGAATCAGCCTCTTCCATTCTTCGAAAGCATCTTTATAATAGCATGTAGTTCATCATGTGGAAATTAATTTTATACCTCTATTACAGCCACTGGGCTGTGACCCTTCCCATCCTTATTTTGGCAATCAAGGCCTTCTGCAATCTACCCCTTCCTTCTTATCCCAGCCCATCACTTACTTTTTCTGCTACAAGTCCTCTGGCTAGCCAGTCTTTCATTGCCATCATCTCCTTTACTTCTCCTTACCTTGAGCATACTATGTTCATTACTGCCTTATTCTATTATGGTCCACAACTGATAATTATTCATATTATAGCCTTCTGAATTTTGAAACAATTAATGAATGGATATAGGACTGCAATAGGGATCAAAATACCAGTTTCATTTCTACTAAAGCTGTCTTGAAGAATGTAGGTCAGGTCTGAAGCCAAAATGGACTTTCTACTTCTTTACCCCAAATCCAGACCTTGCAACCCACACAAGGGGAAGTGGATCTGCAGAGGAGATCCTTGGCTAGAAACTTAGGTAAACTTGGCCTTCCTCACACCTGAGCAAGCACAGATGAGCCAAGAGAAAAATGCCAGTGATCTCTAATCCACCAGTGGGGTCTTATAGATAAGAATGGACTCAAGGGTTTCATAGTCAAAGCATTCCACCACTAAGTAAATAATTTCCGTTTCCACAGAGAACAGTGTGTGACAGGAGTGGAGTGAAATTGAAACATTCTCTTCAATACTCCTGACAGAGTAGATGTTATCATTCTGTGGTATGAGGCAAGCAAGTGGAGAGACATGATTCCCCCTCAACTCAGTGGGTATACTTCCTTACCCATTATTTCTCTTATCCAGAAAACCCTCCTTCTTGCCCCATTTTATAATCATCCATCAAGTCTGAGTTCTAGGCCATCTCTTATCACCTAGCCCTACATTTCCCTTCTCTTAAATACTTAATGTGTGTTCACAATAGCTCACTTACAGTTGCATGAGCTTTTATGGTATTTACTATTTATTTCATATGGATGAGCTGGTCTCTCCAATGGGATTCTACATTGTTACAAAACCTAATCCAACTTCCATCTCAGAGCACCCTACAATGCTTTGTACAGAGTAGATATTCATTAGTTGTAGAGAGTGGCGAAATGAAATGGGATTGGATGGAATGAAAAGGAATAGAATATGACGGGATGAGATGGGATGGCATGGAATGAAATTGCATGAAGTCTAGGGACAGGAAGCTGGATTAAAATATGAAAAGCCTGGATTACATTTGGCAATAAGCATTGAAAACTGTGATTTCATGGAGTCCTTTAGGAACCCAAACATTATGTCTTCACAAGCATTCACCCAGATGTTGCAGAAGCAGGACTGGCCACTGAGGTTCACCATGCCCACCTCCCTACATCTGGTGAAAGCTGTATCCTGTCCCAGGACATAAAAACTCTCCATCCTGATGTCAAAGGTATTTGGGTATTGAGAATCTTTCTCCTGCCCTAACGCATTCTCTTTGCAGAGAATTCTAGTCATCTAACCAACAACACCTTATTCTCCACGTTTAAAGGCAAGTTTTGTTGCCTTTTTATTTTGGCTGTACCAGCAGAATGTAAAGGTTCCTGGACCAGGGATTGAACCCAGGCCACAGCAGCAATCCAAGCCACTGGAGTGACAATGCCAAATCCTTAACCCACTACACCACAAGGGAACTCCTAAAGGCAAGTTTTTATGGTCATTCCTCATAATCCCTGAAACTGACTCCAGTCAAAATTGCAAAAATAAAAAAGTTTATCTTTGGGGTGTCTCCATTCCTCCAATAAAGGTTTCTTCCTTTCTCTCAAATATTATTTCCACCTCAAGAACCCAGTTGAGATATTCCGGGTGAGTGAGACCTTTCTTGGTATCCTTCATATCATCCCACGAAGGCCTGACTTAGGGCTTATAAGACAACACAGGTGAGCTGACTTAACTCAGGTAACAAGGTCTACAGAGACAAGCTTAGAATAAGATTCAAAGTTTTTCCTAAACGCCATCAGCTTCAACCTGACAAAACACATGATTCTGCTCTAAGATAATTATACCTACACAGTCTCTGTTTTTAAAAATATGTATTGTTTTCAGGTCAGTAACTATTTTGCAATTTCCTTCTGTTCTTACAAAATAAGTACAACGCAATTACAAATAGCAAGTGTATAGCTCCAGATTTAAAAAAGAAGTTCAAAACAAATTTAAGACTCAAATGCTATATTGGCAACACTGAAGTATCAGCAAAGGCTAGAATGAGGTATAAAATAACAGTAATGGGAGACTTCCTAGGGAAAGAGAGGCAAACAACTATATTTATGACTCAGACAAATGTTGCTCTCTGGCTTTTCTGTAAGGGACACTGATTTCTTGGGCATAACATATAGATCTATTTCCAATGCTGAATCTCTTTCCCAATTAGGAATTTGATTTTCAGGCCCTTTTCAAACTACATGTGAAAAAAATTTGTTATAAAAGTTAGATTTTTTAAAATAAAGAAACAGTATAGTGTTGCAACACTCACTTGCACCCATGTACATAATTTTAGTAAGAGGAAATACCAAAGGTAGCTTATAATGCAAATTTTTGACTGCAAAAAAAAAAAAATGCTAGTCTATATTATGTAAGTATTGTGATTTAATTGTCTGGGTCCTTCTAGGTTCTTTCTCCACCACAGAGGTAGTAAAGAGAGAACTGTATCACCACATAACATGGACATCTGAATATAGACAATAGCTACTTTCCACTGCCAGCTGTTGTGTGGCTCTGTTAATTTGATGGTGCTTATTAAATGTATCTGCTTCACTTCTTACTGCCTTATCTGCTCATTCAACAATGTCTACTAAAGCTGACCTCCCAAAAATGTCAGGAGCTGCACATGCTAGCACATACCCAGTCTACTACAGAGCACTGTTTTTTCATGTTTTCCTAGGAGCCCACTGTCCAACGAGAGCCAGTACTACCAATGTAGATCAAGGAATATCAAATATATAAAAACTTCTGTAGGAGGAAAAGAACTAAGAAGGGGCTTAGGGATCCTTTTTAACTAAACGTAGTGAAACAGAGAAACTGTCAATTTCTATTGGACCTGAAGAGATTATTTCCAATTAAGGTTTTTCCAGTGTTTTCCTGAGTTATCCACGTGAACAGTGCTTCCTCCTTGTGGACAACAGTTGTTCATTCTATGGGATACGGAAATTCAGGCTTGGAAGTATTCACCCCTACGATCTCCTGTCCCTCTAAACACAGACTCCCCCGAAAGTGCAGTGGTCTTCTACTCACTCAACAACATATAAAGTCCAGTTGGGGACATCCATCTTGGCAGGGTTGGAGTGGGCATAACTATGGTGAGAATTCCTCTTTTCTTACCTTTTACTCTAGGCCAGGAAAAAGCAAACTTTTTCTGAAAAGGGGAGGATAGTACCTATTTTAGGATTTGCAAGTCCTATAAGATTTCTTCGTTGCAAAAAAAAAAAAAAAACTTTGTTGTATATTCTTATTTTTTAAATAGCTTTTAAAAATATAAAAATCATTCTTAGCTCATGAGCCATACAAAAACAGGTCACAGGCCAGACCTGCCCTACTGGTTATAGTTTGCCAACCTCTGCTCTAGACTATTAGCTCTCTAGTGCATAAGTAAGTTACTGAAATATAATGCTATATAACAAACCACCCCAAAATTCAGTGGTATACAACAGGAAGCATTTCTTCTCCTACTCACAGATCTAAGATCAACTAGGGTAGCTTAGTTAACTTCTCAGCCTGACATAATACCCATGTGTCTAATAATACTATACCCATAGTTTCTGTTTTTAAAGGGATTTTGGAGGCAGGATCAAGATGGCAGAGAAGTAAGACATGGCATTCGCCTTCTCCCACAAACACATAAAAAAATATATATGTAGGATGACTTCCAAAGAACATCTACTGAACATTGGCAGAAGACCTTAAACCTCCCAAAAGGGCAAGAAACCCTCTACATAACTAGATAGAACAAAAGGAAAAGAAAGAGAAAAGGAATCAGAATGGGTCCAGCACTCCTGAGAGAGGGAGCTATGAAAGAGGAAAGGAACCCACCTAACTGACAGGGAGATCAGCTGAGAGAGAGGGACCTCAAAGCCTTAGAGAAAAGCACAGCAGCTGGACTGAGGAGGGTGAAGCAGAGAGACAGACACACAAACCATCAGTACCACTACCCAGGACACCACAGTCTGAGACACTTAGAAGGGGACTGGGTGCTGAGATTCAGGTTCTGGAGGTCAGTTCATGGAAGAAGACTAGGGTTGGCTGTGTGGAGACAGCCTGAGGGGTTAGGGAGTGGTGAAACAAGGGCTAGGAAGCAGAGTGCCACAGCCTAGGGAGTGCAGGAGGAGGCCCGAGACCACAGGAGAAGAAGATGCCATTGCTGGGGAGGGCAAGATGATGGGTAGACTACCATAGGAATATCTTTCTCTGCACAAGTGCAGGCTCTTGACAGTAGGCACTTCTGGCACAAGCTACAGGCAGCTGGGTGCCTCCTGTGAAGGATAAGTACAGTAGGGTGCCTCTTGCATGAGCTACAGGTGGCAGGGGTAAACCACCACAGTCATTTCAGACTCCAGAGGTGGGTGTGGCCTGCAACCACTAGGGGTTCATGAACAGGCACCACCTGTGGCCCCAGTTACCTCAGGGGTCTGAGCAGAGGCGGGCACTGCAACCAAGCTCCACCCGTTGTTACTCTCACTCCCCTGGGAATGTACATCCTCTGCTGCTGCCACTGCCAAATGCTCTGGGTGCTGCCTACATCTGCCTGATGTTCACTGCCACTTCCCAGGGCCCTGCAACCAGGAGCAGCCTGTGACACCTCCCTGAGAGTCCTCAACACTATCAAGGGCCCAGCAACCAGGCACTGGCTACTAGTCCTGCCCATTGCCTCCATCTCCCTGGGAGCATATGCAAGCCATACACCAGCACGAGACTAACAGTCTGTACATACTGAGGAAAGAGACAGAAAGCATCTTAACCAGGAAGCACAGAGGGTCCCAAACAAGTTGAACTCAAACAGACCCACACCAAGACACATTATAATAAAAATGGCAAAAGTTAAAGATAGGGAGAGGATTATAAAGGCAGCAAGAGAAAAACAAAAGACTTAATTATAAGGGAACCCCTATATGGCTATCAGCTGATATCTCTACAGGAACACTACAGGTCAGATGAGAATGGCAAGATACGTTCAGTTAAAAAAGGGGAAAATTTTGCAGCCTAGAATACTCTACCCAGCAAGATTATGATTTAAAATAAAAGGAGAGAAATAAAGAATTTCTCCAATAAGCAAAAACAAAAACATCAATGGACAGATCCTCTAGACAGAAAATCAAAAAGGCAACAGAGATCCTAAATTACACAGTAGAAAAGTTAGACTTAATTGACATTTTCAGGACGTTACATCCAAAAAAATCAGAATATACATTCTTTTCAAGTACACATGGAACACTCTCAAGGATTGATCACTTACTGAGACACAAAACTAACCTTGACAAATTTAAGAGTATGGAAATTATTTCAAGCATCTTCTCTGACCAAAATGGCAAGAAACTAGAAGTCAACCACAGGAAAAACAAACGAGAAAAACTGACTACATGGAGACTAAACAACATGCTACTGAAAAATGAGTGGGTCAAAACAGGAAATCAAAAAGAGAAATTAAAAACTACCTCAAGACAAATGATCATGAAAACACAACCATTCAAAATCTATGGGATGCTGCAAAAACAGGTCTTAAGAGAGAAGTTCACAATGCTACAGGCCTTCCTCAGAAAAGAAGAAAAAATCTCAAATCAACAACTTAACCTACTAACTAAAAGAGAAAAAGAAGAACAAACAAAACCTAAAGTCAGCAGAAGGAAGGAAATCATAAAGATCAGAGAGGAAATCAATAAAATATAGATTCAAATAACAATAGGAAAAAAAATCAATAAAACCAAGAGCTGGTTCTTTGAAAGGGTAAACAAAATTGACAAACTTCTGGCCAGACTCACTAAAAAGAGGAGAGAAGGAACTCAAATAAAATAAGAAATGAAAAAGGAGAAATCACAACGGATACAGCAGAAATACAAAAAACCATAAAAGAATACTATGAACAATTATATGCCAACAAATTTGACAACATAGAAGAAATGGACAACTTTCTAGAGACATACAGTGCACCAAAACTGAATAAAGAAAAAAACAGATCAATTGAACAGACCAATAACTAGAAATGAAATTTAATATGTAACAAAAACACTCCCTACAAACAAAAGTCCAGGACCAGATGGCTTCGCAGGTGAATTCTACCAAACATACAAAGAAATTATACCCATCCTTCTTAAACTTTTCCAAAAGGTTGAAGAAGAATACTCCCAAAGACTTTCTATGAAGCCATCATCACCCTAATACCAAAACAAGAAAAAGATACTACCAGAAAAGAAAATTATAGGCTACTGTCTTTGATGAATATACATGCAAAAATTCTCAACAAAATTTTAGCCAGCCAAAGCCAACAACATGCAAAAAAGATCATACACCACAACCAAGTGGGATTCATCGCAGGTTCACAAGGATGGTTCAACATTGACTCAAATCAATCAACATCATATACCACATTGACAAAAGAAAAGTCAAAAACTACATGATCATCTCAAGAGATGCAGAAAAACAGCATTTGACAAAATCCAGGAGTTCCCATCATGGAGCAGTGGTTAACGAATCTGACTAGGAACCATGAGGTTGCGGGTTCGGTCCCTGCCCTTGGTCAGTGGGTTAACGATCCGGCATTGCCATGAGCTGTGGTGTAGGTTGCAGACGCGGCTCGGATCCCGTGTTGCTGTGGCTCTGGCATAGGCCGGTGGCTACAGCTCCGAATGGACCCCTAGCCTGGGAACCTCCATATGCCGCGGGAGCGGCCCAAGAAACAGCAAAAAGACAAAAAAAAAAATCCAACATCCATTCATGATAAAAACTTTCACCAAAGTGGGTACAGGGAACATTCCTTAACATAATCAAAGCTATTTATGAAAAACCCAAGCAAATATAATACTCAATGGAGAAAAGCTGAAAGCCTTCCCACTAAAATCTGGAACAAGACAAGGATGCTCAATCTGACCACTGTTATTCAACATAGTATTGGAAGTCCTAGCCACAGCAATCAGACAAACAAAAGAATAAAAGGTATCCAAATTGGAAGAGAAGAGGTAAAATTTTCACTGTATGCAGATGACATGATACTATATATAGAAAACCCTAAGGACACCACACAAAAACTACTTGAACTGATCAATGAATTCAGCAGAGTAGCAGGATATAAGATCAACATTCAGAAATCAGTTGCATTTTTGTATACTGACAATGAAATATTAGAAAAAGAATATAAAAATACAATACCTCTTTAAATCACACCCCAAAAAATTAAATACCTAGGAATAAACCTGACCAAAGAGGGGAAAGACTTATATGCTGAGAACTATAAAATGTTAATCAAAGAAATTAAAGAGTATTCAAAAAATGGAAAGATAGTCCATGCTCCTAGACTGGAAAAATTAATATTAAAATGGCCATACTATCCAAAACAACCTATAGATTTAATAAAATCCCTAGCAAATTGCCCATGACATTTTTCACAGAACTAGAACAAATAATCCAAAAATTTATATGGAACTATGAAAGACCCAGAACTGCCAAAGCAATTCTGAGGAACAAAAACCAAGCAGGAGGCATAACTCTCCCAGACTTCAAATGACATCACAAAGCTACAGACATCAAAACAGTGTGGTACTGTTACCAAAACAGACATACACACCAATGGAACGGAATACAGAACCCAGAAGTAAACCCAGACACCCTCGGTCAATTAATCTTCAACAAAGTAGGCAAGCATATAAAATAGGAAAAAGCCTCTCCAGCAAGCAGTGTTGGCAAAACTGGACAGATGTATGTACATCAATGAAACTAGAACACACCCTCATACCATGTACAAAAATAAATTCAAAATGGCTTAAACACATAAACATAAGACAAGACACCATAAAACCCCCAGAAGAGAACACAGGCAAAATATTCTCCAACATTAACCATACAGATGTTTTATTAGGTCAGTTTCCTTAGGCAATAGAAATAAAAACAGAAATAAACCAATGGGACCTAATCAAACTTACAAGCTTTTGCACAGCCAAGGAAACGATAATAACAATAATAATAATAAAGACAGAGTTCCCATTGTGGTGCAGTGGAAATAAATCGGACCAGTAACCATGATGATGTGGGTTTGATCCCTGGCCTTGCTCAGTGGGTTAAGGATCTGGCATTGCTGTGAGCTATGGTGTAGGCTGCAGATGTGGCTCAGATCTGGCATTGCTGTGTTTGTGGAGTAGGCTGACAGTTGCAGTTCCAATTCAACCCCTATCCTGGGAACTTCCATGTGCACAGGTGTGGCCCTAAAAAGCAAAACAAAACAAAACAAAAGACAACCTACGGAATCAGAGAAAATAGGTGCAAACGATGCAACTGACAAGGGCTTAATCTCTAAAATATAGAAACTCATACAACTCAACAGCAAATTAAAAAAAAAAATTGAAAAGTGGGCAAAAGACCTGAATAGACTTTTCTCCAAAGAAGACATACAGATGGCCAATAGGCAGATGAAAAAATGCTCAACATCACAAATTATTAGAGAAATACAAATCAAAACTACTGTGAGGTACCATTTCACACCAGTCAGAATGGCTATCATTATAAGTCTACAAATAAGAAATGTTAGACAGGGTGTGGAGAAAAGGGAATCCTCCTGCACTGTTGGTGGGATGTAAACTGGTACAACCACTATGAAAAACAGTATGGAGGTTCCTCAGAAAACTAAATACAGAACCAGCATATGATCCAGCAGTCCCACTCCTGAGCATATGTCTATATAAAACTTTCATTGGAAAAGATACATGCACCCCCTATGTTCATTGCAGCACTATTCATAAGAGCCAAGACAGAGAAAGAACCTAAATGTCCATCAACAGATGAATGGATTAAGAAGATGTGGTACATATACACAATGGAATACTACTCAGCCATAAAAAATAACAAAATAATGCCATTTGCAGTAACATGGATGAAACTAGAGACTCTCACACTAAGTGAAATAAGTCAGAAAGAGAAGGACAAATACCATATGGTATCACATATCTGGAATCTAACGTATGGCATAAATGAACCTATCTACAGAAAAAAAAAAAAAAAACTCATGGACATGGAGAACAGTCTTGTGGTTGCCAAGAGGGAAGGGGAGGGAAGGGGAGGGAAGGGGAGGGAGGGGGGATGGATTGGGAATTTGGTGTTGGTAGATGCAACCTATTGCATTTGGAGTGGATAGGCAATGAGACCCTGATGTGTAGTACAGAGAGCTGCATCCAGTCAATTGATGGATATATGATGGAGGATAATGTGAGAAAAAGAATATATGTGTATGTGTAACTGGGTCACTTTCCTGTACAGCAGAAATTGACAGAACATTGTAAATCAACTACAATAAAATTTTGTTTTTAAAAAAAGGATTTCTGGCATGAGAGAATGGTATTGTTTTGGAAAAAATGCATATTTATTTACAAAGGAAAGTCACTAAAGTTAAGTTTTCTGTATTGGAAAGGAGACATCATGCTAGTTGAATTTTTTCCATATTTGCCATGTATTTTCTTTTAAATGATAAAGTAGCTAACATTATTAGCATGTGCCAGGACTATTGTAAACCCTATCAACATATTATTTAATTCTCATAACCATTATTCCTAAAGGAAGGCCATTGCCCAAGGTCATACCACTCAGAAATGGAAGAGTCTCTGAATCACCAGATTATACTGTCTCTCAAGAGTTCATCAGGTCCAGTGATAATCTTCATTGCACCTCTGCCGTGTAGAATAATAAGATGCATCAAAACAGGGGTCTGTGATTAGATTTTAAGTATTAAAATTAATTATTTAATAAAACTAACCCTCCTGGGATGCAAGATAAGTATCCTGATGAATTAGACTTACTGTGGTCATAACAGCCACATTGTGAAATCAATTTATAAAACCTTTGAGCTACTTGAACAAAAGAATGACTGTATAATCACCAGCCAGTATTGTTATGCCAACCAATCAGGTATGCCAAAGGGCGAAGTCCCAGCTTGCCTTTTTTTTTTTTTTTTTTGGCTACAGAGTGCTGTGACTTGATGTGGTATATCAGTTCCCAGACCAGGGATGAACTTGGACTGAAGTGGTGAAAGTGCCAAATCCTTATCACTAGACCTCCAGGGAGTTTCCCCAGCCTGCTTTAGAGTTAAGCCCAAATAGGTCACTGGGAGCCACATATGAGTTCTTCCTGAGAGAACCAAATTCTAGGCTCAACTGAGGGCCAGGATCTTTGAGAAACAATGTGGAAGCCCAGTTCTCTTTCCTCTTTCAGGTCTGGCTTACTAGATAGCTTTAACACAAGTTCTGTCACTACTCTGATTACTACTTATTCAGTGGATGTTACGATTGACACCATTTGCATAACTAAAATTTGCTCAAAAATAGAATGGAATATAAATGTCCATTGGCAGATGTGGATAAAGAAGATGTGGTATATATACATACAATGGAGTATTAGCCAGCCATAAAAAAGAATGAAATAACGCATTTGCAGCAACATGGATGGACCTACAGATTATCATACTAAGTGAAGTAAGTCAGACAAAGACAGATGTCATATGATATTGCTTTTATGTGTAATCTAAAAAATGATACAAATGAACTTAATAATAAAATAGAAATAGTCTCACAGACATAGAAAACAAACTTAGGGTTACCAAAGAGGAAAGATGGGGGAGAAGGATAAATTAGGGGTTCGGGATTAACAGAAACACAATACCATATATAAAATAGGTGAACAACAAGGACCTACTTATAGGGAACTATACTCAATATCTTATAATAAGCTATAATGGAAAGAATATGAAAAAGAGTATATATATAATATTTATACTGATATACATATACATACTGAATCACTTTGCTGTACATCTGAAACTCAGCACTGTAAATCAACTATACTTCAATAAAAAATGTGAAATAAAATAGAGATGGAAAAGGAAAAAAAGGGCAAAAGACCTGATCAGATACCTCAAAAAAATTAGAATGGAATGATTATGAAGTAGAGAGGCATCAATTAATTCACTCTGAGACGCTTGGGAAGGTTGAAAATGAAGAAGAGAACAAAGATAACACTTAGGGTAACAGAATAAAGGGACAAATTCATGGAATACAAACCAGGAAAACATGCAAATCTGTTAAGGACATATTTCAGGAGATCAGCTAACAGGGGAAAACACTTCAGCTCGGGCCAGGCTGAAGCTCAATAAATCAGTGGCCCTATTCAATTAAATTTGTAATAGTGAAAGTGAGGCTGGGGATTTCCACAAACAATAATGTCCCTCAAATATATTAAATAATAGAAAGGGTACTAAAATGGCAATGCAAAAAAGAAAACAAGGCAATGCAAAAGTATCGGTGCAGTTGAAATAAATGTCAAAGGCAAAAATGATGATAAATCTTCATAGCAGGGAAGAACAATGACCAGTCTCTCTTGAATGTGTTTGTTTATACTTCCCCATGAATTACCTAAAAGCAAATGAAAAAAAACAAGCTCCCTAGTGAGAAATAAAGCCTCATGCAAGAGAATAACAGTTCCTAAATACAAACATAAGTTTTTTACCAAGAAGAAATGTTATTTAAAGTAGGTAAATAATTAACTCTAGGAAACAGAACACAAAAGTACACAAATTTTTTATGTTTGATCATTGTTCTTTTCAATGGTGAGATATCTTTGTCTATGGTACCTTATGTATTCTGTATCAGTGATCCTAGGTCTCAACCCTGGCTGCATATTAGAATTTTGGGTGGGAGAGCTTTTAAAAAGTGATGCCTAGGCCCCAGTGCAGACCAAGTGAATCACACTGGGGGTGAAGCCTCATCAGAATCCAATCCAAGTTATATGCTTACATATGGTCTGCTCTTTTCCTTAAAGGGTTTGAAGTGCTTCACAATCCTAAGGATGGAATTTAATCTAACATGAATTCAACCTTACTTGGCTTAGTTACTACCACAATTTAGGCTATACATAAGAGGCACTAAAGTTGAAGCTTCAGAAGTTCCCTGGTGACAGTGGGTTAAGGATTCAGCATTGTCACTGCTGCAGCACAGGTCACTGCTGGTGTGGGTTTGATCCCTGGCCTGAGAACTGCCACATGCTGTGGGCATGGCCAAAATCAAATAAAATTGAAGCTTCAAAGCACTGACTGAACACGATAGGGAATACACAAATAACTTAGATCTTCTTCCTGCTCACACGACCCTCACAATCTAGCAGAAGGAGAAGAAAAGCGCTTAATAATCACAACAGTTAATACAACATGTAGCCATGGAAGAGGTACTCATGGAGGCAACTAAAAGTATAAAGATAATCACCATACACTTGCAGGGATGAGAGAAAGCTCCATTAAAATAGGTGACCTATACTATAAGCTAAAAGGAGAACTAGTTCTTGACAAGCAGAGGTAGAGGGGAGTGTATTCCAGAATGCAGGGACAGCATAATCAGAAGAGCAAAGAAAATAAACTGTGAGGTGTTTTCCAGAAGCAGTGAGTAGTATATTTCAGCTAGGTAGATAGAAGCAAAGACTACACAGAGGATAGTAATAGAAAAAAAAACAGTGAGGAATATAAAATATGGTCAGATTATGCAGGCTTTCTAACCCTAAAATTAAGAAATCTGAACTTCATTCTGTAGAAGAGAGATGTTTTTTTGAGCAAGGGAGGCCACGATCAAAGGACTCCTTTGGGAAACTAATTTGGACATTGGTCTATAGAATTGTTTGGAAAAGAAAGAATTTGAGGTGAGATATCACTAAGGAAGAGGTTGTTACAAAAACTTAGGTGACTGATAATGCCAAAAATTAGCTTAGTGGCAGTAGTCATGAAATAGGAGTAATGGCTTTGAGAGTAATTGTGAAGGAACATTTGACAAAACAAGGAAATTGCTTTGATATGTATAGGATAAGGCTGAGGGAGAGGTCAAAAAGATGAGTCTGTGGACAAGGGCTTAATCTCTAGAATATATAAGCAACTTATACAACCCAACAGCAAAAAAGCCAATCAATCCATGGAAAAATGGGCAAAAGACCTGAATAGACTGTTCTCCAAGGAAGATATACAGATGGCCAACAAGCACATGAAAAAATGCTCAACATCGCTGGTTATAAGAGAAATGCAAATCAAAACTACCATGAGATATCACCTCACACCAGTCAGAATGGCCATCATTCATAAGTCCACAAATAACAAGTGCTGGAGGGCTGTGGAGAAAAGGGAACCCTCCTGCCCTGTTGGTGGGAATGTCAACTGGTACAGCCACTATGGAGAACAGTTTGGAGATACCTTAGAAATCTATCCATAGAACTTCCATATGACCCCGCAATCCCACTCTTGGGCATCTATCCGGACAAAACTCTACTTAAAAGAGACACGTGCACCCGCATGTTCATGGCAGCACTCTTCACAATAGCCAGGACATGGAAACAACCCAAATGTCCATCGACAGATGATTGGATTCGGAAGAGGTGGTATATATACACAATGGAATACTACTCAGCCATAAAAAAGAATGACATCATGCCATTTGCAGCAACATGGATGGAACTAGAGACTCTCATCCATCCCGAGTGAAATGAGCCAGAAAGACAAAGACAAATACCATATGATATCACTTATAACTGGAATCTAATATCCAGTTATAAGAAACATCTTAGAAAAGAAAATCATGGACTTGGAGAAGAGACTTGTGGCTGCCTGATGGGAGGGGGATGGGGTGGGAGGGATGGGGAGCTTGGGCTTATCAGACACAACTTAGAATAGATTTACAAGGAGATCCTGCTGAATAGCATTGAGAACTTTGTCTAGATACTCATGTTGCAACAGAAGAAAAGGTGGGGGAAAAAATGTAATTGTAATGTATACATGTAAGGACAACCTGACCCCCTTGCTGTACAGTGGGAAAATAAATAAATAAATAAATAAATAAATAAATAAAAGGCATAAGGGGGAAAAAAAAAGATGAGTCTGTGGTTTTAAACCAAATGGATGATACCATTCATAAAGAATCAGAATAATAATACTAGTCAGCAGTTATTGAGCACCTACTGTGTATCAAGCTAAGTGCTTTACTTACATTTTCTCATCTAATCCTCTAACACTCTTATGAGAATTAAATTGTTCAGATAAAGAAACTGAAATGTAGAGAGGTTAAAAATTTGCCCAAGAGGTTAAAAATTTACCTAAGCTAGCAAGTGGTAGGCTAGAATGGTATAGGAGATGTATGCAAATGGTTTATTAAACAGTATGAACTCAAGAGAGTACAAAGAGGAAATGGCTTTATTTTTCATATACATTGACTTAAAGTGTTTGGCCAAGGTCTCTTTCTCTATCCCCTTTTGACGTGTCAGGCCAATTTTAATTCAGTCCCTTTTAATTATAAGAACAATTCAAGTAACCATAAATAGCTTTAGAATCTTAAAGATCTAGATCAAGTCAAAGTCAATATAAGTCAAAACTGTAACATCATGTCCAAATCGAACCTCTCTTCCTCTGGTTCAGTCCTGATCTATGTCCCTACAGTGGAGATGGGGGAGCACTTTGTTCAATTTCAGTCTTAACTTGTCTGCTAGCTTTCTCCCAGGCATCACACCAAGTGAGAAGCAGGTTCCAATATTTTCAGTAATGTATGCTCTCAAAATTTAGAGGACCAATATCAAAGTCTCCTAAGAAATATCCACATTCTATGTTATTACAGGCCTATCAATTTTGCAGCTCAGCAAGCATTCAGTTGGAAGTGAGTTGCCAATCTCCATTTTTCTTCCTGACAACTCCAGTGTCTTAGGTAGAGTTCTCTCAGAGGAAACCCTGAAAGAAGTATTTAAGTGCAAGTAGTCAATTTGGAAGGTGATCCTAGGAACTACTGACAGAGGAGAACAGAAATAAGACTGGGAAACAAAGGCGCTCAATACATACTGTGTTAAGAAAGCTGCATCAGTAGGCAACAAGGGCTGGGGAAACCCAGAGCTGATATAAAACATCTGCCTCAAAGTTCTACATGAGGTGGAAGAGAACAAAGGCATTTATACACAAATGCTAGCATCACTGGTTGAGGGCTGTACCGGGGGTGTTAGTTTTCCAACATTTTTCAGCTTGCCCTGCGCTGAGGCAGAGAAAGTGTCTGCAAGCTTCTCAAAGAACTTCCAGGTGAAGAGTACCAGATGTTGGTAGTTGAAAACAAGCCAGAGCACAAGAGAAAGAAAATTCCCAAATAAACCTAACAAGGTCAACAATTCACTAAAATGTTACAAATTCCCTCTTTCATGGAACACCTTTCTTTAATGAGCTCTCCTTATATGGCTTAGCTTTCTCCATGGGTTGGTTGGGGTGATGCAGATTAGGGTCTACCTCTTTTAAACTCTATGAGGATCCTGGCAGTATCTTGGCCCTAATGTTCAAATGGGAGATACTTAACACCTGTTGTCCTCAGTCTGGGAACTTTAATGGGAATTCAAACAATAGAAATATTTTTCAACCTCCTATTATAGTATACATAGTATATATATACTATATATAGTAGGAGGGCAAACTGGACAGCATTCCAAAAGAAGAAAGACAAAATAAATGTGCAATGCAGTAGCACTGTTTATAATTGTGAAAAAAAAACCCTAAATGCCTACCAATATGGAAAAAGTTAATAATGGTGCCTCTATATAAGGTATATATCAAGTATATAATACTTTCAGGAAATAAGGTCAATGTATTTATACTAACTTGGAAAGCCTCCTAAGCAAAAACTCAAACATCAAATTAGGAAATATAGAATAATCTTAATTTTGTGTGTGAATATATATATATATATATACATGTATACACACATAGATATACACGTTCACATATACATATACATATATAGATATATGTAAATACACAATTCATTCCTGCACCTCTACAGCAACCTTTTCCCCCCTTCTAAGGAATATTTTTGTTTATCTCAGATCCTGAGTCTTTGCATTGCTACCTGGGGAGACTATAGAGCTACCTGGGGGAAAAAAACCGGCAGGCTGTGGTTTGTTGGAGAAAGAGAGCGAAAGAGAGAGGGGGTGGGGGAGGAAAGGAGAGCGACACAAAGTGACAGACATCATGGTGACTCTGAGTGAGAGAACTGTTTAAAAAGGAATTTTTGAAAATTTTGCTATTTGTCTGTGTTTACTAGGGTGTTATTTCCTGCTCCGCATTCTCTGTTAAGGCGGTTTTAATAAAAGCGTATATTAGAGTTCAATGTTTTAGAAAGCTAAATTTAGATTCTTCTGAATATGACATTTTTAATGAGATCAGTTTAAGGTAGTAGCAAAAAAGCCTTGTTTTATTTGTAGGATATGTATATATTTTATATATTACATATATAAAATATAATCTGTATTTCACATATGTGAAATGTATATTATATACTATATTACACATTACATTATATATTATATAGAATTAGGGTTATTATAGTAATTTTTACTTATGTATTTTATATGCATAGAGAATATCTTCAGAAAACATCCAGGAATTCCCATCATGGCTCAGTGGTTAATGAACCCAACTAGTATTTCTGAGGATGTGGGTTCAATCCCTGGCCTTGCTCAGTAGGTTAAGGATCCAGTGTTCCAGATGTGGCTTGGATCCTGTATTGCTGTGGCTGTGGTGTAGGCAGGCAGCTGTAGCTCCGATTCAACCTCTAGCCTGGGGATCTCCATATGCCACAGGGCGTGGCCCTTAAAAAAGAATAGAAAAAAAGTCCAATAAACTGCCTGCAGCCAGAAATGATTATTTCTGGATAATTAGGTTGGGCAGGGATGCTGAAGAGAAATTTGTAGTTTCATATTATATATTTCTTCTACACAAAGGGAATTTTTCACAAGAATATATTCTTTTTAATAATAATAATAAAACAGCAACAAAGAAAATGAAAAAAGTGTGATCTATTCTGGGATCAATTGGTAGAGCAGGCGTGTAGCTGGATGTTAAGTTCTTGAGATAGGTAGAATGTTTAGAGGTGAGACTGAAATGGTAAGGTGAAAATAGATTTTACACATCTGCCTCACAAAGGCCTTTGAACTTAACCCTGCTGGGAATGAAGGACCTAGAGGAAATTTTGCCCTGCAATAACTTAATCAGAGTTGTAATTTTTTTTGTTTGTTTGTTTTGTTTTGTTTTGTATTTTTGCCTTTTCTAGGGCCGCTCCTGCGGCATATGGAGGTTCGCAGACTAGGGGTCTAATCAGAGCTGTAGCTGCTGGCCTACACCAGACCACAACAACGTGGGATCCAAGCCGCATCTGCAACCTACACTACAGTTCACGGCAATGCCGGATCCTTAACCCACTGAGCAAGGTCAGGGATTGAACCTGCAACCTCATGGTTCCTAGTCGGATCCGTTAACCACGGAGGCACGACGGGAACTCCTAAAGTTGTAATTTAGATAGAGGATACAATTTCTCTTCATAATGATTTTCTTTAAAAAAAAAAACAAAAAAACTTTTTTAAAGGCCACACCTGCAGCATATGGAAGTTCCTGGGCTAGGGGTCCAACCAGAGCTGCAGCTGACGGCCTATGCCACAGCAATGCCAGATCCGAGTCTCATCTGCAACCCATACAACTTGTGTCAACGCTGGATCCTTAACCCACTAAGTGAGGCCAGGGATGGAACCCAAATCCTCATAGACACTATGTCCTTAACCTGCTGAGCCACAACGGGAACTCCCACAATGATTTTTCTAACAGCATTTAACTTAATACTCTTTCCAACTTCTTGCATTTTGTTTCTTAAGTTATCATCTCAGATATGCTAACTTATTGGGCACTTGAATAGATTAATATGTGTAGTAAATCCTTTAGAAACTGTAAGGAACTATATACATGTATGTTTATTATTATTATTATTATTACTATTACATTATCCAGCTTTAATTCATAGCTTTTGTATATGAATAACTGTTTTTGATTTATTTCCAGATTGTCAATTATGTATTCTTTTTTAGTATCTCTCAGTTTAGTCTCCCATTCCAGTTAAAGATGTCTGAAGTTTTAAGTGACATTTCCATCACCATTTATTTATACTTCCAAAGTCTAGGCATTCTTCCCTTTCTGCTTTATATACTGTTATTTGCAAAATGCTGCTATTTTTTATCATTATCTGTTGTTGACAAATACTCACTTTGTCAGAGGGAGAGGGAATGCACTAACTACCAGAAAGTGCCCTCTGCTATGTGCTATTGGAGGCCTGTGCCAGGAGAAAGAGAGGATTCAGGGCAAGAGCAGATTCGTGATTAGAAGTGATATAATTGAAAGGCCCATGTAATGTCAATGTGAAATTTCCAATCATGTAAACCTTAGCAAGCCTTCCAGGACCTTCCAAAACTCAGAGAAAAGAGAATATTTAGCATTTATCAAGCAAATTCCTAGCAGGTAACAAAAGGTAGCCACGTATCTGAGGCAAAGGCAAGAAAGCAAAAGGAGTAGTCGTCCAATCTTTGTTTCATTTTTAAAACATGAATAGACTCTTTTTTCCTACAAGAACGGAATACCATCTTTATCACGACATTAATCAAACTCCCACTAGCCCTTTTAAGACAAGAAATATCTACAGAAGCCAAGAACTTGAACTACTTAAGAAGCTGTTTTCTCCCCTCTTGAAAGGCTTAATGAGAATTCATTTTACCTTCAATTAAATCCAACTTCAGAGTACACTGCAGGCCAGAGGCTTATCCTAGTTAATAATTCAGGGAAACAAACAAATTTGTTGGATTCTCCTGGCAAGAAATTTTTTTTTTTTTTTTTTGGTCTTTTTGCCTTTTCTACGGCTGCTCCTGTGGCATATGGAGGTTCCCAGGCCAGGAGTCTAATCAGAGCTGTAGCCGCCGGCCTATGCCAGAGCCACAGCAACATGGGATCTGAGCCATATCTGCGACCTACATCACAGATCACAGCAACGGTGGATCCCCAACCCACTAAACAAGGCCAGGGATCGAACCCACAACCTCATGTTTCCCAGTTGGATTCGTTAACTACTGAGCCATGATGGGAACTCCCAAGAAATTTTATTCCATATTAGTCTCCTGGAGAAATCACAGGTGAAATTCTCTCAGAGAGAGAGAAATGATGGCACTTTGGTCCTCATTTACCTTCCTAGGCATGATAAAGCCAGAGATTCCTTGTTGCCTTTTTCTGTTGGTTGTGCAAACAGGCTCTGAGCCTATCTGAAAGCTAACAAAGTTTTTTCTATTCAGATTTACCTGTCATGAAGTCTTTGCTTATGCTCATATCAACCTCTTTTAAAAATTTTTTTAAATTGTCCCTGTGATATTTTAGGTTACTCATGGATATCCATTTCATCTTCAAATGAAATCATCTAGCCTAAGTTTTTAGGGGCACAAGATTTGAACAAGGAGTAGTTAGTATTTAAAACAAAACTGAATAGAACAAAAGCACTATTTTGTGACTCATGGGGTTGGGTGTGTGTGGGTTTATACGTGTGGTATTTTCTGGAAGGCTAGAATTACAAAACAGGCAGTTTAAAAACATACATAAGGAAAGAAAATTTGACTTCAAATTCAGGCTGTATGTCAGATTGTACAGCATGAACTACCCTCTCTAAATGTTAGATAAATACAAAGGGCATCATCACTGTTGAGTTCAAATGTAAAGAATCAATGGAAATAAAAGGGTTTTTTTCCCCTGCTTTTAGGGCTGCACCCATGGCATATGGAAGTTCCCAGGCTAGGAGTCAAATTGGAGATACAGTTGCCAGCCTATACCATAGCTACGGCCACACGGGATCTGAGCCACGTATGCAACCTATACCATAGCTCATGGCAACACAGGATCCCCAACCCACTTCACAAGGCCAGGGATTGGACCCACATCTTCATGGATACCAGTTGGATTCATTTCTACTGCACCACAATGGGAACTCCCAAGATAAAAGTTTTTAAAAATTAAACCAAGAACCTGGGTGGAGGGCGGGGGTGTGGAACAGGTGAGAAGGGGAGCAGCAAAGGCAGCTTTCAACTTGGGGGTTTTGCTAACTCTGGAGATTTTGAGCTTCTTCCTTTCACAACTGTGCAAGGTGTAGAGGATAGGACCAAGGCCGTTCCAAGCAGAGTTTGTGGAAGTCAGGCTCAACATATACACAGGTCTCCAAAGGAGCACATCCACCACATCCATAGAACACGGTTGAATTGAAAGTCAACTTCCATCAGAAGAGACAGAAAGAAATTATTCAAAATCCTAAGTCCTCTCTACAGTTCACTATTCAAAACCACATTATTTATGTGGTTAAAAATTTTCAAGTGGAAATTCAAATTTAATAGTCCAGGTTTCTGAAACAAATATCTCAGAAACAAACAGAAATTTGTTAAGGAAGAACTTGATTTTGTTTTGTTGTTGTTGTTGTTTTTGTCTTTTTGTCTTTTTCTAGGGCTGCACCCGTGGCATATGGAGGTTCCCAGGCTAGGGGTCTAATCAGAGCTGTAGCTGCCGGCCTACACCACAGCCACAGCAAATTGGGATCCGAGCCACGTCTGTGGCCTACACCACAGCTCACGGCAACGCCGGATCCCCAACCCACTGAGCAAGGCCAGGTATTGAACCCGCAACCTCATGGTTCCTAGTCGGATTCGTTAATCACTGAGCCATGACAGGAACTCCAGGAAGAACCTGATTTTAATCCAGACTTTGAAGAATAAGCAAAAATAAAATCCTAAGGAAAATGAACATTAGAATTAAAAATCACAAAATACATCAGAAACAAAGCATCATGAGTAAGAACCAGAAAAATTAATAGGTGATAGAAACATATAAAACTTGAAATGTTAAAAATTGTCAAGTACAGAATAGAAAATAACAATGTTTGTAGAAATAAAAGAACAGGGTGAAAGCAGCTATCCATACAGCCAACTAGAGCTTCTAGAAAGGAAAACACAACATTGATTTTTGGTAACTTTTAATTTTAAATAATTATAGAATCACAGGAAGTTGTAAAAATAGTACTGTGAGGTCCCATGTTACTTCATCCAAATTCACCCAATTGTTACCTCTTAAGTAACTATAACCCAATGTCAAAATCAGGAAATTGACATTGGCATAAAGTGTGTATATAGTTCTACGTCATTTTATCAGATAGATTCTAACCACTATGGCAACCAAGATACAGAACTATTCTATCATCACAAAGATTTGCCTTTATAACATACCTATCCTCTCAACCTTCACCATCCCTAAGCCCTGGAATCCACTATCTCTTCTCTGTCATTTTGACAAAGTCTTAAAAATGGAATCATATAGTATATGACCTTTTGAGTTGGCTTTGTTTCACACAGCATAGTGCCTTTGCGATCCATCCAAGTTGTTGGGTACATCAGTCATATGTTCCTTTTTACTGCTGAGTAGTACTCAATAGCAATGGATGTACCATAGTTTGTTTAGGCATTCAGTGACTGTAGGGCATTTTGGTAGTTTCTAGTTTTTGACTATTGCAAATAAGCTGCCATGAACAATCATGTAAAGGTTGTCTGTGTGTGTGGATATAAGTGTTCATTTTTCTAGGATAAATGCCGAGGAGTGTGATTGCTGGGTCATATAGTAAATGTATGTTGGTTTTTTTTAAGAAACTGCCAAATTGTTTTCCGGAATGGCTATACCATTTTGCATACCCACATTTTCTCCACATTCTCACCAGCATTTGGTATTGTTGCTATATATTTTTTCTCTTTTTTTGGCCACACCTGTGGCATGCGTAAGTTCCCAGGCCAGGAATCAAACCCACACCACAGCAACCCCAAGCCGCTGCAGTGACAATGCCAGATCCTTAGTTCACTGAGACACAAGGGAATTCCACTGGTTTTTAAATCTAGCTGTTGTAATAGGTATGTAGTAATACCTCATTGTGATCTTATTCTCTAACAGCTAATGACATATTTTCATATGTTTATTTGCCATCTGTATATGATTTTCAGTGAAATGTCTTTTGAAGTCTGTTCTCATTCTAATTGCATCATTTAGTTTTTTTACTGTTGAGTTACTGCGAGTTCTTTACGTGTTCCAGATATGAGTACTTCATTTGCTATGTGGTCTACAAATATTTTCTCCCAGCCTTTAGCTCTTTTCATTGTCTTAACGGGGTTTTTACAAAGCAAAGTTTCTAATTTTGATGGTCCATAAGATAAAAAGAGATTATTATAGCCACATTGCCACATATTAAACCTTCAATCCTTCAAGAATATATCAATAATTAAAATTTGTATGTTTAATAAATTACCATCAAAATATAGTAGTGGATTACCTATAAGTAATGATAAACAGTTCAAAGACCCCCCAAATAAGCACCATACACCCTCATGATTCCTGAACTTCCCTTTGACTGCCATGTCTGGGGTTAACGGGGATCTAAATGCAGAGCCAGACAACTACACGCACAGAGACCTGAACCACTTATGTGAAGAGGCCACTTTCAGGGATAAGCAATCCTTACAAAAGAGTATTTTGAAGCAATGGGAGGTAGAAGCAAGGGAGGAACTTGCTTAAAGCTAAGACCAGGGTTAACAGGTGCCAGTAATCAATCACACTTCAGCTTTCTGAATGGTATTGTGATAGGTGATGCAATAAGTAATACATAGTTCTGATGCTCAGTTTATAATAATAGTAAAATAATTAAATATTTGGAAAATAATATTTATAATTAAATATTTGGGGGATATTAAATAATTCCCTACTGTACACATAAAGCTCTAAGTCAAAAATTCGAGAAAATTCCTAGTATGGTACAGAATATTATACAGTTGAATAGCGTAAGTAATGCCAAAGGAACTCTAAGGATGGAGCACAGAGGGTTTGAGACTGAGGGACTCTGTGGACTCCTTTGGGTACACAAAAATTATCTGAAGGGAATGTGGTCATGGATGGTTTTAAGCAATCAATTTCTAGAACTTCAGCTCTCCTATGTATTCTTTCCTAAAATTGGTCTGACCAGGAATGTGCTAGCCATCATTCTGCTTTTCCTTTCCCACATTTGCTGTTAGAACCACTTTACAAAATGAAAAACCTATTATTTCTCAATCATCCTGAACCTTACTCTCAAGCATTGTTCTGGGTGTGGAAACTTTGCTGGTGCTAAACAAGGGGACAATTTGAAATATTGATTTTATTGTTATCAAAGTGAATGGTTCTAATGAGAAGATAAATCGTTTGCCAAGTGACTGTGCAATTCTGTGCTTTCAGCAAAATTGAAAATAGTATTTAATCAAGTTATTGGTTGACAGATCATTAAAAGTTGTTTATAATAAAGCACATGTGATTTTTGGCATAGAACTTAGAAGACATTCAAAGAACTGAGAGGCAATGCTATAACTCAATTCCTTCCCATCTACTTCTGTATGTGTACAAGCTTGCTCAGTTCTCACATACATAATGTGAAAAAATGGAAAAGAACTGATGCTGACCCATCTCATTCTAGCAACAAGTGACTGTCATCCTTAAACACATAAGTAAATGAAAAAAAAAAGCCCTATTCTCATCGAGAGATGCCTTTTTGATGAAACCTGGCCATATTATTTTGATGATTATCAAATTTTTTTAAGACCACATCCACAGCATAAGGAAGTTCCCAGGCTAGGGGTCAAATTGGAGCCATAGGTGCCAGCCTACACAAGAGCCACAGCAATGCCAGATTCAAGCCGCGTCTGTGACCTTCACTACAGCTCATGCCAGTGCTGGATCCTTAGCCACTGAGCAGGGCCAAGGATCGAACCCACATCCTCATAAATCCTAATTGGGTTCGTTACTGCTCAGCCACAATGGGAACTCCCAATTATCAAAAATATTAATGCATTTATATTGTTTTGGTTACACAGTAATATTTGCAAGTCAGGAGGCTTGGGAATTCTAAAACTCTGTAAGAATAATAAATATCTCTACCACCCCTGCCACAAACACACTGTTAAGTTTCCTACTTGGACTGTATTTATATCTGTTCTTTAAAATTTTTAGTAACTAAGGATGTAAATTATTGTTAAAATGTTTCAATGTGTCACAAAGTTCTCAGCAAAACAACATTTATAAAGGCTCATCATGGTCTGGGGCTCAAGTATGTGGGGTGGCACATGGCACTGGGAAGAGCTAGACATGCAGCCATTTGAAATATTCCCTTTTGTTTGTAACTTGGTTTTCCTTAGTTAGCCATTGTCTAATCTCCAGTTTCTTTGTAATTTCTGCCTATATCAGCTATAATTTTGATTTAAAATATTCCAATATTTTGGCTCTAACTAACTTGGGTCCCATGAAGTGCTCTGGAAGATGGATGAAATAACAGAGGTTATCAAAGGAAGGGGCAGACAGGTCGGTTACACACACACGCACACATATACCAAGACAGGCTAATCTGGACCTGGTAGTGACTGCAGTTTGGTTAGATAAGCCAACAGCAGAGTGTGGCATGAGCTTACAAATCAAGAGACAAAATTTGGATGTGAGTGATCAGAGCTCCTGTGCTGGCACAAGTAAGATGCTCAGGAGCTATTATCAATAGGCAAGGAAACATGATTAAGTAAGAGGAAATTCATTCCTTAAAAACAAAGCAAGCCTCAAATTCTGCAGGGCACAAAGAGGGGTCTAAGTAAATAAGCACGCTGCTATTACAAGGTAAAATACGTTGGCTGTCTTGAGAAAAGTTCAGCCAAGTTTCCATAAGGATTTATATTTATTTAGTAAAGTCAGAGAAAGCTTTCTGATGTGACCTTGAGATGGGCAGGTTGATAGGATCTTGACATATCTCTTTTTGTTTAGGAAAAGTTGTGAAATACATTTCTTTCATGTCCATGATCCTTTACCATAAATATTACACTTAGAAGCCTGGTGGGAGGTTAAAGTTTGGAACCAAATGTTAAGGAAGAAATTCTTTGGCAAAAATAGAAGGGCATTAAGACCTAGGATTTTCAGTGTCCAGTGCTCAGGGAGGCTGTGTAATGATGTAACCATCTATTATCCTCAAGTCTAAAAGTATGTTATAAGTATGTTATAAGCAAAAGCCTTTGTTCATAGTTGTTTTGGGGAATCAAGAAAAAGGTCAGTTGGCAAAGAGGGAAGAGACCCAGCATTGGAAAGGAGACATAAGAAAACAGAGCCATCCTAACCAATACAGTAGCTACAAGGCACATGGGGATATTGAACACTTGATTCATAGCTGATCCACATGTTGAAATGATCATATTTGGACATATTGACTTTTAAAACCTAGAATGCTAAAATTAACTTGTTTTATTTTGCTTTTCCTAATGTGGCTACAAGAAAAATTTAGATTCTGTATGCGGCTTTAATTATATTTCTATGGACAGTGTTGAATAGAATGCAGAGGAACACAGATAGTAGAACAAGAGATGACTGGGAGAAATTCTCAGTCTCCCACAATGTGAGATGTGGACTCGAGCCACTTTATTTAAGTATGAAATTGAGAGGACTGCCCCAGGGCTGAGGAATTGGGAGTACACAGTTATAGGGGTTACATGTATCCATATTTTTAATCCAATGACTTATTTGCATTTTACTAAATGATACCCTTTAAAATGTACTAATGAAGGTTGCAAATAATTTCATTATTTTAAAAAAACCAATATAGGAGTTCCCATCGTGGCACAGCAGAAACGAATGTGACTAGGAACCATGAAGTTTCAGGTTCAATCCCTGGCCTTGCTCAGTAGGTTAAGGATCCACCATTGCCATGAGCTGTGGTGTAGGCTGCAGACAAGGCTCGGATCCCATGTTGCTGTGGATCTGGTGTAGGCCGGCAGCAACAACTCTGATTAGACCCCAAGCCTGGGAACCTCTACATGCCGCGTGTGCGGCCCTAAAAAGACAAATGACAAAAAAAAAGAAAAAAACAATATATTCTCATAAAACAAAATAGTATCATGTTGTTCACAATAAATCCTGCATTGTGTTCTAAGTATAAAGAGGTCTCCAGTTCTCTTAACTGTCATATAAAAAGTGAAATTATGCCCTCATAGTTATCCACAACATACCATCTCTGGTAGTAGAAAAGTGACAAGAGGCAGTCACTAAAACCATTCAGTAGGTAGAATTGTTCCTGAACTTTCCCCTCCCTGCCTGAAGCAGGAGGACTAGAGGAAACAGCTAGCACAAACAGTATGGTACAGTTAGCTCTTAGTTCTAGAGAAATAAATTTTGTGGCTGCTACTTGTGTCGCTTCTTCCTCTCACCTGGATATAGCTGTGAGTAATGTCTGCTGAAAACAATGCCATTCCATGGAGGAAAATTCTGAGACGGAGGTTGTGAAAAAAAAAGTTCCAAAGTATCCTTCCCCCAGAAGAGCACTGGATTTGTATGTCGTGATGAGCAAAAGGGATGTGAGACCAATATTGGAAATCACTTATAATGTAACTCCCCTCAGGAGTTCACAGGAATGAGGGTAGAAGAGTGGGATTCTAAGAATGGTATAAAAGGCTAGTCCTTTGCATCAAACCTATGCCTTCAGATTCAGTTGGCCCTCCTGCCATACTTTGGATAGAACTCTATGCAGGCTGGACAATAATCTGCTACTTAGAAAAACACCCAATGGAGATTCTAAGATAACTAACACTCACTGCTTGGAAATTCTTTTTTATATCTAACATTACAAGAAGGTACTGTGAGATGTTAGAATGAAAAATGTGTCTTTAAAAAAAAATAAATGGGGAGTTCCTGTTGTGGCTGAGCAGGTTAAGACCCCCACTTAGTGTCCATGAG
Source organism: Phacochoerus africanus (assembly GCF_016906955.1). Lineage (NCBI taxonomy): Eukaryota > Metazoa > Chordata > Mammalia > Artiodactyla > Suidae > Phacochoerus > Phacochoerus africanus. Next base: position 19,686,571 of record NC_062560.1, read on the forward strand.
GATGCAGGTTCGATCCCTGGCCCCACTCAGTGGGTTAAGGATCTGCCATTGCCTCAAGCTGTAGCATTGGTTACAGATGCAGCTCGGATCCAGAGTTGCTGTGGCTGTGGTGTAGGCCTGCAGCTGTGGCTCTGATCAACCCCTATCCTGGGAACTTCCATATGCCACAGGTGCATCCTTAAGAAGGAAATAAAGAAAATAAATGGGAGTTCTCTTGTGGTGCAGTGGGTTAAGTATCTGGTGTTGTCTCTGCTGTGGCTTGGGTAGCTGCTGTGACAATGCCTGATCCTTAATCCACTGAGCCACAAGAGAACTCCAGGAAACGTTTAATAAGAAACATGTAAGTAATTTTTTTTCCTGCCTCTGAACTTAGGTATACAAAAAGATGTTAGTAGAGCTACTGCAGCCATTTTCCAACCATGAGGGGAGCTATCATATAGAAAATAAAGAACTGAGTCCATGATAAAATAAATCTTTGAACAACTGAAATAGTAAACTGTAGAGCTGCCTTACCTCTAGACATTTTGTTGTGTGAAAAAATAAACACCCTGTAGTTTAAGTTATTTTGAGTTGGGTTTTCTGTTACTTGCAGCCAAGATCATTCTAACGAATGTGACAATGTAGCACATAACTTAGAAAACTGATGCTGATTGAGTCATTCTGTGCCTCTGTGCCACAATATTAATAGTCCTAGTTTTCTTTCATTTTACAAAATAGCTTTAGGAAAATCTCTAAGTTTGGGCTTAAAATGGATACCCCAATGAATAAATTCCAAAATGTAAAGCCTTTGAAGTTAAAGAACTCTCTCTCATCCTAGGTTGTATTATTCATTTTCCCTACCCAAATGTCTTCTTTTCCATTTACCACATACTGTAGGATTTTAGGTCTACTCTCCTGGCTGCTTCATCAACCAGAGCTCTCTTTTAAGTCAGAGACCTACTTGCTTAGAAGCCTGATAGTTGTAGCAAACATAGGCTGGCTAATATGAGCAGTGGTAGTGGCAGGAACAGCTGCTGCAAGTGCTTTCCAAGAAATCTGACAAAGAATCAAGGTCTGCTATTGGGAAAGTTAAAGAGATACTAAAGCATGACTCAGCCAAGGTTATACATAACATCTGAGTTTTCTCTCTGAGGAAGTCCTTTGTAGTAATAAAGTGTGTGTTTCAGAGGCTAAAATTCAGAAAAAAAAATCAAGTGCAAACAGAAGTTAAAGGAGACTATTTGAGACTTCCTAATTTTTTAAAACTTGTCCTTAGAAGAACAACTCATTTGGTCAAGAAAGATTTATAGTTTATGAATTCCTTAACAGATTTGTTTCAATTCAACACATCTTCACTGAAAGCTTGAGTTCACTAGTTTGAGCTCAGCTCTGCACTAGGCAGTTGGCATAAGCATAGAAGCTGAGAAAATTGTTCTCTGCTTTTAAGAAGCTCAAACTTGTTATTGAATCTAGCTAAGAACTACTAAATTAAGATACAAATAGAGTTCTCTGTGAGCAAAAAAGGTGGGGTTATCAGTGCTGACTGGGGGACCAGGGAATATGTCAGATAGGAGCTAACATTTGAACTATATCATAAAGGATAAGTAAGATCAATAGGGAAGAATGGAACCCAGATGGTTAGATTAGAGTGATGTAAAAAGACACTCCTGGAATGACAAAAGAGCTGCAATTAGGTTGTATGGTTTTTATGACTTCATCTTTGGAAGTTAGATAAACAATGAGACTCATTTCCCCATCTTCCTTTCCCTGACTTAACCAGCTGTTAGCATTTCTCCCATCTTTGACTATTGTTCAGCTCTTCAGTCTGAGCGCTGCAATTTCAATCTTAATGTCTGCCCTTTGTGTAACAGTTCTTGCATAAAATGCATTCTCAGTCAGTCCCTTCCATGGTACTTATTCCTGATGCAGGGAACAGATGGCAGAAGCCAAAGTCATTCCTTTTTATGGACAATTCAAGATGTAAGTGAAGGACATGGATGCTGTGACTTATGACTGTTAGAGACCTTTTACACGGTTTTTACTTCAATCATATGATGGTTTTTAAGAAGTACTTAGCCATTTTCTTTATATCTGAACAAGGAAACAGAAATGACCGTCTATTCTCAGTCTTTTCCTAATCAGCTTTTACAGCTTTTAAGTATGATGGTATGATTTAACTTTTTACTATGGATTTAATAGCTGTACTATATTGTTCTTTGACATTTGCTCAGCCCCACCCCCACAGATTCTGGTCTTTTCAATATATAATATATACTTTAGGCACTACTGTTTGTTTGACCTAGGAAATACAAAAATGACTTCATGGAGAGATAGGTCATTAAACAAATACACCTGGGCAACATCATGATGACAAGCACTGGTCTAGATAATACATAAGTTTGGGTTTAAGGAGTTCCCGTCATGGCTCAGCAGAAATGAATCTGACTAGTATCCATGAGCACACAGTTTTGATCCCTGGCCTCACTCAGTGGGTTGGGGATCTGGTGTTGCTATGAGCTGTGGTGTAGGTCGCAGATGTGGCTAGGATCCTGAGTTGCTGTGGTACAAGCCATCAACTGCAGCTCCGATTCGACCCCTAGCCTGGGAATTTCCATATGCCGTGGATGCGGCCATAAAAAAAAAAAAAAAAAAAAAAAGACAAAGTCTGGCTTTAAATTTGAGATCCACTATTTGATAGGAGTGTGGTCTTGAGTAAGTCATTGCAACTCTGTATACCTTAATATCATTATGTTTAAAACAGGGATATTCATACATAGTTCCTAAAACTACTATACAGATTGCCTAAAATAATATATGTAAAAGGCTTAGCGCAGTGTCAGACAGAGAATAAATGGTTACTATACTCATTATATACAGGGTGCTATCCTCTGAATATTGCCTGATGAAGTCAGGAAAAGTCTCATAGAAGAGATATTATCTGTATTCAGAGTAGAATAAATAGGTATGCTTATAAGGCATAAAGGGTCTTCTAGGCAAAAAGGGCAGCTTAAGAAAAGGCATGGGGACAAAAAATGGCTTTAGGTCATTTGAAGAACTAAAAGAATTTTGGTATAACTGAAACTCAGGGTGAATGTGAAAGAATAGGAGTCAGAACATGGGAATAGGGAGATGAGGCCAAATAAATAGGTTGAGGCCAAAACACAGACGCTTTTGTATGTCATTATAAGACATTTATAGTTTAACTTGTGGCTGATCAAGACTAATAAAGAGTTTTAAATAAGAAAGTGACATGGTCATATTTTCATTTGAGGTCAAGTTGGTAAATGTGGGGGGGGGGGGTGGGTAGGGGATTATCAGGGAGGATGACACTAGAAGCAGAGCATCCATTAAAATCTGGCTATTGAAATAATCCAGTAAAGAAACTACGTGGGCAAAGAGGGGCAGAAGATCTAAACAGACATTTCTCCAAAGAAGATATACAATAGGTACATGAAAAGATTCTCATCATCTCTAATTATCAGAGAAATGCAAATCAGAATTACAATGAAGTATCACTTCACACCAATCAGAATGGCCATCATCAAAAAGTCTATAAATAACAAATGCTGGAAAGGGTATGGAGAAAAAAGAAGCCTCCTACACTGAATGTAAATTGGTACAGACACTATAGAAAACACTATGGAAATTCCTCAGAAAACTAAAAATAGAGTGGCCATATGATCCAGCAATTGCACTCCTGGGCAGATACCCAGACAAGATCATAATTTGAAAAGATATACGCCACATACCCCTATGTTCATAGAAGCTCTATTTACAATAGCCAAAACATGAAAACAAACTAAATGTCCATCAACAGAGGAATGGATAAAGACAATGTGGTATATATCTACAATGGACTATTACTCAGCCATTAAAAAGAATGAAATAGTGCCATTTGCAGCAACCTAGATGTAACTAGATTATCATACTAAGCAAAGTAAGTCAGAAAAAGACAAAAACCATATGATATCACTTAAATGTGGAATCTAAAATGACACAAATTCATGTATCTACAAAATAAAAACAGACTCACAGACAGAGTACAGACCTGTGGTTGCCAAGGGGGAGGAGGAGGGGTGAGGGATGGACGGGAGTTTGAGGTTAGCAGATGCAAACTATATTACATACAGAATGGATAAACAACTAGGTCCTATTGGATAAAACAGGGAAATATATCCAATCTCCTGTGATGAACCATAATGGAAAAGATTATGAGGAAGAATATAGTCACTTTGCTATACACCAGAAATTAACACATTATAAATCAACTATATTTCAGTAATTTTTTTTAAAAGAAACTGCAAGAGACTGAACAGAGGTAATCAATGGATATCCACAAGAGGAAAGGGCTATCAGCAAGGTCATCAAAGGTAGAATAAGGAGGACATTATGACCAATAGAAAAGAGCAGGGGTTGGTAAGAAGAGAGAAACATCTAGGATCTCTCTCATCTTTCTAATATGGAAAACTAGATGGATTGAAAGCTCATCAACTTACATTGTAATAAGAGCTCAGTTTTGAACACGTTGAACTTGAGTGCTCTGTCAGATATCTAAGTAGAAAGATTGATTTGGCAATTCTATAATTCAGAACAAATGGACTGAAGTTGTGGATTTGTAGTGGTCAGAGCTAAATTAACTATGAGTTAATTATGATGAAGATTTGCAATAAAGAGTCTAATTCCAATTTTAAATTTTTAACTGCTGACAGCTTTCAAGCTCTGCCACTCTGTCTTCCCCTATAAACGGGCGAATTGATAAGAATGCTTAGATGCTCCCTACTTTGGTGTGAGGGGGATGCTGAAACTATGGAAGCCCCAGCCCATGCAAGGGAATCTTCATCCCAGAGCTCTACAACCTAGCCACAATAAAATCCAAAGGTAGCTGGGCCTTCTTGCTCTCTCAAGCCATTTTTGGACCTTTTTGGGAACCCACCCTTCTCTCTTCAGAAACTCTCATTATGTGAAGAATAAATCTCTTTAATAACCTCTTAATCCATATTTGATATCGTCTGTCTTAATATCCAAACCAATTTTAGGTGGAGGGGGTTCCATTTCACCTCTCTTGTACAACAACAAGGCCAAATTGTGTCCATTATGTACAAGTAAAACGTTGTGTGTCTTTCTCATGATAATATGTTAATTTTGATTATTTAAGAGGCTAAGATCATGGCAATGGAATCACTTAGATAGATATGTATAATGTATAATACGTATGTATAGAATCAAAAGGAAAGTGGTCAGGATGTGGAGAATACTGAGAGAAAACCAGCATTTAAACATCAAGTGGAAGAAGAATTCATGAAAGAATCTGAAAAAGACTTAGCAGAAAACTTAGCAGAATTCAAGCAAGGAGAACATTTTAAGTAAGAAAAAGAATTCATGAGGATCAAATGTTTAACAGAGTTCAAATTAGATTTGAAAAATGTTATTAGTTTAATAATTAGGAGGTGACTAGTATAAAGAAAGTACTGTTTTGATTTCTCATATGGGATGAAAAAACTATCCCTTGAATTTTTTTTTTTTTTCTTTTTAGGGCCATACCTGCAGCATATGGAAGTTTCCCAGCTAGGGGTCAAATCAGAGCTTCAGCCACTGGCCTGTGCCACAGCCACAGCAATACTAGGTCCAAGCTGCGTTTGTGACCCACACTGCAGCTCACAGACATGCCAGATCCATAACCCACTGAGTGAGGCCAGGGATTGAACCTGCGTCCTTATGGATACTAGTTGGATTCTTAACCCACTGAGCCACAATGGGAACTCCACCCTTGAATCTTTTTTTTTTTTTTGTCTTTTGTTGTTGTTACTGTTGTTGTTTGTTGTTGTTGCTATTTCTTGGGCCGCTCCCGCGGCATATGGAGGTTCCCAGGCTAGGGGTTGAATCGGAGCTGTAGCCACCGGCCTACACCAGAGCCACAGCAACGCGGGATCCGAGCCACGTCTGCAACCTACACCACAGCTCACGGCAACGCCGGATCGTTAACCCACTGAGCAAGGGCAGGGACCGAACCCGCAACCTCATGGTTCCTAGTCGGATTCGTTAACCACTGCGCCACGATGGGAACTCCAACCCTTGAATTTTTGACTGTTATTACCCTTGGTCCACTTTCCTTTAGAGTATTAGATAACTTTCACTAAGACATTCATGTGAGCTGCTCTCAGTTTAACACTTTAGATAAACATAGATTAAAAAAAATCATAGAATTGGAGTTCCTGTGGTGGTGCAATGGTTAACGAATCCGACTAGGAACCATAAGGTTGCAGGTTCAATCCCTGGCCTTGCTCAGTAGGTTAATGATCTGGCGTTGCCGTGAGCTGTGGTGTAGGTCACAGACACGGCTCAGATCCCACATTGCTGTGGCTCTGGTGTAGGCCGGTGGCTGCAGCTCTGACTGGACCCCTAGCCTGGGTACCTCCATATGCCGTGGGAGTGGCCCAAGAAATAGCAAAAAGACAAAAAAAAAATCATAGAATCACTGAAGAAGTTCTTTAAACCATATTTCATTTAAAGCTCAAGAATAGCAAAGAATAAATAAACACAAAGACTATCTAGCTTAAAGGGTATGGCTATTTGCTAGAAATCACAGAGTATTTTCTGTCCTAAATTCTGGTCTTACTCCTAGTATTCAACACCAGCTTGGGACCCACCTAGATGTCTGTACTTCTAAAATCCTAGAACCAATAAAGCCAGCACAGCCTTGCACCAGCATTAAGATTTCCTATATGAGTGAAGTCTTACATCACAAGCTCCAGCTTGATATTATCTGCCAAACTCAATTAATGTCAGTGTTCTGGGTTAAGGAGAATTCTAATGTCACAATGGAGTTTGGTGTGTTTTCTAACCTTGACTTTTCCACACTGAGTAGAGATTTGTTCTGTCATTTGCTGCTTGACCATGACCACATCTTACAGTACCTGTTGGCTCATAGCTCTGCCTTTAGGCCACATAAGCTAATCTGTTTCCCCTCCAGTTTCACAGCTACAGGATCTCTCTCAGTTACATCCCAAAGCCAATAGGTGTTTTATGGTTTTTAGACAAAGTTTTTTTTTATGCATTTCTGAACTAAGGAACAGGCAAAATTAGCAAGCACTCTCCACACTGTGGATTAATTATGATGTGATTCAAAATACAGGTTCAAAGTTAATGTCTTTCTTATTAAAACATATAGAGGTTGTTTGGTTTTATAGATTAGAATCATAGTCTATGGAATTATACAGGCTTTTGTTCAAATCCAAAACTGACCACACACAAGCCATGTGACCCTGCATGAGATATATAACTTATCTGAGCCTCAGTTATACATCTATAAAATAGGAATTAAAATAACTATCTCATAGAGTTTTAAGCATATGGTGTATGTGTGTGTCTATGTTATGTGAAATGTAGCACATGACACAAAGAAATATTTTACAGATGACAAATATGTGAAAAACTTAGGTGATAGTAGTTAATTTTTTAGACCTATTTTATACATCAGGACTCTAAGATTTGAAGGATGAAAGTAAACATCCTAAGGCCATGCAGCTAGGAAGCAGTAGAGTTGATATTTTCAACTGGATCATTTGATTCCAGGTCACTTCTGTGTGTGGCTGGCTCATTACAACTCACTGTTGCCTTCACTGTCTTCACAGATCTAAATGTAGCTAACAGCATTACAGAAATCAGTCGCTTTTTGCGGAGATAACTGATCCACTATGAGTGGGGTGTTCTGGTTTATTTACCAGGTCCAATATTCTTTCATCAACATTAAAGCAGTATTTTTTTTTTGTCTTTTTGTCTTTTCTAGGGCCACTCCGGTACTCCTGGGGCATATGGAGGTTCCCAGGCTAGGAGTCTAATCAGAGCTGTAGCCACTGGCCTACACCAGAGCCACAGCAATGCAGGATCCGAGCCATGTCTGTGACCTACACCACAGCTCACGGCAACGCCAGATCGTTAACCCACTGAGCAAGGCCAGGGATCAAACCCGCAACCTTATGGTTCCTAGTTGGGTTCGTTAACCACTGCGTCACGACGGGAACTCCTCCTTTTTTTTTTTTTTTTTAAAGCAGTAGTTTAAAAGAAAAAAAAAAGGTCAAACACCCTCTTTTAATCATCAGATTGAAAGAAAGGCCTTAAGTCTGGCCTTTTATTTCAGTTGCTCCAAAAGACATGTTGGAAAATTTTCAGATGGTTAGATTTTTTCCAATATTTACACTTTGAAATCCATCTTCTTAAGATAGTTGCCTATTGTCTCTCTTGGAAAGGCAACACTAATATTTCTTTATTTTTAGGTATAGCAACTAGTTACTGAAATATGTGTCCACTGAGAGTTAACCCTGTAGTAATGGGACAAAACAAAAAATATTAAAAACCACCAGTATGAACAGTATTTTCAGAAATATGGTATTCATTTCTTTAAAAACACTGTCACTCCAATGGTTATCTCTTACATCCATCTATCATGTATATTAACTATTACATGAGGGTAAGGGTAATATCTGATTCAAGTTGAAATAACTGAAGCACCAGAAAATTTTAATAAACACTGCAACTTTTAGAGGAGTTCCAATTTGTTTTACAAATCATTTCTCTCAACAAAACTGTAACATTCTAAAACTTCATGCTTGGGATTTCCCAGGCTTTTTTTTTTTTTGTGATTCCTCATGAGATTCCACATATCAATGTCGCTATTGTGCTTTTTTTTCACTTAGTATGAGAGCATTTATGTCATAAAATTACATGAACGAGGCATACACCAGGAATTATCTTGAGGTTTGGTGATGACCTTTGATCATCATTTAATTATTTACAACTAATTAGTAGATGGATTGCTAGGAGCTTTGCCAGTGGAACAATTTAAAATTCTGACCATCAAGGAATTCTCTTTTGGTGCAGCAGGTTAAGGATCTGGCGCCACTACAGCGGCTCAGGTCACTGATGTGGTACGGGTTTGATTCCTGGCCTAGGAACTTCCACATGCCATGGTGCCACCAAAAAGAGATTCTAACCATCAAACTTACCTGAAAAATTCCTCTTACTCTTGATTGATTACTAAATAAATAAATCTCCAAAAGTGTGGATCCCTATGGAATTGTGGATCAATCTTCAATGGCAGAGATACTTGAATGATTGTCATATCTGTGTAAATCAGGGAAATTTGGGTTGAAAATAACACACAGGGTTGGAAATAACAGAATATCCAAACTAAACTAGTTTAAGCAAAGAAAGAAAAATTAAAGGACTTCATTCATCTACATAAATGAAAACCAGAGGCACCCTGATCCAGAGGCAGGGCTAGCTACAGGCACAGTTGGAGACAGTGCTCAAAAGATGTCATCAAGACTTAGTTTCTCTAGAAATAGACCCACACTTATATGGGCAATTAACCTACAACAAAGGATGCAAGGCTACACAATGAGGAAAAAGCAGGCTCTTCAATAAATGGTACTGAGACAACTGGACTACTTTTTCACACAACATACAAAAATAAACTCAAAGTGATTAAAGATTTAAATGTATGACTTGGAAACCATAAAACTTCCAGAAGAAAACATAACTAGTATTCTCTTTGACCTTAGTTTTAGCAATATTTTTTTGGATATGTCTCCTCAGGTAAGGAAAACAAAAGCAAAAATAAACAACTGGGACTATATCTAATTAAATAGCTTTTGTATAGAGAAGAAAACTATCAAAACAAAAAGGTCACCTAGTGAATGGGAGAAGATATTTGCAAACAATATTTCCAATAAGGGATTAATATCTAAAATATGCAAAAAAAATTCATAGCTCAACATCAACAAAATCCAAAAAACCCAATTAAAAAATGGTCAGAGGACCAGAATAGACATTTTTCCAAAGAAGACATACAAATGTCCAACAGGCATATGAAATGATGCTCAACATCACTAACCATCAGGGAAATGCAAATCAAAACCATCATGAGATATCCTCTTACACCTGTTAGAATGGCTATTATCAAAAGACAACAAATAGCAAGTGTTGACAAGGATGCAGAGAAAAGGGAACCCTTGTGAACTGTTGGTGGGAATGTAAATTGGTGCAGCAACGATGGAAAACAGTATGGAAATTCCTCAACAAATTAAAAATAGAACCACCACATGATCCAGCAAGTCCACTCCTGAGGATTTAACTAAAGGAAATCAAAATACTAATTTGAAAGGATATATATGCCTCTGTGTTCACAACAGCATTGTTTATAATAGCCATAATATGGAAGTAACCCAAGTATCCATCAATATATGAACAGATATATACACAATGGAATATTAGTCATAAAAAAGAATGAAATCTTGCCAGCTGTGACAACATGAATGGACCTAAAGGGTACAATAATAAGTGAAATAACTCTGATAAAGAAAGACAAATGCAGAGTTCCTGTCGTGGCTCAGTGGTTAACGAATCCGACTAGAATAATGAGGTTGCAGGTTCAATCCCTGGCCTCCCTCAATGGGTTAAGGATTCGGCGTTGGCATGAGCTGTGGTGTAGGTCACAGATGCAGCTTGGATCCCTCATGGCTGTAGCTCTGGTGTAGGCCGGCAGCTGTAGTAGCTCTGATTTGACCCCTAGCCTGGGAACCTCCATATGCCATGGGTGTGGCACTCAAAAAGACAAAAAGACCAAAAAAAATAATAACAAATGCTATATGATTTCACTTATATGTGGAACTTTAAAAACAAAATAAATGAACAAACATAAATAAATACAAACAGAGTCATAGATACAGAGACTGAACAGGTAGTTGCCAGAAGGGAGAGGGATGGGGGAGTAGAGAAATAGGTGAGAGAGATTAAGAGGTACAAACTTTCAGCTAAAAAATAAATGAGTCACAGGTACGAAATGTACAGGGGAATATAGTCAATAATTATGTAACATCTTTGGTGATAGATTATAAATAGGCATATGATGATCATTTTCAAATGTATAGAAATACTGAATTCCTATGTTGTACACCAGGAATTAACATAGCACTAAAGGTCAATTATACTTGAAAAACAAACGAACTCATAGAACAAGGGGTCACACTTGTTACCAGAGGCAGGAGTGAGAGGGAATTGTATGAAGGCAGTCAAAAGGTACAAACTTCTGTTTCAAGATAAATAAGTACTAGGGGTGTAATGTACAACATGATAAATATAATTAACACTGTTGTATGTTATATCTGAAAGTTGGTAAAACAGTAAATCCTAAGAGTTCTTATCACAAGGAAAAATATTTTTTGTATATATTTAATTTTGTATCTATGTGAGATGATGGATGTTCACTAAACTTACTGTGGTAATCATTTCATGATGTATGTAAGTCAAATCATTGTACCATATGCCTTAAACTTATACAGTGTTGTCAGCTATATCTCAATAAAACTGGGAGGAAAAAAAAGGCTTATTTTCTCTACCTCTCACTATCTCTGACCCCCATTTTATTTTTAGCCTCAGGCTCCATGTTACAGCAGTACGAGTGCAGTCACTATAGTCCCTTATGTTCAAGTAAAGGAGGAAAGAATAAATGGCTTATCCCTAGAAGCCCTGAAAAACCCTCAGTGTGTTCACAGACTCTTACAGCATCATGGGACTATCACTGAACCAACCATTCGGACCCAGAAAATGCAATACACTGAATGCCTCTGGCCTAGCTTGGGTCGCTACAGCAAAACGCCATAGGCTGGGTAGCTCATAAACAAAAGACACCTATTTCTTACAGTTCTGGTAGCTGGGAAGTCCAAGATCAAGGCACCAGTACGACTGAGTTTTGGGGCAGTGGGGAGGGGATGGCCCTTCCTGGTTCATAGCCAGTGACTTCTCACAGTGTCCTCACAGGTTGGAAAGGGCAATGGATCTCTACGGAGTTTCCCTTTAAGAACATTAATCCCACTCATGAGGCCTCCACTTTCATGACCTAAGGACTTCCCAAAGGCATCACCTCCAAATACCATCACATGGGGCATTAGCATTTTCATATACTGATATTGAGGGGACACAAACATTCAGACCATAACAGGCATAATCTTGGCCATATTCTCCATCCCACTCAAAACCATGGGCTAAAAACAGGAGACAAATGAACCCCCAGACATCTGTACAGATAGGATGACTAGATGCGCAGCCACCAAAAAGTAACATCTGTACCCTCACTTCTTTATGCTTTCCCATGAGTATCTTCAATGCACCCCTCCCCCTACATGGAGGTCATGAGGTAAGGAATATTATTTCCACATTTAATTTCTACTAACAGGTACTCTTTAAGGGGAAAAAATGCTCAAGTTGCAGCACCCAGAATATATACTGTAGGAGTTGGCTAATAAGGCTCTCTGTATTCTTCTGCCACCTGTCATTTGGGATCTATCACCATTCATTATCTGGTAGCAGGCCTGCAGTGTACAGATGGAAAAGTCACCCCAGAGGGAAGAGAGCTGTTACACTCTACCCCCCTTCTGGTTCCACTTCTGTGCAATGCTAATTTAATCGGGCACATGATTCACTCACTCACCTTAAGCTCAAGCCAGACCTCATTCCATTTTTAATGTTTTAATTTTATTATTCACCCACAAATGTATCCATCCCAGTTTAGGCATACTTTTGAGTAGTCAAATATTAGTTCAAGGAAAAGGTCCTCTCTCTTCACTCCTATTCCAGTTCTCCCCAGATCATTCCAAATATTTTGTTCTAAGCCATATACTTTGAAAGCATTAGTTTCCCTGAAGCCAGAAGTGAACAGCATACTGATTGAAAATCCAAGTCAACATCCAAAATGACCCCTCATAGCAACTCCACTGGAAACAAGTGCCAAAACCAGTGGGGAAACTTAAGCTGATTCACATGAGGCCAGGCTGGCATGTTTGGGTTATCATGCAGAAACTGAAAGTTTTTAGTCCCATTATCAAATTTGGTATGATCACTACCAGAGTTTGCAAAGGGTAATAATGTAGGTAGAGAAGTGGGAACAAGAGAACGGAAGGTTCTAAGAGCCCAAGGAAGCCATAATCACTACTTTTGGATAATAGAAATTCCAAAGCAAGCACCTACGAGACCTTTGAAAAATAAGAGAAAAAAAATAAGAAAAATAAGAGAGAGAGCTCTCACACAGCTAATTAAAATTCCTTTAGCCACAATAGTGACTGTGGGTGGGTGGGGGTTATAATGTACTGCTGCTAATTATCCATTGGAACCTGGTCAATAACTCATGAGTCACCCCATCTCATTTAATAATACCAAATTATATTTGATTCAGTTACAAAGAAATGCTTAGCTGCACCAGTGAAATCCACACTATATAGATAAATGCTTCAATTTGATTTTCAACTTGATGATAGAGATGTGGAAAAAACTTAATAATATTATTTGCTATTACATATATGCATGATAAACTGAGTTCTGATTATCTTTCCAATATTCTGATTTATGGGAGGAAGAGAAGAAGGGAGGCGGTGAAATATACAAGATAATAGTCACGTCTCAAAGCAAAATTTACATGACACCGCCATGTAAACAACATTCTGAAAACATCACTCTTCAAGAATAGTCTCCTGCATAATAAATAGTTCTATGCTGAATCAATAATTACTTGAGGCACTAAAAATTATTTTAGACAAATTCTAAAGTTCCATTGGAGCCTGTGAAATATCCAATAATGAAAGTTGTATTTTAATGCCTGTTAGTGTGTGCATTATAAATTAACTAAATGAGAAAGTTATTTCAAGAAGAAAAATAGAACAGTGTGGATTTTAAAGTAACTAATAATTTTTAAACACCTCATTATAAATTTTCACATCTGATAACAGTAGTTTGTAAGTCTTGCTATCTATTGGCAATGAAGATATTAAATTGTCCTTTTGGTGAAGTTTTTAATAGTCATGGAAGATATGACTGAAAAGTTTTAGCATCCAAAGCTGCTCTCCATATCTTTAATTTAGTGAGAAACACTATCGTTAAACATTTTTTTCTCATTCAATTACACCAACAATTATTGAATGCTACTATTTGGAAAGCAAATTACTAATGGCTGTGGGAGATACAAGAGCATTTTGGATGCTCAGAAATTAGTGTAAGAAAATAGACAAGTACCTAAATAACACTTAAAACATGACAATGCTATAATAGAAACATCATTATTTTAAAATTACAACAGCAAATAATATTTTTGTATTTGAAGTAAAAATAACTTTAAACGTTTATTTTTCTAGTTGGCCACTAATACTGTCAGACATCCTACTAGGTGATGGATAATACTAATGGCCAGCTAGAAAAATACTCTGGAAGCCCTTAAACGAAAGGTAGTACAATACAGTGCAATGGTTCTTAAATGTGAGTATGAGTCAGAGAGGGCTTGTTAAAACAGATTACTATATCCAATCACTTGTGATGGAACATGCTGGAAGATAATATGAGAAAAAGAATATACATATATGTACAACTGGGTCACTTTGCTGTACAGCAGAAAATGAAAGAACATTGTAAATCAACTATAATAAAATTTTAAAAAAAAAGATTACTGGGTTCCATCTCACAGTTTCTGACTGGGTAAGCCCAGGGTGAGGTCAATTAATGTGCATTCCTAACAAGTTCCCAGGTGGTGCTAACCTGGCTTGGGAGCCACGGGATTAGAAGCAGGGAAGAACTCAAGCACCAGATCACCCAAGTCTGAATCCTGGCTCACTATTTATATCTGCACAATCTTTGGACCGTGTCATCATCATCATCATTACACAAAAACTGTGTGTAATGAGGGCACTGTGGTGGAAACTGCAAAGCCATGTCCAAAACTTTGTCTTCTTCTTCCTGGGCCTACAGCTAGGCAACTGTTGACATTAGGTATGGACTTGTGGCTGAGATCTAGCAAAGGAATATAAGCAGAAGTGATGTACATCACTTCCAAGCCTGACTTCTAACGACTCCTACACACATCCTTTATTCCCTTTCCCTCCCTTCTGGCTTGTAGCAAATAAGTATGAGAAAACTTGAAGGCAGCAAGCTGAAAACAGCAGAGATACAAGTTGGAAGGCAGTTGAATCCATAAAACAAGACTTGGAAAAGAGATGCCCACCAAACAGCAACACCCATTTGGGCTTTCTACATGAGAAGAAGGTTGACTTATTCTGCTTCATGGTATTCCCAACAGCTAGCATGCCATCTGAGACATAATTTCTCAGCAAATAATTGCTAAACTGACAAAGAAAAATTTTAGGAATAGATCAGTCTAACAGCAGCCCTGAGTGGAGATAATAAATTCCAGAGCAGTGAAGATATTTAAGCAAAACTAGATGGTTGCCAATCAAGGGTTCTATAGAGGTATTCCTTGGGTGGTGCAGGGGGATAGGATAAAGCAGTCAAAAGGTACAAACTTCCAGTTATAAGATAAATAGGTATTGAGATGAAATGGACATGTTAAATATAATTAACACTGTTATATGTTATATATGAAACTTTTTAAGAGAGTGAATACTGAGAGTTTGCATCACAAGGCAAACATTTTCTCGGTTTAATTTGTAATTATATGAGATGATAGATGTTCATGAAACCTACTGTGATCATCACTTCATGATGCATGGAAGTTAAATCATTGTGTTGTACACCTTAAAATTAGATAGTGCTATATGTCAATTATATCTCACTAAAACTGGAAGAAAAAAAAAGAAGATATTCCTCAATAGGTAGAAGGTTAGGTTAGAGGTCATCTCTGGGGACCCTTCTATAATATTATATTCTATGATATAATATTTTATGATGTTATATAATATTATATGACGTTATGCCCCAAATTTAAATGACTAGGATGCAACTTTTGAGAGCTGTATCTTACTCCCCAGGTCCATTACAACCCACTCCTTTTTTCCCCTTTTCTAAATGTTTCACCTTTCCTCAGTCATTATTCAATAAGCATTCACTGAATAATAAAATATGCCCAGGCCTGTCCACAAGGTACTTGGCATCTTGGTGGGGAAACTGCTTGGGAAGCAACAACACACTGGAAACAAGTGGTAAATAATATCAAAGAGATTACTGAATGCTACAATAAAATGTGATCCAGTTGCTTCAAACATGTTACTGTGCATGAAAAATCCTATCAGCCTACTGGACAGAAATAAAAAAGTTGAAATTCAAGTTCCTTTTCTGTAGATAAGCTGTGCAAATGTGAGCAAATCATTTAACCTCTCTTCTCCCATCTATAAAATAAATAACAATTCTGTCCGATTTACTAAGGTGCAAAACAGAAAAAAAAAAATGGATTCATGAGTAAAAGAGCATGATCCTTTAGAATAGAATGCTCTATTTTGGAACCTATTGTTTTAACTCAGCTTTACTTGCACTGCTTGTTATTCTTTCTACATGGAATCAGCATTTTGGCTGTTTGTGAGGGTTCATCTAAGAGTCCTTCATTCCACCTGTCTGCAGTACCCCCCAGAACTGCCTGTTTGGGATCATGGTGGAAAAGCACAATAGGCCTGTGGCACTCCACAGCAAGGAATGTGATTGATGTGCTTCATTTTGGACTTAAGCCCCCTTCAGTAGCCAGTTGTCACCACTGCTGTCGACCTGCCACCTGCTTGAGTTCAGGGTGGAGACAGGAAACTCAAATGTTTCAGTAGGACTTGCTAGGCCAGCTGCTGATGTTACCAATTCAGAGATTACATTTCATAAGCATTGTTTCATGTTCTGGTAGATATACTAAATATTCTTTCATATCCAAAGAGATGGCAAAGAAAACTTAAAAAGAAGAAAATTTAATGTTTTTTGTAAATGAACATAATGTAATAATAATTTATGTAAAATTGGGCAAGTTCGCCCTGACTAGCTAAGCTTCTTCCCCGCCAGCTGTAAACACTGCCTCCAGCTGTATTCTTTTCATGAGGAAACAGTTCAAGTTTTGTACATTTTTACCAGAGTCATTTTAAAACCATTTCCAAAATGTTTTCCTCTCATTCCATTTTAAGGATTCTTGCATCTGCAATATATTTCCTAGATATTTTTCCCCGATTAAGTCATTTGAAAAAGAAGTGAATGAAAAGTCGTATTTCAGCTTTTCCAAAAGTTTGATTCCATTTCAGATGGCCCCCTGAATATCTGTGAGATGTATTTATGAAAGTTGTCTGTTAATTCTTTTGTCTCCCAAACTGGTTACGATCTTATTAGTCCAAGAACAGAAGATAATTAAGTATCTCGCTGTTCTGTGTTTTTACCTTCGCTATAGAGGACTTCTCCATAAATGCTGGAAATCAGTGCCTCCTAGAATTTAATGTGAATAAGATAGCCCAGAATTCAACCCACACACCTACAGCCAACTAATCTAAGACAAAGGAGGCAAGGAGATACAATGGAGAAAGGACAGCTTGTTCAATAAGTGGTGCTGGGAAAACTGGACAGCCACATGGAAAAGAATGAAATTAGAACACTCCCTAACACCATACACACATATAAACCCAAAATGGATTAAAGACCTAGATATAAGACCAGATGCCATAAAACTCTTAGAGGAAAACATAGGCCAAACACTCTCTGACATAAACCACAGCAACATCTTCTCAGATCCACCTCTTAGAGTAATGACAGTAAAAACAAAAATAAACAAATGGAATCTCATCAAAATGAAAAGTTTCTGCACAGCAAAGGAAACCATAAAGAACACGAAAAGACACCCCACAGAATGGGAGAAAATCTTTGCAAGTGAATCGACTGACAAGGGATTCATCTCCAGAATTTGTAAACACCTTCTGCAAGCTCCATATCAAAAAAACAAACAACCCCATCAAAAAATGGGCAGAAGACATAAACAGACAGTTCTCCAAAGAAGACATACAGATGGCCAAGAAACACATGAAAAGCTGTTCAGCATCACTCATTAGTAGAGACATGCAAATCAAAACCACTCTGAGGTCCCACCTTACACCAGCCAGAATGGCCATCATCCAAAAGTCTACAAACAGTAAGTGCTGGAAGAGGGTGTGGAGAAAAAGGAACCCTAGTACACTGTTGGTGGGATTGTCAATTGGTGCAACCACTGTGGAAAGCAGTATGGAGAGTCCTCAGAAAACTACACATAGAACTACCATTTGATCCAGCAATCCCACTCCTGGGCATCTACCCAGAGAAAACCATGACTCGCAAAAACACGTGTACTCCGATGTTCACTGCAGCACTATTTGCAGTAGCCAAGACATGGAAACAACCTAAATGTCCATCGACAGAGGAGTGGATCGAGAAGATGTGGTACATATACACAGTGGAATATTACTCAGCCATTAAAACGAACGAAATACTGGCATTTTTAGCAACACGGATGGACCTAGAAACTATCATGCTAAGTGAAGTCAGCCATACAATGAGACACCTACATCAAATGCTTTCACTGACATGTGGAATCTGAAAAAAGGACAGATTGAACTTCTTTGCAGAACAGATGCTGACTCACAGACGTTGAAAAACTTATGGTCTCTGGAGGAGACAGTTTGGGGGGGTGGGGGCTGTGCTTGGGCTGTGGGATGGAAATCCTGTGAAAGTGGATTGTGATGGTCATTATACAACTACAGATGTGATAAATTCATTTGAATAATAAAAATAAATAAATAAAAAGCTAACAACAAGGTTGTACTGTATAGCACAGGGAACTATATTCAATATCCTATGATAAGCCATAATGTAAAAGAACATGAAAAATAATATATATGTATAACTGAGTCATTTTTCCGTATAGAAGAAATTAACACAGCATTGTAAATCAACTACACTTCAATAAAATTTATTTATTTAAAAAAAAAAGATCCGTGTTAAAATTCAGATTATGACTCAGGAGTTCTGGGGTAGGACATGAGAGTCTGCATTTGTTTTGTTTTGTTTTCCTTTCTTTTTAGGACCACACCCGCAGCACATGGAAGTTCCCAGGCTAGGGTCAAATCAGAGATGCTGCTGCTGGCATACGCCACAACCACAGCAACACCCAATCCAAGCTGTGTCTGCGACCTACATCACAACCCACGGCAATGTCAGATCCTTAACTCGCTGAGCGGGGCCAGGGATTGAACCCGCATCCTCAAGGATACTAGTCGGGTTTGTTACTCCTGAACCACAACAGGAACTCCGAGTCAGCATTTCTAACAAGTTCTCAGATGATGCTGAAGCTGCTAGTTAAAAACTCTAAAGTTTAAGTCAACTTTCAGCTTCCCCTGTTATCTCAACAGCTCTTGGGGACAGAATTAGTTGAATTGGTCTTCACAACTCTTTACAAAGGTAAGGAGATTTACTTTAAAATAACTTTTTAAATTCAATAAAAATAAAGTGGGGTAAACACCAAGGCGAATGATGTCCTTTAAGAATGGGTCAAAGGTACATGAGATTCAATTAAGGAAAGAAAGCAAATCTATTCTGTATGGCATTCAGAAGTGGAGTAAGTAAAATATTATTAGAGGTTGCTTTGTAAAGATCTATTCTGTTTTGGTTGGTACAACCTCTGGGTGAAATCTCCCTGGGATACCAAGAAATATCCTCCACTCTAGGTGTCTTGCTTCCTATTGAATTTTGTTGCTTGCTCAAGTGTGTAAACATAAGCAGACAATGGTGCCCTTAATCTGTTTAATCCAAGAAGCTGTCTGGCCTCTGTCTCCCAATTTAGGAATCTCTTTCAGCAAAATCCTCAAATTGCCAAAGATGAGAGCACTTAGTCTTTCCAAACTGTTATATCCGCACTGAAAAAAGGGATATACTTTTTTCCACCGTCTGCTACTGGTATCTTTAGATGCCTGTTTCCACAGTTATCCAGTGCATAAATAACCATTAATCATTTTATAGGCAGATTTAAACTTATTAATTTTAGAAGTGCATTCTACAAACAATGTAAGTACCTACTGAAGTCTATTAACCCCATAGAGAAGGACAGCCACCTAAAAATGGTAACCAAGGGAGTTCCCCTTGTGGCTCAGTAGAAACAAATCTGACTAGCATCCATGAGCATGGGGGTTGGATCTCTGGCCCCATTCAGTGGGTTAACAATACAGCATTACCGTGAGCTGTGGTGTAGATTGCAGATATGGCTGGGATCCGAGTTGCTGTGGCTGTGGTGTAAGCCAGCAGCTGTGGCTCCAATTTGATCCCAAGTCCAGGAACTTCCATATGCCACAGGTGTAGTCCTAAAAAACAAACAAAAAGTAACCAAAATGACAGAAGGGATTGTAATAGAGAACTGATTTTTAAAAAAATGAAGTTGATGGTTGTAATGCCAGGGCTGCTCCCATTCTTTGCTGAAAACCCATCAACCCTTCCCACCTTTAGCAGGAGTGTCCTAGCACACAACCTGCCAACCCCTGCAATCTTTAGCAGAAGTTAACATAAATCTTTAAGTTAAAGTGTCCAGAGGTAAGAAAGGAAGCTACAAATAAAGATGTAACCAGCTGCGACCAAGATGGCACTGAATCCTACCTCCAAAAGACCCTGAGTCTCATTATAAGTTGATTTTACTATATTAGCATATTAAATGAGACACCTACCAGTAGCCAGGACCAGACATTAAGGACCAAAAAAGGATAAAAAGGGGATGGTACCCTTGCCCCTTCCCAAGTAGACTGATGCAGATGTCTCCCCATCATTAGCCTCACTCCTCCTTCCTTTGCCTTCATTCTGTAAAATTAAATCCCTCTCACCAGGTGGGCGAGAAGATGATATGTAAACTTAGTTCCCCTTTTCCATTCTTTGACCACTGAATAAGGCTTTTGCTGTGTCTCAGCTGAGGTTTTCTTATTTTCCTACTAGAAGCCAAACAGAAAAAGAACTCTCTCTCACTAAGGCAGAGAGCCTCTAAATGACTTAGTTCAGTGACGTTTTTCTCATTTACAGTTACCTGCCAAGACTGTTCATGCTCATCTCTTCTTTACCAAATGGCAGGTAGAAAAGGAAAAATGCAAAAACCAAATGCTTCCTTCTACTTGCGTTTTCTATATACTTCTATTCCTCCTGCTACTCTTATTATTTCAGAGTTTGTTTTGGCATAATTATTCAATCAGGTTCTATGTTATTACTAATTTTATAGACCCAATGGCCAGTGCAGTGCCATGATATAAAACTGATGCTCGATAAATATTTCCTGAATGAATAAGTATGTTAGCCATATGGTAATTCATTATTTAAACTTTTTTGCACCTTTTCCTAAGAGAATAGAAAAAAATACACTGACATTTAAACACACATGTACACTGTAAAACTGGAATGAGTAATCTATTTGGTTTTTATTCATAGTAAGGGATAACGATTCATTTCTTTTTATTAATTTTCTGAATACCAACACCAGTGACATGACTTCTAATATATAGCAAAATCTCTTAAATATTTGCCCCAGGAAGTGGCTTATAAATCAGAAAGAGGTTTTCTTAATTTAAAAGTAAAAATCAAATCTCACTTGTCTGACTTTGGAGCTCTTGGTACTTGAAACCACTACTATTTGTGGCAGACAGTGTGATGTGCCACCCCAAATTCTCTGGGGCTTATTGCCTCAGCTGCTGGCAGTGCTGTTGGCAGGCAGCCTTCAGCTGTCAGCCGCTTCATGGTTGCCTCAGCTGCAAAGAGCCATCTGGTCCAATATTATTCCCCTTACCCAATGACCCATGTCCAATGAACGATCAACACAAAGGTAAAAAGATCTGGCCAACTTGACCCAACTTGGAAGAACTCTGAAGGGCCATTCTCATTTCAGAGCTCTCTGTAAGGAAGGCCATTGCTGTTGGTGGGCCTACCGTGTACCTCAACTTCTCCTCCTTTCCGAGCCCTGCTCCCTTCCCCTAGTGCCCCAAGGGTACTCCCTAATAAATATTTTGCCTGTAAAACTTCATCTCAAAGTCTGCTTCCTAAGGAGCTCAACCCTTATGATAATATTATTTTCATGCTCTCTTTATACAAAATACAGAAAATGTTTGTAAGTATCCACTGACAACAAATTGCTACATTTTGTCGAGTCTATTCTCTGAGAGGACACTTGTTCTGGGTCAGAGCTGCTTGACAAAAACCTACATTGCCAAGATTACTGTTCCCTAATACATTTTAATTTCATTATGTTGAGGGCACAGGGGGGTGGTCCAAGATCATAATGCCATGGTCATTCCCTTATAGTGGAAAAAGCCTCATTTGAGATTCTTTCCTTGTACCACAGGGTTAGAGCTGGTTTCTCTCCTCAAATCATGCCAGGCTGACATGAACTAAACTCTCGAAATTTCTCCTCTTTCCTGAAGAAACAACACAGTACCCAGAAACATGTGACTTTGGAAGACCAAACTTAGAAATTTCTTCTGAATTGTTAATTCACCCCATCACCAGCTCTGAGATTCTAGCCTGCTTGTTTTGCAGTCTTCCCTCCTAAGTTTATTTACATATCTGTTTATATGATGTACTGATCATTTCAGGTGAAGAATGACAGGAAGAGATCTCCATGGTGAGAGCGCGTTTGGTTGTCTCCATGGTAATCTCTGCATAGTTAATAATTCTACAACTTAATTTCTTATCGTGAAATTACCAATGGCTTCAGCTTTGGAATATGTGTGGGTGAAGCCATCAGGGCTCATAGTGCAACTTGTAAAGTAAGTAATGCCAAGCATCATTAGAGACTCAGTCTGTCTTTTACATTTCTTTTCCCCCCTTCTTTAGGAACCTAAGGTCCTCATATGTTTTGTACTCTGTTTCCTCCCTACTCCATCATTTTAAAAAAGAGACTAAGGTATAAAAAATGATAAAGCAGTATATTACTTTCCCCTGGGGCATTCCTTTTTAAATGGACACAAGGGAATGAATCTCTAAGGAGTTTCAGGAATTAAGGAAATATGTGAATGGGGAAGAGCAGAAGAGGTTGGGGAACAAAACCTATATATTGATTACTCTGTACTCTATTTTCCCCATCTGTAAAATGGGTAGTAATATTACATGTCTCTGAGGGTTACTGAGTGGATTAAATAAGACATGACATCTAAAGTGCTTAGAACAGTATGTGACTTGTTCAATTACTTCTACTACTTATTTTTATTCATAAGGGCAAATTAGGAAACATTCCCTTCTTCATCTTTAACCCCAAATATTTAAATTAACAAAAGTCTGGTCTTTCCCTTTATGGGGAATCTATGAAGCCTTGATCTTCCAACAGTGGTCCAAGGAACAGAAGCATCAACCACAGCAGGGAGCTTGTTAGAAGTCCAGAATTTCAAGCCCCATTCCAGATATGCTAAAGCAAAATCTGCATTTTAACAAGATTCTCTGGTGATTCCTACACACATTAAAGTTTGAGGAGCCCTGAAGTAGGTATAGATGTCCCAAACTGGGGCTCTGGAATCAAATAGACCCAAGCTCCAATTTATTAGCTGTGGGACCTTGGGCAAGTTACTTAATCACTCTTAGTCTTGGGTCTCTCATGTGTTGTAGGTGGGATAATTACATCTATTTAGTAGGATTGCTGTGGGGATTAAATGTGAAACTATGTAAAGCACTTACTGATGTGCATGCTGGGCAACTACCAAGTGTCTTATGAATTGTGGCTATAACTACTCTCAAAACAATCTCCACGCTTTTAAAATATGTAGTTTCAAGCTCCCAAGGGCAAAGAACTTGACTTCACTCAGTGTAGGAGTGTTCATATACTCATATGATTTAAAAGATACACAAGGAATGCTAGGGATGAATCAAAAGAAAATTTGATTAGGTTTATTTTGTATTGAAAAGCTTGGCTACTGAGGAAAGGATTTTCCTTTGTGTATGAGTCTTCCTCTGCCCTGCTGGGTAAGTTACATTCAGGTTAGAAACAAAGGTGATCAGTTGGCTATGACAGGTAGAGAAGCACCTGCAGGTATAGTCAAGCATTTCAATCTTTTAGATATGATTCTCACTGCCAGTGGCCAGCTTGTTCACATCTATGAGCCTAAAATGTAATACTCCCAGAAACTCTTTGAAGACTGGAATTGGATGTTGTTGAACTTGAAATGGCAAGCACAGGTTCCACATTCTCAAATGTATTTCACTTTGATCTCATGGTCAAGAGCAGGGGCTCAGGCATCCAATCACTAGAGTACAAATTTCTTCACTTGAAAGTAGGGATTGTTATAGTTCCTTTCTCTAAGGATGTTTAGAATTGATGAGATCATCTATGTAAAGATGTTAGCACAGTACCTGGCAATAAATGTAAGCTGCTGTAATTATCATACTTGCTCCATCTGCTTTCGCTAGGATCCTGTATTTGGTATGTCTGACTCCAGCCTATGATCTTGAACTCAACACTGAGATGGAGGCTACATCCAGCCTCTAACTAGATCTAACATGAACAGTTTGGTTAGCAGAATTAAGAGTTAAAATCATGACATACCAATGGAAAGGTGAGACTACCTAGTAGATTTCCATATTAGGGCACTTTGTAGATGACTGAGTACTGGGAGAACGAATTTCAGTGTTGTTGAAGTGCTAGTGTAGTCAGGCTCTAAGAGGCTGTCAGCCATTTTCAGGCTTTTAATGAGTTCCCCAAGGAGAAGCAGAAACTACCATCCCAGCAAGCCTTTCACCACACCTGAATTGTTTATCATTCAGTTGCTAGTGCTCTGGAGTCTAACATACTGGTACACTATGCTACAGAATACTGAAACAAAAATCTCTGACAGATTCTTGATCAACAAGTGCTGGCAATACAAAACCATTTGGAAATGGGGCAGAACAGATAATGTGAAAACTTGGACCATTTTCCATGGGACTTCTGGATATAGAGCACAGTATGGATTTGGGAGACATCAGTCACTTGAGCTAGTCAATCTACACTAGATCAAATGACAAGGCTTTGAATGTTCTTCCATACCTGACTGAAATACTACTTTGAGTATAATTATTACTAGATATCATTTGTGTGTGTACACTCATGAATTGATTACAGACATTATCATCTAAGGATTTAAATGAAATTAACTTTAAGACGATTGTATAGACTACTTGATGAAAACAGGGGCAAAAGCATGTCAGATTTAAGTGAAAACATACAGTATTTGTCTTCCTCTGATGGACTTATTTCACTAAGTGTGGAATACAAAATAATAAACAAAACAGAACAGACTCACAGATACAGACAACAAACTAGTAACTACCGGAGGGGAGAGGGGTAGTGGTAGGGGCAAAATAGGTGAAGGAAATTAAGAGGTACAAACTACTAGATATAAAAAAAAAAAAAAGTTACAAGGATGTAATGTACAGCATAGGGAATATAGTCAATATTTTAAAGTAACTTTGTATGGAGTGTAACCTGTAAAGATACTGAATTACTATGTTGTACACCTGAAATTCATATAATATTGTAAGTCAACTACAATTAAAAAAAATGTTAGCAGGGAGTTCCTGTTATGGCTCAGTGGGTTGGGAACCTGACTGGTATCCATGAGGAGGTAGGTTCAATCCCTGCCCTTGCTCCGTGGGTTAAGTATCCAGTGTTACCATGAGCTGCAGTGTAGGGTACAAATGTGGCTCGGATCCTGTATTGCTGTGGCTGTGACTGTGGCAAAGGCTGGCAGCTGTGGCTCTGATTTGACCCCTAGCCTGGGAATTTCCATGTGCCGCAGGTACAGCCCTAAAAAGACAAAAAAAAAAAAGTCAACAAAGAATAGTAACAGTTATAAGAAAGTGAAGTTGAAACTAAATCCTTCAGAGAAGTCCCATACTTCTGATTCACTGAAGGGAACAACTTTATATTATCTCTTGTATTCATTCAGTTAACTTCATTTGCAAAAAGTATTTAATAAATACCAAATACTGATACCTTTGTATTATATTAGCAACACTGTGTAATACTGACTTTGCAACAAATACACTTCAAAATAATTGAAAACACTACAACTGTAAATTTGTTAACAAATTTTATCTTAATAATCCGTTTCCATAATGAATACACAAACAGAAAAATGTATAAACTCATATAAAGTAAACACATGAAAAGAAGAGAGGGATGAAAAGAGAAAGGATGGTAAAAAGACATCTGAATTCATTAGTTTCTTTAAAAGTCTAAAAATACTTCCACCCAGTCAAATTTATTCTCTGAAAATTGAAAGTGATATATAAGACTGTACCCACATCACAGAAAGCAGAATCTACATTGGGAAAAAAGAGGGGAAAGTATGGGTTGTCAGGAAGTAACCACAGTCTCTGCCAATACCATTATCAGTGATAGCTGGTTTCCAAAAGGGTAACATCAAGGAACTATTAATCATAGAATAATGGGGACAACAAAAGGCAATGCTTCTCAACTATTTAGCATACTGTTGGCAATAGATTCCCATGGCATACCTATTATGTGCATGAACAGTGTGCTGGACAACATGTTCTCAATAAATATGGTAGACCGTGGTAAAATGATTGCACTAACAGTCCCAATTTTTGGTGTATCCTTGTATCCATGCCCTTTTATAGTGCCCTCTCTATACATGTGCTTTGACCAAAGGAATTGTTATAAACTTGATGCAAGCAAAGGCTGGAAAAGGCACTTGTATGGTTCTGATTTCAGCAGGTCTGGAATGGGCAGAACCCAAGAATACCACTTTTGAAAAAACAAACAATCTCCTTAGATGATTCAGATATGCACTACTCTTTAAAAATCTGACTTAGCATGTTCCAGAAATTCTGAAGACTGTGGACACATCTCAGGATTGTTATATACTCCTAAGAAAATACCTGAGAGAAGCTTTCATAGAAATGGATTTTTAGATTCTGAAACCACTGAAAAAACTTGATGTTATCCAGCCTGTAGCACTAAGAAATAATATAACTTGTTTAATAAAGTAATTTTAGAGCTGAGAATGTACTTAGAAATCCACTTATTTTGCAAAAGAGGAAGCTTAAGGAGCAGCTTAAGCAGGCTTCTTGGTTTCCTCTTCATCATAGAAAATCTAAAAAGTTTACTTTCAAATGCTAGTTTTCATTTCCTCTACTATTTTTCTCATTAGCCCTTTTAATTTGAATTAAGATTTATCTTCTTTCATTTTTTTTTCCATCTTTTTGAGCTGCACCCACGGCATATGGAAGTTCCCTGGCTAGGGGTCCCATCAGAGCTGTAGCTGCTAGCCACAGCCATAGCCACAGCCATGTGGGATCCAAGCTGTGTCTGTGACCTACACCACAGCTCACACCAATGCCAGATCCTTAACCCACTGAGCAAGGACAGGGATGGAACCCACGTCCTTATGGACACTAGTCAGGTGTGTTACCGCTGAGTCACCATGGAACTCCTCCTTTCATTTTTTTCCCCACTCAATGGTAGAGATGCTAATAAATGTGATATGGTAAAAATAAGCTTCTTCTAGTTTCAGATTGGAGGAGCAATGGGAATTGGCACTTAGAAGCAAGCATAAGCTATATAAAGATCTAAGAGAAAAGGGTTCTAGACAGAGAAAGAGCAAGTCCTAAGCCCTGAGGCAGGACTAATCTTGGTATCTATGAGGAAGAGTAAAAGGTTCATATGACCTGAATGACATACGAGAGGCAGAAAATTGTAGGAGATGGTGGCAGAAAGATTAGCAGATCCTGTCATATAGTTATTTGGGTTCACCTCTGTCTCCTACGGCAATTATGTGCAAAGTCTTTGATAACTACAGTTTTTTGGATACAGATTTTCAATTTCCAGTAATGGGAGACTTATTTATTCTGACCAAACCTCCAGAGAAAAACAACTAAAAATATTGAGTGAAGGTTTTTTTTTTTTTTTAACCAATCTCCTACAAAGCAAAACGAGCTGAAAAAGAAAAAGAAAATAAATAAGGAATCCAGAAAGCTAAGTGTACAAGGAAGCCACTTTTGCCCTGAGGGCACTGGATATTTTCACAAAATAAAAATGTTTATTCGGATGGTCTCACAGGATTAGGGGCATAGAGATCAAAGCCTAAGGCCCACAGAAGATGGGAAGTCTATTAGGAGACTCTCCCTGCAAAAAGCTTTCAGCTCAAAGGGCTACGCCCTCAAGGAAGGGGTAAGTGGTCTTTCAGCCTGGAATCATGTCATTGTTGTGGTTCAGGGAATTTAAAAATTGAACTTGGATTAAGGTGAACCTTGACTGGTACTAACTTCAGGCATCTGGTAGAAACAAAAGCAAGTTCTTTCTGAAGGAAGTTACTTTCATCCTAAGACTTAAGGTATTCTTACAGATAATTTTCAGGTACAACAACCAGCAAATACTCGAGGATAACCAGGCATACTTGAGGAAAAGAAGACATGCAGAAACAATAAAAAGAAACAATAAAAGGAAATAGACCTATAATGACATTACATATTGGAATTATTAAATATAGACAAATAAACCATGCTTACTATAAAATGCATATAGAATTTTTTAAAAATATATTGAAAAAACAATTATCACAATGTTTTGCACATAAAAGGAAGTAAAATCTTCTCCATTAGCTTTATGGATTTAAGCTAATAAACATCTAGCCTTTTCCATGATGTCAAATATTACTTCACATCATATTTTCATTCACTCATTTTACACAACAGACACTTTTGCCTATTCATGGTCTTCCATACAATGTTTTCAACATGAAGAATATAATAGTAAACAATATGCACACAGGGTTCTTGCTCTCAAAAACTCTCACATTCAGCAGAGAAGACATACACACAGCCAATACACACAGTGGTGGGATTAGCACTCTGTGGAGGACTACAATAGGACCAGATAATTGAACATACTCACAAAACTCCCAAGAGCCTTTCAAGCACAGCTCCCCATGATCCTTCTTATTTACCCAAGGATGTGAAAGACTTGTGCAATGAATCTTTTTTAGGGAGAGCTCCTTAAAAGATTCCAACAGATTCTTCCATGACCTTCTGGTCACATAACCAAGCTTGACTGTCTAACTGGTTACATCAGGTGTAAAGCATCAATAAACTAGCCCTAGATCAAGAATAAGACAAGGGTGCCCATTCTCACCACTCCTATTTAACATAGTATTGGATGGCCTAGCCTGAACAATCACGCATGAGAAAGAAAGAAAAGGCATCAGAGTCATAAAGAAAGAAGTAAAATCTTCTCCATTTGTAGATGACATGATTTTATATCTAGAAAATCCTATGGATTCTGCAAAAATTTTTAGATCATAAAATTAAGTAAAATTTGCAGGACAGAAAATCAACATATGAAAATCAGCAGTGTTTCTATACATTAATAATGGATTATATGAAAAATAAAGAAACAATCCTATTTACAATAGTCATCAAACACAATAAAATACTTAGGGGTAAATCTAACCAAGTTGGTGAAAAATCTCCACACTGAAAACTGTAAGACATTGATGAAAGAAACTGAAGAAAACACAAATAAATGGGATGACACCCTGTGTTCATGGACTGGAAGAATTAATAATGTTAAAATGTACATAGTATCCAAAACCATCTATATAGTGAATGCATTCCTTATCAAGAGTCCAGTGGGATTTTTTTTTTTTTTACAAAAATAGAAAAAACAATCCTAAAATTCACTTGGTACCACAAAAGACTCTGAAGAGCCAAAGCAATCCTGAAAAAGAACAAACTTGGAGGCATCACACTTCCTGATTTCAAACTACATTACAATACTATGGTAATCAAAATAGTATAGTACTGGCATAACAATGGAATGAAACTGAGAGCCCAGAAATAAACTCTCGCTTATGTGGATAACTAATATTTGGCTCCCTTAGCCAAGAATATTTAACAGAGAAAAAACAGTCTCTTCAATAAATACTGCTGGGAAAATTGGATATTCACATGCAAGAGACCGAAACTAGATCCTACCTACCTTACACCATTCACAAATACCAACTAGAAATAGATTAAAGACTTAAATACTTAAATGTAAGACTAGAAACAATAAAAATCCTAGAAGAAAACATAGGAATAAAGTTTCCTTAACACTGGTCTTGACAACGATTTCTTCGATATGCACAAGCAACAAAACAACAAAGAAGTGGAACCACATCAAACTAAAAAGCCTCTGCACAGCAAAGGAAATAATTAGCAAAATGAAAAGGCAATTTACAGAATGGGAGAAAATATTTGCAAACCATACATCTGATAAGGAGTTAATATCCAAAATATATAAGAACTTAAATAACTCAATAGCAAAAAAGTCAAATAATTCAATTAAAAATTGAGTGAAGGACCCAAATACGCATTTTTTCCAAAGAAGACATGCAGATGGCCAACAAGCATATGAAAAGGTGCTCAACACCACTAATTACCAGAGAAATGCAAATCAAAACCACAATATCACCTCACATTTACTAGAATGGCTGTTATCAAAAAGATAAGAGATAACAAGTGTCGACAAGGAGGTGGAGAAAAGGGAACCCTTTAGCATTGTTGGTGGGGATTTTAAGTTGGTGCAGCGCTAGGGGAAATAGTAAGGAAATTCCTCAAAAAACTAAAAACAGGACGACCAATCTTTTCTAATAACTGACAAGGTGGCAGAAGTAGAGCGAAAGAAGCAGACCTTCCAGAAGTTCACCTACCTCAGGCATAGACCTCGACCAGCTGCTCCACAAGTCTTACAAACCGCTGGTGCAGTTGAAACAGTGCCCGGCTGCAAACAGAAACTAAATCGGACCGGTAGAGGAAGCCAAACTCGCTGCTGAAGCGCATGCGCACGGCTAGGAAGGCGGTGCTGCACGTGGAGGAGGCTAGGTTGTGAAGACACACCTGTGGGACGTAATCATCCTGCCCTAGATGGTGCGTGTCTACAACAACAAGATCTTCAACCAGGTGAAAATCATACCTTGGATCATCTGCCACTACGTGGGCAAGTTCTCAAAGACCTACAAGCCTGTGAAGCACGAGCCACGCAGACATCAGGTCCACCCACTTCTCCAGCTTCATCCATTTCAAGGAGCATGCTTGGCCAATAAAGGCACAGGCTTCTCTAAAAAATAAATGAATAATTAACTTTTGAAAATAAATAAAAATAGGACAACCTTATGATCTGGCAATTCCACTTCAGGTATATATCCAAAGGAAAGAAAATCAGTCTCAGAGAGGTATCTACACCTCCGTGTTCACTGCAGCGTTACTCACAACAGCGTTACTTAGAACAACCTAAGAGCCTACCCACATGAATGAATAAAGACTTTATATAATTCAGCCAATAAAAAAGGAAATCCTGGAGTTCCCTGGTAGCCTAGAAGTTAAGCATTCCACGTTGTCATTGCTGTGTGGGTTCCATCCCTGACTGGGAACTTTGCCATGCTGTGGGGCCAGCCAAAAAAAAAAAAAAGGAAATCCTGCCATTTGCA
This sequence comes from Phacochoerus africanus, assembly GCF_016906955.1. NCBI lineage: Eukaryota > Metazoa > Chordata > Mammalia > Artiodactyla > Suidae > Phacochoerus > Phacochoerus africanus. The sequence continues at coordinate 19,717,785 of NC_062560.1, forward strand.
ACAACATGGAACAACATGATAGAAGGGAGCACTGGGCTAAGTAAAGTAAGTCAGATAGAAAAAGACAAACACTGTATGATCTCACTTACATAAATAGAATCTAATAGAAGTGATCTCATAGAAACAGAACAGATTGGTGTTTGCCATAGGTGGGGATTTGGAGAGTGGAAAGGGGAAAGGGGGGATGGGGGAAAGTGGTCAAAGTACAAACTTTCAATCATAAGATAAGTTCTGGGAGTGTAATGTACAGCATGGCAACTATGGTTAAAAATATTATATTGCATATTTGAAAACTGCTAAGAGAGTAGATCTTAAAAGTTCTTATAAAAATTTTTAACTACATGTGGTGATGGATGTTAGCTAAACTTATGGCAGTAACCCTTTCCCGAAATATACATGTATCAAATCACTGTGTTACGTACTTTAAACTCATACAACATTATACGTCAATTATATCTCACTAAAACTGGGGAAAAAACATAAACCAGCCCTAGGTGCTGCCAGGGGAGTTTTGAACTTTAAACAACATGTTACACGTCATTAGTTAGCCCACTGCCCTTATTTTGGCCTAGGGTCAGTGTCAGTCAGTGTCCCAGTCTAGATGGAAAATAATTCTATCCTTCACAGCTACAAAGGTGGTAGCCTACAGAAAATGCTGCTTAAGCCAAATCTTGAAGAATAAATAGGCATTTGTGTTCTCTGTGAATTTAGTAGTGTCAGTCATTTGCTTGATAGTCAATAAATATTAAATACTCGTTATTTGCTATATGAAGAAAAATAATTTCTGACTGAATTCTGTGATAGTTAATTTTTTTCCTTCAGCATTTGTATTGCCCGTAAAGTCTTTTGCCAGACTTTAAGGTTTTAATGTCTTACTATTTCTGTACTGAGCTCATTTTAGATCTGAGAAGCAAGATTTATTCTTATAATAACAAAAGCTACCTTTTTTAGATCCTTCTTCTACCTGTTAAGTACTGTTTGTTATTTTATTGCATCTCGACAATCATCCTGTGTGGCATCCATGCTATCTCTGACTTGTTGATGGGACTAGATCCAGAAAGGCTACATAAGTTGTTTCAAGTCATAGAGATAATAAAGAGAGGTAAGCAGCAAATCCAGATGAGCCTAACTCTATAGCCAGTGCTCTACAACTACAGCAGAACTTGTCATGCCCCAGTCATACCACTTTGGCACTTGTCAACTACTTCATGCTTGCCTGCAGCATTATACTGCTAGGACCCATGAGTTTCCACCTGCACAGTGCAGACCAGGAGGACTGGAGAAATAATGTCCCAGAGAGCAGTCCCCAGCCAGGAGAAATGAGAATGGAAGATAGATATCCGTGCTTTCTTACCCCTTGGGTGGGGCAATTCTGAAATGTGTTCCAGAGGTCCCCAGCAAGACTCACATCCCCACCCTCCTACTAATACCTCCTGGGATTACCTCCCCAATAAACCACTTGCATTTAAACCCTTGCTGGAGAGTCTACCTCTGGTGCAACCAGCCTAAAACAATATCACATTACCCTGCCCTCCCTTAGTTCAGAAGTAACCTGAAAGGTCACCCAGTTCAGTCTCCCATCCATTGCCGTTTTCTACATCAGTGAGAGACAACCATCAGATTCTGCTTACAGAATTCCAGGAAAATACAGCTAAATATTGGCATGACAGTCTATTTTACTTGTTATTTCTTACTTGTATTGAATAGTGCTACTCTTTCAAGTAACTGAAAACTTCATGTACAGCTAAAGGAAGGCTATTTCCTTTTCACTTGCCCAACTTTTGCCTATCTGAAGAGAGCTATCTAGTCCTCCCCAAATCTTCCTTACTCTAGTTTTTTTCAGTTTACTTGTGTAAAATACCTGATTAAGAGAGAACCAAAACTCTAGTAAAAACTTTTAAGAGTTATCTGACATAGTCTTCCTCCTTGAAGCAAGGCTAGATATAAGTCACTCAAGACAGATGGTAAAACTATGTAAATTTGTGCTCTATAATTTTTTACACTATTTTTTTCCTGGCCACTACCCAGAATTATGTCCCCCTTTCCCCCACCCACAACTCTATTTCCTAATTATAAAGTAGAAAAAGAAGGCTAATTGGAATTCATCTACGGCATGACAATTTGCAGTAAAATATTAAAATTCATTTTTATGGGATTTTCAATTTTAGGGTTTGGCAATGATGAAAAGCACTCAGATCTTGGAGAAAAAGGAACGTGATTACTGTCTAATTCTGTGATCTAAGAGTAGAAAGTATGTCTTTTTCCTTTGAAAAAAAACTGTCCAAATTTGAAGAACTCAAAATTAACATGAAACTACTTCTTTCATAAGTGTTGGCATTATCAGCTTTCAAAAAAATGAACTACTCTCCATCATTTTGTACAAATTTACATCATTATGTAAATGTCATCTACCTATCTCTAAGCCTTCTACAACGAATTCATCTTTTATTCATTTTGTGGTTGTGTGCTGGGCAAGTGTATCATGTCCGAGATAGTCATTTTGGAGAGAGATATCTTAAGAATTTTGCTTTCCTGGCTTTCTAGTAAGGTTTTAGAAAATTATTGGGCTTACCTAACTGCAAAGTGTCTCTATTGTTAACTTTTCCAAGTATGTGTCCCTTAAGCTTATTCTAATATCCCTCTTCTAGGTAAAAATAGATAAACTATTGGGTTTTGAGTAGGCTCAACCCTTAGCAAGACTGTGTACCAAAATCTGCCTTTCTCTATGGGAGATGCCACCTTCTTTCTCCATCACTGTACATCAGGTGCCTTCTTCCTCTCCCCCACTCACCTGTTCTGACTAAATTATCTTGTATGAATCATTTACACCTTAGACATGTTAAAAGAAAGAAATCTCTTTACCCTGATGTGAATGGTCTTGTCCACTGCCAAAAGTATTTTAAGAATCAACCCAAAAATATGTAAGATATTTGGAGGCGAGAGTGCTCTTCCCCACCCTTAAAATCACCTGTGATTACTCAGCTATCCACACAGAAGGCAGGTCCTGTTTTGAAACCTCTGGGAACATAGGAAACCTCTGAGGATGTTCACAAAATCAGTACTGGGCCGACTGCATCAGGATTAGAGGAGTGTTTACAAAATCCAAATCCCCAGGATGCACTACTGGAATTTCTGATTCTGTAGGTTTGGGGAAGGAATTGAGGGAAGGAGGGAATAAGAAAGTGAACAAATAATTGTGATAAACTCCAGGCCTAGGTTTTTTGTTGGTTGGTTGGTTGGTTTTTTGTTTTGTTTTGTTTTTTCCAGCTGTGACTGTGGCACATGAAAGTTCCTAGGCCAGGGATCAAATCCACACCACAGCAGCGACCCGTCACTTCAGTGACAAGGCCGGCTTCTTAACACACTGAGCCACCAGGAAAGTCCCCAGGTCCAGTTCTGAGTAATGTTTATGGGCCAAGCTTATGAGATTTCCTCCTCCAAACCTGCTCTGAAAGTTTGTCTGAAAGTTTGTCTGAAAGTTTATAAGGCTGTGCGGAATGCCAGAAGTTTCCTCAATGTAGCAAGCATGCCTATCTGGGGATCAGGGGAGGTAAAGGAAAGAGGGAGTATGATAATCATCATGCTTCATGGAAAGCAGAGTACGATTTTCTTCCCCAAGTCGATTATCATTACAAGTCCAGTGGTTTCATATTTAAAACCCAGAATTCATAAAATTAACATAATATTTAATTAAGACCCTGAACATCGTTTTTAATCTTCATTCTCTCCCTAATGGACATTTGCTGAGGTTTCTCTGGAGCCTCATATCAGATGGATTAGTTACAGTGCTCTTGTTATAGTATTTCCCAGATACTCTTGGAGAATGGAGCCATATTTAGAAGCTTCTGAAAAGTTTTTTCAATGGGGATCAAGAAAACTTTTTGCAGAGTTCCCATCGTGGCTCATGGTTAACGAATCCGACTAGGAACCATGAGGTTTCAGGTTTGATCCCTGGTCTTGTTCAGTGGGTTAAGGATCCGGCGTTGCCATGAGCTGTGGTGTATGTCGCAGACGTGGCTTGGATCCCGCGTTTCTGTGGCTCTGGCATAGGGCAGCAGCTACAGCTCTGATTAGACCCCTAGCCAGGAACCTCCATATGCAGCAGGTGCAGCCCTAGAAGAGGCAAAAAGACAAAAAAAAAAGAAAAGAAAAAGAAAAACTTTTTGCCAGAACAGAGTTGAGGCTTCATGTCTCAGGGTCTTCAGTTTCTTTCTGCTCCTCAGATCATTCCGGCTCTGCCTGACTGTGTTATCCAGGTGTACACGGAGATATCCAAATAGAACTTTCTAAGTAGGGACCTGGCGTGATTCTAGGCTTATTTGCGTGTGTGTGAAGCACATGCTACCTTGTCTCTGACCCCACAGAGAATGTTCCCATGTACTGATGATTAATGTGCCTTTATATTCACAAATGTAGTGTGTGGGTAAGCTCCATCATTACCTCCTCCTCGCCCACCTCTTCCCTCGGTGCTTTCCTCTTCACGCTGCTGTTTTTCTCTTTGCCCACTTGTGACTCCACCATGTCTTACTTTCCTGATGTTCCCGCGGTCTGATTCCGTCTCCTTGTTCTTCATAGACATTTCATCCCCCATCCCCACAAATATATCTTACAACTCCACATATCTCATTTTTCCCCCCTTGGCCTTCCAAATTCTCCAAAAGGAAGCACTCTCACAGCTGGGCATCTGGCTGGTCTCTAATCTCTAGTTTTCTCTGTGAACATCTCACACAACAGTCTGTTGGAATAATTTTGTTCTGTGTAATTTAGTCATACTGAATTTTCTTAGGGGAAAAAAAAAAAAGCTCAAGACTCCATTATTCGATTTTGTTCCCTTTCCCTTTCTCCCATTGAATCATAATGCATTTTAGAGCTTCTTTTCATTTTCGTTTTCTAATATTACAAACACAGAGGCAAAAAAAATACACTTTTTTTCCTTCCTTCAAAAAGAACCCAGAGCTGATAGCATGAGAGATTCAGTCCAATTTAAGCTCTATTGAAAGTACAGTGTAGGCTTGTGGTGTTCTATAAATAACAACCACATTTCCCAAAGCTGTCCCTGGTTTATACAGAGGACCCCAATTAAACTCAAAACAGCTAAAAGAATAAACCTGTCAAAGAAAACACATTTATAGTGTGCCAGGCAGGTTAGACTATGGAATAAGTCAAATTCTAATTTCCTTAAAGTCATTGAACTTCCGTGTTTTGGCAAGATCAAATCCTAAATAATAAACCCAGCTGATTTTACACACTCCTACAAACAAGCTTTTTATTTTATAGGTTCTTGATAGCAATTTTTAGATGAGATCACATTTAGGGCAATCAAGCCTAAATAAAAGCTCATCTCCGTAACCCTGAGAGTACGAATCCACCCTTTCTATCATTTCTTCTCTGATAACTCATACATGGACCTCAACTCCATATGTAAACCTTTGTTTTGATGTTTTAAAACATTACATTAGGATCCAGAGCAAACATGGTGTGCTAAATTTCAATCCCTACTACCTTGGTAGGTCTAGGCTAGGGCATGTGGAAGAGTGTGGGAGATGACAGCAATGAATACACAGACTTTCATGAGCAGGTGTGTATCCCAATTTACCAAGGGTAGATGGGCACAAATAATGGAGAGGAAATGTGGTGGCAGTGACTGGTTGGTCTGTCAATGATACCCAGCTAAAGTCAACACTTGCCTTGGCAGGCTGGGGTATTTCTACCTGGTGAAATGTTTTGATTTGACATGATTTCCAAATTGGTAACCAATGTTTTACCAAAAAAATTAAATGTTTTTATTTTTTGGCTGCATCACAGCATGCAAAAGTTCCCAGGTTAGGGATCAAACCCACACCACAGCAGTGACAATGCAAGATCCTCAACCTGCTAAGCCTCCAGGGAACTCCCAAATTAGTAACCAATCTTTGATAAGATTGTCCCTTCTCTCCTTCTGGTGTAAGGAGTTAAGAAATCCTTTTGCCTCCCGTCAGGGATTGGATAAGAAAACTCTGTCTTTTAATAAACAGGACAAGTTTCCTGAGTAGTGTCCTACACAATAGAGTACTTGAATCATTCTTAGACTTCTGAGTCTAGGCTTTACTATTAAGCATCCACACAAGAACTTTCCCATCTCTTTCCAATACAGTCATTTCTTCCTCCATTTGCTTCCCCAAGTTTATCACCTGAGAATATTGGCAATAAAGAGCTGTAAACAGTAAAATCAAATAGTTGTATTCCTGACATGTGTTAACACCATGCCATCCAGACTGCCCCTATTTGCCTGCCATCTTTTAAACCAACACTATTCTTTCAGGAAAGGACAATTAGACAACAGTCTAAATCTGGTCTTGAGTTTTAGATTTTCCAAAACGACCTCAGAGATGGAGCTGCCAATTCCTCCTACCCATTAGTATTTGTCTTCAGTGTCCTGAAAAAAAAAATATCCATTTTGCCAGTCAGTTCACACTCATTTGGACACATATCAGACAGGGAGAAAGAGATCTGCTAATCCAGTAGAACTGAATGAAGGACCAGAACAACGGAAATGCAGCATCAAGTTGTGAATATTTTGGAACTCAGTGGGCAAATTATTTTTAAGTATTCACCTCAGCAGTTTTTCCCACCATATTTAGTGGGCAAATAGCACAGTCAGTGACATCTGGCCCTCTTCGCTCTGTCATATTATTTCATTAATTTGTTTCATTTAACTGTGCTTATTCCTTTCGTTTTGCTTCTACTAGACTACTAGGCTTTTTCTTGCATTTTATCAAGCTTCCAAACAGTCAGCATTGATCCTTCATCCATCCAATTCCTTTACTAGGTACTGGCACAATACCTCTGCTTTGAACTTCCTTTGGAAACATTCATTACCTTTCTTGCTGTTTAAAATTCTGAAATATCCCTGATATGCACATTTAGCCTGAGGTAGACGAATACAGTTCTATAAAATGAAACAACAGGGTGTGACAGTTTCTTTGAAAGAAATAAAGTCCTTTGAAATTAGCGCTCTAGGAGTCTATTAACCCCTCATTCATATCTTTTGAATAGTCTATGTAAAACACAGTACACTGCTAATATAATCTCCGGACTGTTTTATTCTTTTTTTTTTTAATTTTTTGTCTTTTTGCTATTTCCTTGGGCCGCTCCCGTGGCATATGGAGGTTCCCAGGCTAGGGGTCAAATCGGAGCTGTAGCCGCCGGCCTACGCCAGAGCCACAGCAACGTAGGATCCGAGCCGGGTCTGTGACCTACACCACAGCTCACGGCAACGCCGGATCCTTAACCCACTGAGCAAGGGCAGGGACCAAACCTGCAAGCTCATGGTTCCTAGTCGGATTCGTTAACCACTGCATCACGACGGGAACTCCCGGACTGTTTTATTCTTTAATGAACAAAAACTAAAACTAAAGGAGAAGAGAGATTATCCCATAGGGCGATATTTGAGAGCATAGTTAATATTTTAATTTCTTTCTAAGCACTGACAGGTTGCCTGTACATGAGGCAAGGGGTTTTTAATGCATTAATTTATCTGGAATGTTATTTTGCCCCAATCTGAGTCAGGTAATCTGCTAGGTACTGAGGTATATAGTTATTAAAGACAACCCTTCACTCGAGCAGTATCTAAGATAATGCATAGAGAGACAAGAAAATAATTATAAAACCACATGTTGTTACAAGTTATGAACAAGCTAAGGACCAGGTGCCAGTTTAGGGGTTGAGGAAAGACCTCCTCAGGACTGAAGGAGTAAGAGTAGGATAGGTTAGAAAGGGAGAATGGTATTGGTCCCAGGCAAAGGGGACAGCATATGCAAAGGAACAGACATGGGAGGATAAACTGTATGTGTGGGAGTGGCTAAATTTTAGGAAGGTCTCCATGCTCCAGGATGCTCAAGATTGCAACTGGTGTGCTTGCCTCAGGTTTCCCAATAATTTATTTGTGATATGGACCAGTGTTAGAATAATGTATAACGAAACAGTAAGTAGGCTTTCCACTGTCTGCATGTGAGGATCACTTTAAACTTTATGCACTTGACCACTCTCAAGTGGTACTTGTTTGTAGATATGTTTGATGGGAACAGACAAAAAGGTTATTTACCTGGGAAGCCAATTTCAAATTATCAGTATGGGTGAGAAAAGATACATTCTTTATGAAAATTACTCAGCCAAGACCATCATCTTAGACAAGCAGTTCTCAGACTTTAGCATTCATCATAATCCCCTGGGGGCCGTGTTAAAACACAGACTGCCAAGCCCATCTTCAGAGTTTTGATTCAGCAAGTCTGAGGAGGGGCTGAGAATTTGCATTCCTAACAAGTTCCCAGGTGATGTTTATGCTGCTGGCCTGGGACCATTCTTGGAGAAATGGGTCTACACACTTCTTTGAAGATACTGCATCACAGGACTGAAAAGAGAAAGTCACATGGACTCTTATATGTTAACCATAAATCAGAGTTTAACGTTCTCAAAATAACAGATTGCACCCAAGATGTTTTCTAACTGAAGCCTAGAGACCTTAATTCTCTTTCACTCCCCAGACCCCCACCTCCTTAGCTTTGTCCTCTGGGCTTCAGAAAGCAATGTGATTTAAATAATTTATTCTCATACTAAAAGCCTTGTTTTTGACAAGTGCACTCTCTCCTGTACTCTGGTGCTTTCTGAAATATTCTGTTATGTAAGGAATAAATTCCTCCCAAATTTAAACAGATGTCAACAGCTATTACCCTTGTGAAAGCTGCTCGTGAAAGTGTAGAGAGGATCTTTAATGTTTTCTCTTTCTGGTAAAAGGGAAAGCAAGAAAATAAATATCAGTTTGAGGGTCCAGATACTTGCAGTTGAATTTAAATAATGAAATAAAGTGTCAATATTTTCAGGGACCATTTGTCTTAAAAAAAAAAAAAAAAAGGTTTTTTTGCCTCCCAGAACATACATGGCATTTTTGCTAAATGAGCTTTTGCTAATCCACTGAGCGCATTCGCAGAAACCGTCAAGTGAACCAAGCCTCAAAGTAGCCTCAGATTTTTTTAAATGACAAAATGGCTGTGGTTAAACAAAATATAGGCATCGAAGCTTCGTTTTTTACCCAGAAGAGCCTGTTCCCCATTTGCCTTGTTAGGAAATCTGCTGGCTGAGGGAGCCTCTGGTACAATGACTCTGCAGTTATTTTAAGTATCTGTGTGGGAGGGGTGGGGGGATGGGATGGACACAAGCTTGATAAATTCCCTTACCCATCCCTGGAGGAGAGGAACTCTGGGCACAGAGAAAAGTGTAATCCATTAGATTTGGCCTTGGGGTGTGGAGGGAGGGAGGAAAAGGAAAAAAAGAACATTGAAAATATTTCCATTTGTCCATAATTTCCAAAGCAAAACCACACAGCAAGCAGTAGAATATTCTTTTAAAAAAAGTTTTAATGAATACATCACCATTCATTCATCTCTTCACTGTCTCAGTGCTCTTGATAAACTGAGCTGAAATATCTGTGTGGTTCTTATCATCTGTGTGCAATTGGGGCTGTCAGAGGCATGACTGAGAGCAACCTCAGCCAATCCCAGTTAGAAGCAACAGATTTCACTCTGGGCAACGTTTTCTTCTCACCTAGAAAACACTATATATTATTTGTGGACCTCTTGGTGAGATGATTTCTCCTAGGAAACTTGCCCACATCAGACTTCCCTGTGTCTAGCCACTTGTACAGCAACTTCCCTCTTCATGGTACCTGTCCCCCTAAACCAGGTCAGGAGTCATGAGCACTGCATTTCCTTTCCCAGGCCCCTCCCAGAACACCAGATTAGAGAGAGCAGGAAGAAACAAAAACAAGTGAAATAGCCACCTTCTCAAATGTTAGGAGTCTGACGCTTAAATCATATAATTTAAATGTGGCCTCATAAATTTTAGACCAAGACATACACCTAAAGAATACCATAATACTGTAAATACCATAATATTTAAATATCTCTGACAACAGAGAAGACATTTGTCAAATGCATAAGCATCAAAAATAAATGAAGCCTAAGTGGATTAGTGTAAGTATCCATGCTACAGGGTTTTGAAGGAATCTAACCCCAAATAATTATTTCTGTTTTTTAATATACTGCAAATTATCCATAACTAATAGCTTTGTAGAATAAATTATATTGCTATTAAACCATTAAACCACAATGATAACTACTGTAGTTCATAAATTCTAAGATGCAAATTTTTTAAACATTTTTACATCCAAAAAATTAGGCTGCATCTTACAGTCAATGATGTAATTTTAAAAATTCATTTATTTTATTTTGCACATAGGACAACAATGCAGCTTAAACTCAATGGTGTCTTTGATTTGGTGAAATGCATAATTATCTACGACAGGAAAGAGCTTTAGCATGAAGCATTTTAACTAACAAATCATAATTTGAGTGACTACAAGGCATGAGGTAATGAGGAGACAAAGATAAATAGAATATATCCCCCATCTCAGAGTTAACGGCATAGTAAGGTAGAGTCATATATAAGCAACTAAATACGTGCAAAATTAGTGCTATGGAAGCACAAAGGAAGGAGAAAGTCATCCTGATTAAAGGATCGGAGAAGGCCCGTGGAGGAGGTGATTTCTGAGATGAGAAAGTTTCATCATGCATATTTGATGCAAGAAGATATAAATGTAGAAGGTTGAAGGAGTAGGATCTAACCTCAAGAAGAGGAGAAGTAAATTCAGAGTCTGGAAATTACCCACAAAAAAAATGTCAGAGATGTTCCCTGGCCTTGCTCAGTGGGTTAAGGATCTAGCGTTGCCGTGAGCTGTGGTGTAGGTCACAGACGCGGCTTGGATCTCGCGTTGCTGTGGCTCTGGCATAGGCCGGCGGCTACAGTTCCAATTAGACCCCTAGCCTGGGAACCTCCATATGCCGCGGGTGTGGCCCTAGAAAAGACAAAGAGACAAGATATATATATATATATATATATATATATATATATATATATGTATATCAGAGATGTGATTTCATTAACTGAATAAGTAAAGCAACTGGCAAGCCCAGTTTGAGCAGAGGTGGGAGGAGTGAGTGTGGAGTGGAATACAGATTGGTTGGGGCATGTTAAGTTGGAGGTATTTATAGGACATTGTAGTAGGCATCTGCCATTTTTGAGTGCCCACCCCACACTGGGGAATTTCCCCACTGTGTAAGTCTTGTTAGAAGGTAGAGGCCACTTCCCACTACAGAAGTTTAAAAAGCCAAATATTTGCTTTCCTGCTCCTCTCACTGCTAGGGTACAGTTGAGAATAGCTTTGGCCAAACAGACATGCCTGTCTTGGGGTTTGAATCTGGAGTTAGTGATGCAAAACTGCAAGGCCAGAGGAGAATTCTTCTGGAGATGATGGCAGTGGCAGGATCCAGCGTCCATTAGAAGCTGCAGTGTCCAGCATTCAGAAGTACTGTCCTTACCACACTAGTTATGCTGAATGATTTTGGCCAGAGTCCCAGATATGAAATCTCTCTAGAACGTTGCTTGTTTTCCAACCTGGTTTTCCAGCTTTCCAGGGGTGCTGGGAGATAGCCAACATCTTTTCAATAGGTTGTTTTTCTGCTTAAATCCGTAAGAGTCAACTTCTGTGGTTTGCAAAGTAAGAACCCTGGGTGCTAAAGACAGACAGAAAACTTGCAAAAGGGGCACACAGCCTAGGAGAAAAGTCGGCCTAGAGAACAAAGTAGGGGAATCATTTGATTAGGACTAAATTAAAACTAAGGAAGAAAATACAGATACAGATAGACAAAAGAGGGAGGAAGGAAATGACATTGTTTGGGAGGGAGGATGAGACCAGAACACTCAGCACATGTAAATGAAGGGAAAGAGAAGTCTGCCATAGAAAGCACATGTCCTGAGGGCCTACCATGTGCCAAGCATCTTGCCTAACCTAATTCATTTGATTTTTACAAAAATTAAGTATTGCTATCCTAACTTTACAGATAGAAAAATGAGATGTATAAAATTAATTAAATAACTTTCTGAAAGTTATACAAATAATAAGTAGTGTGACCAGGATTCAAAGTCAAATATGACTGATTCCAGCATCACACTGCCTCCCTGCCAGGAGCTTTAGGAAGGGATTTGACACAGAAGCCAAAGAAAAGGCTTAGTGCAGGGGTTCTCAACTCTGGCTGCACATTGGAAACATCAGTGGAGATAGGGGAATTGCTAATGTCTGGGTACCACCCCCAGAGTTTTCCATGTAACTAGTCAGAGGTGCCTCCTGGGGATCAGTTCTTTTAAAAACTTCCCAGGTGGTTCTGATGTTCTGGCAAGGTTGAGAAACACTGTGGTAGGTGCTATTTCAGCAGAGTGAAATGACTTGAAGAATGAGCAGGAAATTAGGCTACAGAGCCACCAAGTACTGAAGTGAAGTATTGATAGGGAACAGTACAATGACAGGGAATAGTGACACGAGTTTCAAGTGAGTTGAAAAGTAAATTGTAAGTGGACACAGAGAAAGTGAATGTAGATCATTCTTATAGTAATAACTATGAAGGTGAAAGGAGATTGATAGACAGTCACTCAAGAGTCCTGCAGATGGAGAAAATGCTTTGGAGGATAAAAACCAGTGAGAACATCTGTAAGATGAGAGAAAGAGGCCCATGGGAAGTGAGAATTGCAGATGAAAGTGAGAGGGTTGGGTCCTATAAAAGACAGAGTCTGGTATATAAGAGGAGAGAAAGATTAGCTGTTTTGGAAGGGAAAAGGACACTTTTGCCTTAAATAAAGGAAGAAAATATTTTTGTTTTCTTTTTTGGTCAGAGAGGCTGAGATAGGTGGTAGGAAAGTTATGGGGGGAGCTTGAGGAAAGTGAAAGACTAGGATTGGAAAAATATAAGGAAGGGAATAAAGGAGCCAAAACAAAGGAATTAAATAGCTTTCACCTGAGATCATAGAAAAGGCATTTCAAGTGTAATCAATCATTAGGGCCACATGACTTTCTCAGACAGTACTTGGGAGTTTTGAGAAGGTGAGAAAATGGATAAGGACATTTACCCAGAGCTGGGAACTGCCCAGACTGACTGTCATAGGTCAAGGGAGTGAGGAACTTTGAGGTGCTACTGAGAGCACTTAAATCAAGCAAGTCTATTTACTTTGACATGAAATTTAGTATATTAAAATTTACATGAGGTTCTATCCCTGATTTGGCACACAAAATATGTGAAATCCATATGTTCATGTTGGAATCCAAATGCATCAGTATAGATAATGATGACTCTAATAGAGGAATAAGTTGTGGTTTCACATCAAGAAATGATTAGAATAGTGAACAGAGCCCTAAATAATTAATTTGGTAATTCAACTTTCCTGCTTTCAGACTGGTCACATTTCAGGCACTGGCCAAAACATATAGATTTAAATATAGATAAAAATCACCCCAATAAATACAAAGAGCTAGTTCCATCAATTATGCCTTTTCTAATTCAACAGACATGGAAGTTTCTCAAACATTGCTCAAGCTGATGCATCTGTTTCCCTTCTCCTAACTCAGATCTCTGAAGGCTCAAACTTCCCAGGTGTTTCTCAAACCTCATTCTAGCCACAAACCAGTTAATAGTAAGTTTTATTTGTGACACAGGTTTTGGGAAATGTTCCTCCAGACACCATGGCACTGAACTTGGTATTTTGTTCTTTGAAATGCTCTTTCGACTCAATTTGGCACAAAAAGTCCCTGCTGCTTAGAATGCTCTTCCTCCACCCTCATCCCTCACCCCTGCCCCTGCCCTTTCCTTTGTTCTTTTCTTTAGACAATTCCTTCAGGACTCCACTCAAGTATTCCTGTAGGCTTTCTCTGGACATATGGTCCCATAATACTCTGCACTTACTTTCTACTTCATACCATGCATCCCAGTTCTAATTATTTGACTAGAGTCTGCCTGCCCTGCTAAACTATAAGATTCACCAGGCACATGTCATAAGTATTCAATAAATATTTGTTGAGGGAGTTCCTGCTGTGGCTCAGCAGAAATGAATCTGACTAGGAACCATGAGGTTGCAGGTTCGATCTCTGGCCTCATTCAGTGGGTTAAGGATATGGCATTGCCATGAGCTGTGGTGTAGGTCGCAGACGTGGCTCGGATCTGGCATTGCTGTAGCTCTGGTGTAGGTCGGCAGCAACAGCTCTGATTAGACCCCTAGCCTGGGAACCTCCATATGCCACAGGTGCAGCCCTAAAAAAAAGACAAAAAAAAATATTTGTTGAGTATTCGTGATTGGAAAATGGATTGTGTGAGACAGAAACCAAGTGAAGAAGGTTCACTTAGGAAGCTATCACAGTCAACAGATAGAGCAACTCCACCTATAGTCACTTCATTCTTATACCATTTTCATGCACACTGGCCCCTAGTGTGCTTTTCCTCCTTGGACTATGGTGTGGGTCACAGATGTGGCTCGGATCCCATGTTGCTGTGGCTGTGGCACAGACCAGCAACTGCAGCTCTGATTCAAACCCTATCCTGGGAAATTCCATATACCATAGGAGTGGCCCTAACAAGCACCCCCCCACGCAAAAAAAAAAAAAAAAACTAAAAAGTTTCTGTGAAAGTGATAACCACAATAAATAGCAAATGGATGAACATGAAGATGTAAAAGAGGGCATCAAAATCATAAAATGTGGCAGAGGAGAGTAAGCAGATGTAGATTTTTTTCCTAGAATGTGTTCGAATCCATATAACTACCAGTCTAAAGCAAGTAGATATAGGAAGAGGTTAACATACTTGAAAAACAGGGCAACCACAAATCAAAAACATACAATAGACTCACCAAAAACCAAAGAGAAGAGAACATAAGCATAATACAAAAGAAAATAATCAAGCCACAAAAGGAAAGAGAAAAAAAGAATGGGAAAAAGAAGAAATATAAAATTTCTCTAGGGAAAACAAAGTTTAAAATGGCAATAACTACATATCTATCAACAATGACCTTAAATGTTAATGGACTGAATACTTCAATCAAAAGACACAAAGTCACAGATTGGATTAAAAAAAAAAAGAGCCTACAATATGCTGCCTACAAGAGACTGACCTTAGGGCAAAGGACACACATAGATTGAACATAAGAGGATGGAAAAGATATTTCATGCAAATGGAAATGACAAGAAAGTGGGGACTGCAATTCTCATATCAGACAAAATAGACTTTAAAACAAAGTCTATAAAGAAAGAAAAAGAAGGACACTATATAATAATAAAAGAATCAATACAAGGAGAGGATATTACACTCATCAACATATATGCACCCCATATAGGAGCATGTAAATATGTAAAACAAATTCTACAGACATAAAGGAAGAAATTGACAGGAATACAATAATAGTAGGAGACTTTAACACCCCACTCACATCAATGGACATATATTCAAGACAGAAAATCAATGAGGCAACAAAGATCCTAAATGATAAAATAGAATAGTTAGACTTAATTTATATCTTCAGGACATTATTACATCCAAAAAAAAAGCAGAATACACATTTTTTCAAGTGCACATGGAACAAAGGATTGACCACATACCAGGGCACCAAACAAGCCTCAACAAATTTAAGAGTATAGAAATTATTCTAAGCATCTTTTCTGACAACAATGGCATGCAAATAGAAATCAACCACAGAAAAACAAATGAGAAAAAAATTACATGGAAACTAAACACCATGCTACTATAAAGTCAGTGGGTCAATGATGATATCAAAAACGAAATTAAAAAATACCTTGGGGCAAATGACAATGAAAACACAACCATACAAAATTTATGGGCTACAGAAAAAGCAGTTATTAAATGAAAGATGCTAGAGGAAGAAGAGGACAAACTGTGTGATTCTATGTATATAGTTTAGAAACTAAGCCATATGAGGGGAAGGGATTTTAACTGGAAGTGAGCATGGAGGGACATTCTGTGGTACAGGTAATATCATGCCTGTGTGTATTCTGTGAAAATTCATTCAACTGTACATTTATGGCTTTGTGATTTGTGCACATTTCTATATGTAATTATACTTTAATATGAAGTTTACTAAAAAATAAAAGCAACATAGGGATACTCTGACAGACCTCTGAGAGAGAAAGAAATGTGTGGGAGAAGTTTGACATCTATAGAGCTATTCTTAAATTCCAGTTATATTGTACTGTTGCAGAATCTGGAATCTCTACTTGTTGAAAATATGTTAAAACTATTCTTTTCTTATTCCTTACTTGTCCTCAAAATTTTTAGTATTTCCCTCAGATAATTTATGTGAACCTAAGTTTCCTTGATGTTTCCACTTCATTTTTCACCTTTTATTTTCGGTGATCTAAAAAATATGTTTAAATGTATCCAGATTCATACTATGTTCTATGGGGATAAATGGATAATATAACATTTTAGATAAAAAGTACAAATCAATCTTCTTTCTTTTACTTTCAAAATAGTTTTTAGGAGTTCCCACTGTGGTGCAGTGGGTTAAGAATCTGACTGCAACAGAGGCACAGGTTTGATCCCCAGTCTGGTGCAGTGGGTTAAAAGAGCTGGCATTGCCACAGCTGCATTGTAGATCACAGCTGTGTCTTGGATTCAATTCCTGGCCTGGAAACTTCCATATGCTGCAGGAGTGGCCATAAAACCTAGGGTTTTTTTGTTTGTTTGTTTGTTTTTGTTTTGTCTTTTTGCCTTTTCTAGTCCTGCACCCGTGGCATAAGGGGGTTCCCAGGCTAGGGGTCTAACCAGCCTACACCAGAACCACAGCAATGTGGGATCTGAGCCGAATCTGCAACCTACACCACAGCTCACAGCAACCCCAAATCCTTAACCCCCTGAGTAAGGCCAGGGACCGAACCTGCAACCTCATGGTTCCTAGTTGGATTCGTTAACCACTGAGCCATGACAGGAACTCCCAAAACATAGTTTTTAATTGGCAAAAAATCTACTACTCATTGCCATTTGGAGGGTGCTATGTGGCATTATATAAGTCTCATTATGTAATATTATTAAACTATTATAAAAACTTTCAGAGTTGGAAGGAATCTTAGGGTCATCTGGTCCAACCCTCAAACTAGATACAAAACTCTCTTGCCAACAGCTTATGGTACTTCCAGAGACCCTGACCTAAGGTTCCCAAATTCATTGTTGAATTACCATTATTGTTATAAAGTTCTTCCTTAGATTAACTAAAATCGGCCTTTTTGTAACTAAGAGGAACCCACTCTATAGCACAGGGAGGTCCACTCAATGTTCTGTAATATGGAAGAAAAGAATAGATATATGTATAACTGATTCACTTTGCTGTAAACATAAAGCTAATATAACATTATAAATCACCTATACCACAATAAAAATTTAAGAAAAATCAGGCTTCCTTTAACTTACACCATTGGTTACAGTTTCATTCTCCAAAACATCATGGAATAAGTTAAATTTTGTTTCCATAGGATGTGATAGTAGAAAACAGCATTTAGTGGAATAGCTTTGGGTTCAAGTCCTATCTCTTTTACTAACTAATTCACCTTATTTTTCTCATATACAAAATGGAGTGAAAAGACCATCTTGCCAAGTTGTTGAGACAATTACATATATTATATATTACGCACTAGCAACAGATTCAGTTCCTCATAGTAGAAGACCAATAAATTGTATCTTTTAAAAAATCATATGTGAAGATAATATATTTTCACTTTGTCATCTTTTCTCCAGGTTGAGCCTTCCAATTACTTGAAACTACTCGTTATATGACATGTTCAGGCTTTTCAGAGTCTTTGATCTTGTCTTTGTGATACATGGCACTTAGTTACCATGTCACATGACACAGAATACATTATGCCAAACATTATCTGACTACTTACTGGATTATTACTTCAATCTAGACTATCTAGACCAGTGCTGTCCAATAGAACTTTCTATGATGAGAAAATATTCCACATCTGCACTGTCGAATATGATAGCCGCCAGCTATGTGTAGCTATTGAGTGCTTGAAATGTGGCTCATGTTTCTGAGGAACTGAATGTTTAACTTATTTAATTTCTATTTAATTAGCCACATAATGTTAGTGTCTACCATTTTGGACAGTATAGGTCTAGACATTATACTGCCATTAATGCAACCTAAACTGGGATAACTATCTTAAGAGTTCATTTCTTACTGAGAGTTTGTGGTTAGCTATTTTAGTTTTTTTTCATAAAAACTAACTTTTACTTTATAGCAACTGCTATTAATATTGATCCAATTCTCCTTCACCCTATAATTATGGAATATTTTTTCTGCACATTGGAACCTAACTTTAGAGAACCTCAATTTCCTCATCTGTATAGTAACAATTGCTTATACTACATACTTCACACAGTTGACCTAGAGTGGGAAAGTTAATGTGTGTAAAAGTTTGGAATGCCATAAAGTGCTTTACAAAGTCCTAACTTCAGCATCACTGCCACTGTTAAATGTTCTTTAAGGAGTTCCCGCTGTAGCACAAAGGGATCAGCAGCATCTTGGGAGTGCCGAGACGCAAGTTTGATCCCTGGCCTGGCACAGTGGGTTAAGAATCAGGTGTTTCCACCCAGATCTTATCCCTGGCCTGGGAACTACAAATGCCATGGGATGGCCAAAAAAAGAAAAAAAAAATGTTATCTTTCAGTCTATCAAGATATTTCTTAATCTGGATGCTTTCTCATTCCATGCTTCAGTTATGTTTAGCTATACTTCCTCTCTTGCCTCTCTTGCTCTGTCTTGACACATGCACTCCCCCATCCTGAAACTCTGTGGTCTATATCCCCTCCTTACCTGGGAGAATGATGTGGTTCTACTCTTGGGGGACTGGCTCATGGGCTGTACTAGTCTGCTTGGGCTACCATAAAAAAGTACCAGTTTCTGTGGTTTGATGACAGAAAGCTGTTTTCTCACAGTTCTGGAGGCTACAACTCTGAGATCAAGGCATCAGCGGGGTCTGTTTCTTCTAAGATTTCGCCTTGGCTTGTAGATGGCTGTCTTTTCCCTGTGTCTTTACATGATTTTTTTCTCTATGAGTGCATGTGTTCTAATCATTTTCTTATTTTTATTATTTTTATTTATTTATTTTTCCTGCCTGTACAGCATGGGGATCAAGTTACTCTTACATGTATACATTTTTCCTCCACCCTTTGTTCTGTTGCAATATGAGTATCTAGACAAAGTTCTCATTGCTGCTCAGATCTCCTTGTAAATCTATTCCAAGTTGTATCCGATAACCCCAAGCTCCTGATCCCTCCCTCTCCCCCCAGGCAGCCACAAGTCTATTCTCCAAGTCCATAATTTTCTTTTCTGTGGAGATGTTCATTTGTGCTGTATATTAGATTCCAGTTATAAGTGATATCATATGGTATTTGTCGTTCTGACTCATTTCACTCAGTATGAGAGTCTCTAGTTCCATTCATGTTGCTGCAAATGGCATTATTTTGTTCATTTTCATGGTTGAGTAGTATTTCATTGTGTATATATACCACATCTTCCTGATCCAATCATCTGTCAGTGGACATTTGGGTTGTTTCCATGTCCTGGCTATTGTGAATAGTGCTGCAATGAATATGCGGGTGCATGTGTCTCTTTTAAGTAGAGTTTTGTCCGGATATGTGCCCAAGAGTGGGATTGCGAGGTCATATGGAAGTTCTATGTATAGGTTTCTAAGGTATCTCCAAACTGTTCCCCATAGTGGCTGTACCAGTTTACATTCCCAGCAACAGTGCAGGAGGGTTCCGTTTTTTATAAGGACACCAATTACATTGGATTATGGCTCGCCCACATGATTTCTTTTTCCCTTAACTATCTCTTTAAAGGACCTATCCCCAAACATAGTCACATTCCGAGTTACTTCAGATGAGAATGCCAATATATGAATTTGAAGGAGACATAAATTCAACCAATAACTGGAGATTTTATATCCACCTACAAGCAACTACAAGTTTGAAATCATATCTGTACTAACAACTTGAGATTTATGGATAAAATTCAGGAGTTTTGTGAATATAAATGGAGCAAAAATCACATCTACATTTTCTTTATTTTCATAATCATTTATATAAAATTTAGAATTTCCTTCAAATATGAACAGAGGCAACGAACCACACTAGCATTAGCTGCACTGTGACTTAATCATCAACAGTAATCACAGATATTTTCACATAACACTACAATTGTTCCAGAGGTCTCAAATATTGTTTATGCTTATGGATAACATTGAAATTATGACAATGCAGTCTCTCAAAACAACAGAAATAAGAGCAAAAATAAACCAATGGAACCTAATCAAACTGACAAGCTTTGGCATGCCAAAGGAAACCAAAAAGACAACTTACAGGATGGGAGAAAATAGTTTCAAATGTTGCAACTGACAAGGGCCTAATCTCTAAAACATACAAACAACTTATACAACTCAACAACAAAAAAAACCAACAACCCAATGGGGAAACGGGCAAAAGACCTGAAGAGACATTTCTCCAAGGAAGATATACAGATGGCCAACAAGCACATGAAACAATGCTCAACATCCCTGATTATTAGAGAAATGCAAATCAAAACTACCATGAGATACCACCTCCCACCAGTCAGAATGGCCACCATTAATAAGTCCACAAATAACAAATGCTGGAGGGGGTGTGGAGAAAAGGGAACCCTCCTGCGCTGTTGGTGGGAATGTAAGCTGGTACAACCACTACGGAGAACAGTATGGAGGTACCTTGGAAAACTATACATAGAACTACCATACAACCCAGCAATCCCACTCTTGGGCATATATCTGGACAAAACTTTCCTTAAAAAAGACACATGCACCTGCATGTTCATTGCAGCACTATTCACAATAGCCAAGACCTGGAATCAACCCAAATGTCCACTGACAGATGATTGGATCAGGAAGATGTGGTATATATACACAATGGAATACTACTCAGCCATAAAAGAGAACAAAATAATGCCATTTGCAGCAACATGGATGGAACCAGAGACTCTCATCCTGAGTGAAGTAAGTCAGAAAGCGAAAGACAAATACCATATGATACCACTTATATCTGGAATCAAATATATGGCACAAAGGAACCTTTCCGCAGAAATGAAAATTATGGACTTGGAGAATAGACTTGTGGTTGCTAAGGGGGAAGGGGAGGGAGTGGGTTGGTGTGGGAGCTTGAGGTAGATAGATGCAGAATGTAGCCTTCGAGATGGATTAGCAATGGGATCCTGCTGTGTAGCACTGCGAATTCTGAATAGTCATGATGGAACATGTAATGTGAGAAAAAAGTATGCTTACATGTGTGTGTAACTGAGTCACCATGCTGTACAGTAGAAAAAATAAATAAATAAACATTATTCTGAGAAGAGGGTGCATTTCATAGACATCATCATATGTCAAAGGGGCTCATGCACAAAAAAAAGGGTCAGAACCCCTTACCGATGGATCCAACCACAAATGGCAGCCCAGTCACAGGTGAAATTAAGCCAGTTTAGCCATGACAAGATAGGTCATGTTGGGTTTAAAGTCTTTTTTTTTTTTTTGTCTTTTTAGGGCCACATGAGTGGCATATGGAGGTTCCCAGGCCAGGGGTCAAATCAGAGCTACAGCTGCCAGCCTACTCCACAGCCACAGCAATGCCAGATCGGAGCCTCATCTGCAACCTACACCACAGCTGACTGAAACACCGGATCCTTAACCCACTGAGTGAGGTCAGGGATCAAACCCGCATCCTCATGGATGCTAGTTGGGTTCGTTGACCACTGAGCCATGGCGGGAACTCCTAAAGTCTATGATACAATGTCTAATTTATTCATAATTTGAGATAACGAGTCCCCATTATGTGCACCATGCCTCCCAAAACTTATAAACACCATGATTCATTTTCTTTTATGTCAGCTCAACCTGGCCTCTACTGTGCCCTCTTTATGAGGTCCTCAACTTGGGATGTGCCTCCCTTTTTGCCCACCTTGCCTTCAATGTCACTGGTGCTCTGGATATATCGGCTAAACTTTGTCCCTGAGGAGGCCACTGACCCGGGATTTTTCTGAAGAAAATGTTAAGAGTCTGTTGCCTGAGAGAGGGATGTACTAAAAGAGACGGGGCGGGGTGGGGGGCGGCTTAAAGATTTGGCATTATCAGTTTCACTGCCCACACTCTAACAGTATTTTGTTCTTTTCAGTACACCTGCCTTTGTAATAGGATTAGACTATGGCAAAACAGAAAGAATAATAGAAAGAGTATTATATTTGGAGTTAGAATCAAGCTACTAATCTATCACCTCCAGCCTAGAATACTTCCATGGTCAGAGAGGCTAGGGGAAATGGAGGAGCCTAGCAACCCAGGAACATAGGGAGCCATGTATCTCATCCATAAGAACACCATCCTTGGGAGGGTTGTTTGACATTTGATATGAAGGGACCAAAAAACTGAAGAGTGCTAATAAAATGTGAATTGTGGTTTTATTACAAGAGATCTTCTTACAGAGAGGTCTTTCTTTACAACTCCTTGGCTGCCAAGCAAGAATCCAGAGAAGATGTCAGTGGAAGCCTTGGGCATTGTTCTTTCCGCATGGCTGGACCAGGATGAGAGTCAAAGTAACCACTCCTTCTACTGTCTTCTTCTTGACTTGAATCCAGAATGGTCTGTATACTAGCCAAGTTTTAATTAAAAGGAAGTGGAATAGTAAGATATAATTTTTCACCTATAAAATTAGCATATAGGTGGGAGTTTTACAGCTTTCTTGGAAAGCAATTTCAGAGACTGTTAGTTAAGAACTTAAAAGATGAACATGGATACCTATCCTAGGGAAATAATTAGGCCAATGAATATTTTGACAGGGTTATTTATCATTCTGAATAATTGGAAACCTAAATGTACAATGTCCAATACTGAGTGAATGAGTAAATTAAATAGCATACTAAAATAATTACAGTGTGTTCAGATAATGGGCTAATATGCATTCATTAAAATAATACTTTAAAATATTCCTTTAAATGAATATGTTTATGATATAATGCTATAAAAATTATGTACAGAGTAAAATCTCAAGTTTGTAGGAAAAATGGTAAAAGATTAACACTAGTCATCTTTTTTTGAGAAATGTTACTTCCTTTCCTATTTTATGTATTTTCCAAACTTTCCACGTTAGACATATCATAATTATAATCAGTAAAAAAAAATATCTAAAAAATGAAAGAACTTGATCTGAAAATGGAGATACCTATTGTTCATAAGAAGCTTGGTTTCAGATGCACTTCATTACCAGTATCAGTTAACAAGACTAAGACTTTGCTGGCAAGTGCCTGGGATCAAGTTTGCTAGAATTTTAAAAAGGTCTCTGTCTGTGAGCAGTAGACAGGAACAGTTTAGTTTTATAACATGGTAAAAGATTGGGCAAATGGAGCCTGATTCTACTAGCTTGTCTGCCTTTGAAATTGTGCTTTATTTGTGTAACTGCTCATGCTTGGTTGACAGATCAAGGGGTTCCCTGCAGATTCTCACGTGGCAAGAACTTAGATGGTAATTTTAGGCCACAGCAGATGGCAACTGCAAGTGCAGAGGGCCACTCAAAATATTGGTTGCTTTATCTCTGTAAAGCTATGAAGAGATGGAAAAAGTTACAGTCTTGCCATAAGATAGTACATTTGGTTCATTCTGGAGCACTCCTATCAGTGTGCTTGAAGTGTAGAGAACATATGAGGGCAGACTTTCAATTAAGTCACTCACCAAAGACCATCAGGAACAAGGGCAGAGAGTGACAGCCTGGCCAAAAAACATTGAATTAAGGGTTTCCATGTATGTATAATATCTCAAGGCCCTACAAATAAATGTATATTGGAAAAAGCATGTTCTGCTGTTGTTCTACTTAGTAATATAAGGCCTTAAATGATTCAGAATAAAAGTTAAATGAAAAAAAGTTTGGAGTTCCCATTGTGGCTCAGAGGTTTACGAGTTCGACTAGTATCCATGAGGACACGGGTTCAATCCCCGGCCCCATTCAGTGGGTTAGGGACCTGGCATTGCCTTGAGCTGTGGTGTAAGTCGCAGAAGTGGCTTGGATCTGACATTGCTGTGGCTGTGGTATAGGCTGGCAGCTGAAGCTCCCTAGCCTGGGAACTTCCAAAGAATAAAAAATGAAAAATAAATAAATAAATGAAAAAAGTTTAAAATATTGGTAACACTAAAAGTGCTCAAATTTGCCACTGAAATCTTCTTTAGAGATGAATTTTCCTTTTTAGGACTGAGAAGGTGCCAGTTTTTATAGGAAAAAGAAAAAGAATATTTCAGTAGCAGAGCTAAAGTATGAAAAATGTTTTCCAGATCTTAATAAGATGATTGAGTCTATGAATAGGATACTTTTAAATGAGTAAAAAGTGATGAAGTCATGGGATGTGAATTAAATTTAGAATACATGAAACCAATTGGGCTTTGAGGATCATGGCTCATATTTTTCCCCTGCCGTTTGCTGAATTTAATGAAGTCCTTTGAAATTTTCATACTTCTATCATTCAAAAGGCCTCTGAAAATATGCTTCATTACAGAAGGGGGATACCATCATAGACATATAATTAGGGAAAGGAGAATAACAAGTGACATAAAGAATTGAGAGAAAAAAAAGAAGTAAAATTAAACCATTTAAAATATGCTTGCTTTTAATTCAGAATATATTTGAAAAAGGAGTTATTAAAGCAAAATAGGAAAAGTTTTTATAAATAAAAATATTTATTTATCATTTTTTTACACATCATATCTGATTATCTTGACATCTGGTATTTGATCTTCTAAATGGACTTTTCTTAACCAGTTCATAAACTATTTCTATCATAGGCAAATTGCCAGAGCGTAAAAACTTTATGGATTAAGAAATTATCAAACTAAATGGTGTTATGCTTAAGCAAATGAGACTCTTCTTAAGCCTTAATGCAAATATATAGAATCTTAACTGTGGATACACTTTTAGGAATATATTCCACAGAGAATTTGAAAGTTGGAACTTCCAAAATCCTTTGAAGAAAGTAATTATAAAGCACTTGTGAACTTGGCATGGGCTTTCTTCTTCTTCCTTTTTTTTTTTTTTTTGTTTCCCCAATACATTATTTTTTTTCTACTGTACAGCATGGTGACCCAGTTACACATACCTGTATACATTCTTTTTTCTCACATTATCATGCTCCATCATAAGCGACTAGACATAGTTCCCAGTGCTACACAGCAGGATCTCATTGCTAATCCATTCCAATGGATGGAACTAGAGACTCTCATACTGGATGAAGTAAGTCAGAAAGAGAAAGAAAAATACCATTTGATACCATTTATATCTGGAATCCAATATAGGGCTTTCTTATTCATTCAAGCAGTTTAAGTAATATTATTTTGAGTGTGACGCCAATGCAGAGTTTCATCCTGTGTACCTATGCTGTAAAGTTGAGTAAGGATATGGAGAATTTCTAAATATGTTCCTCTTTTTTCTGGCTCTGCCTTTGGCATGTGGAAGTTCCTGGGCCAGGGACCAAACCTGTGCCACAGCAGCAACATGAACCACTGCAGCAACAACATCAAACCCTTAACCTGCTGAGTGCTGAGCCATGAGAGAACTCCTACATTCTTTTTTTTTTTTTTTGAGTGTTTGTTCAATGTAGTAAACATTTGTTTGAGTGTCTACTATGTGATAAACACTGGAGACCATGATGAGTAAGACAAAGTCTCTACCCAGGTTGCTCAGAGCTCATGCTGGTCTGCCTCAGCTCTAACCCAGGTATGTAAGCAAAATGATGTCTCTTTTGCTAATCATTGCCTTACTTTTTAATGCTCAACTTAATATCCCCCCATGACTCAAATCCCCAGCTACAGATGTTTAGCTCACAGACGGACACATGGCCCAGGCTGGGCCAACCGGTCAAATTCTCTTCCGAGCATGAGAATTAAGACTCCGAGCGTTTAATTCAATTAGGGATGGTTCTTAAGCAGAAAAAAATATGTAAAACCAAACCTAGAGTAAGTATCTAGTAATTAAACCTCTAGAATCAAGTCTAAAATTAAGGATTTAACATTGCTTCCCACCAAGACATCCTGACTTCTCTAATCCAGCTACTTCTAAGAACAGCTATATCCATTTATATTTATGGGTTTTTACTCAATTTTTCCCATATTCTGCTTTCCACCTAAATCAAAATCTTCTCACCTTGCACAAACAACTTCAAGCTCTATTTCTTTTGTTAAAAAAGTTTTTATTAGAGTAGATTTACAGTGTTGTATTAGTTCCTGTTGTACAGCTAAGTGATTCAGTTATATATATTTTCATATTCTTTTCTATTATGGTTTATTAGAGGATATTGAATATAGTTCTCTCTGTTATAGGGTAGGATCTTGTTGTTTATCTATTTTAAATATAGTAGTTTGTATCTGCTAATTCCAAACTCCTAATTTTTCCCTCCTCTACCCCCTTTTCTCCTTGTTTTTTCTGCCTGTGAGTCTGTTTCTGTTTTGTGAATAAGTTCATTTACATCATATTTAGATTACACATATAAATGATGTCATATGGCAATTGACTTTCTCTGCCTGAATTACCTCACTTAGTATGATCATCTATAGTTCCATCCATGTTGATGCGAATAGCATTATTTCATTCATAAAAATATTACTTATTGTTGAGTACTATTCCATTGTCTATATATGTATATATCACATCTTCTTTACCCATTCTTCTGTCAGTAGGCATTTGGGTTGCTTCCATGTCTTGGCTATTGTAAACAGTTCTGCTATGAACATTGGGATGCATGTATCTTTTCAAGTTATGGTTTTCTCCAGATATATGCACTGAAGTGGGATTGCTGGATCATAGCGCAGCTCTACTTCTAGTTTTTTAACAAACCCCCATACTGTTCTCCATAGTGGCTGCATCAATTTACATTCCCACCAATAGCTTATAAGAAGTTTCCCTTTTCTCCACAAATCCCTCCAGCATTTCTTATGTGTAGACTTTTTGATGATGGCCATTCTGACTGGTGTGAGATGGGACCTCACTATAGCTTTGATTCACATTTCTCTAATAATTAGTAGTAGATGTAGAGTATATTTTCATGTGCCTATTGGCCAGCTGTATGTCTTCTTTGAAGAAATGTCTGTTTAGGTCTTCTGCCCACTTTTTGATTCAGTTGTTTTTTTTTTCTTGATAGTGAGTTGTATGAGCTATTTGTATATTTTGGAAATTAAGCTCATGAGGGTCACATTGTTTGCAAATATTCTCTCCCAGTCTGTAAGCTGTCTTTTTGTTTTGTTTATGGTTTCCTTTGCTGTACAAAACTTGATAAGGCCCATTTTAATTTTGCTTTTATTTTTATTGCCTTAGGAGACTAACCTAAGAAAACACTGGTACAATTTATGTCAGATAATGTTTTGCCTATGTTCCCTTCTAGGAGTTTTATGGTGTCATGTCTTATAGGTAAGTCTTTAAGCCATTTTCAGTTTATTTTTGTGCATGGTGTGTGTGAGTGTACGAACTTCATTGATTTACATGAGTCAAGTGCTACTTCTTGATCATTTTGGACAATTTACTTCTCAGAAACTCCAGTAGCAGTGGCAGTGATAATTATAATAACAATGACAATAATAATAGCCTTTATGGAGCATATACCATGCTCAAGGCACTGTACATATATTATATATATATTACTTAATTCCCAATAACCTTGTGTAGCTGGTATAATTACCAGGAGTTGAAGTAATTTGCCCACTGAAAGATGAACAGTACCCAAAGGCCTAGATTTCATATACTGTCTTATCTTTACATACACTACCTCCCTTAATCCTGTGTCAACTCTATTAAGTAGGTATTATTATCCCCATGTTGAAGATGAGAAAACTGAAGCTCAGAGAAGTAAAGGACATTATGCAAGGTTACACAGAGAGTATGCAGCATTTCAAGATTAGAACCTAAATCGTATCCTTAAAATGTCTTCATTCCTAAACACTAGACCAGTTGTAAGGTCTTGAGGATCAGAGCTACAGCTATCCTTTTGGATTACTGAAAATAATTCAATGAATAGAAACTAAGATGCTCTAAAAACATTTGTTCTAATAAGGGGCATAAAAAGAAATACTGGAATAACTTAGCCAAAACAATAACTAATTTTTTTGCTTATGATGAAAATGAAAATTATACCTTCCTCTGAAACCATAAAGCTCCTAAAAGTTAATTAGCTTTGTGTTAATATTTTGATGCATCTCTGCACTTCTTAATCTAACTGCAAATTATTATTACATCAGCTATTTTGTCTGTGGCAAAATAAGGAGGGATAACGCAGTCCCCAAGGTTGCTATCCTTGAAAGATTTTCAGCTTGATATTTTGCTGTTTGTCTCTTGGCTTATTTCAGCCAGGATAGAAAGAGAGGAATGATTATTGTGTGGGTGTTTTTGCTTCATTTCCTTAGCAGTAGAACCATATTTCATCCTCTTATCGAAGGTTGAGAAACCTCAGCATAGAAAAGGAAGTAAACACAACCCATTTTCAACAGAAAGGAAACAGATCATGTTATACCTGACATTCAAGGAACTCAAGAGATTCTATTCTCCACCAACTAACACAAAATTGAGCCAAGTTCTTTTTGCAAATATTCTAAAGGAAGGTATACGTGGTGAAGTTTTTTCAATCTTCTGTTCTGTTGATGAATGATGGGGAAACAATTGTTGATATCAAGGGATTAGTGAAAATGAGAATAAAGTATTGACTCTCAGAGTTGGAGGAGAGCTAGGAGCTCATTTATGTTTAAATGTCTTCTACAAGGTTCCCACCAACTGGTCATTGCCTATATTTAAAAGTGTTCCAGAGAATGCTTGGATTCCAAGAGTTGATTCATTCCATCTTGGGGTGGCTCCCTGTCATACTAGAGCAAAACATTTCTTCCTCTCCAGTCTCTCCAAAGGAATAGATTATTACTCTAAGTTTGCCATAACTAGATTTTATCATTATATTTATTATTTTTATACTTACATAAAATAATATCACAGTGTGTATCTACTAACAAGATATTTGACAAGTATTTTCCACACATATAAAATTATGATACTAGATACTGTTTATTGAGCCATTATAATAAGAAGTCATAAACATTAGTTATTTTACTATTATTGAATCTATAAGGGATCTTTTAGACATAATATTAAGCACATTACAGATACTCATAAAATCCTCACAATCATATTATGAGGTAGATGTCATCATTTTTGTATTGCAGATGCAAAAACTGAGGCTCAAAGAAATCCATAGTCATGTTCAGTCATACAGCTAAGAGGTAAAATCAGCTTTTCTAGGTGCTAAGTTGGTGCTCAAAAAAACTAGTCTATGTCACCTCCCAAGACACCAGCTCTATGCAAACTCTATGTAAACATTTCCATTTATTGAATCAGATAGGTCTACTCACAAGGCTTTACATAGTATTGCAAATATTAGCTGTGTGTATGTGTTAGCTTTTTTGTTGTTGTTGTCTTTTTGCCATTTTCTTGGGCTGCTCTCGCAGCATATGGAGGTTCCCAGGCTAGGGGTTGAATCGGAGCTATAGCCACCGGCCTGTGCCGGAGCCACAGCAATGCAGAATCCTAGCCGCATCTGCAACCTACACCACAGCTCACGGCAATGCTGGATCGTTAACCCACTGAGCAAGGCCAGGGATAGAACCTGCAACCTGATGGTTCCTAGTCGGATTCGTTAACCACTGTGCCACAACGGGAGCTCCTGTGTTAGCTTTTAATGTATGTTTAACAGTGGCAAAAACAAAAAACAAGACCAAACAAAAACTAACTTCACAAAAGCATATATTTTGTCAATGCCACTAGAAATCACTAGGAAACAGTGTCCTCAGTTCATGCCATACTGGCAGACAAGAAAATGTCACAACTTTTAGGGCCATAGTGACTATCCTTTGTTTCAGTTCAAGTAAACCCTGAATCACTCTTTTCCACTTTCTCTGTGCCAAAGGGCAAATAAACATTGATTTAACATGAAGTCAACCCAATATATCCACCTAGAGTGGCATGTACTCTCAGCATTACAAAGAGAGAATAATATCTAAAGGTAAAAGAAAATAAGAGAAAGCTCATGTTCCATCTGATATCCCACAAACATATTTTAAATTTTTGCTAGATTTTGAAAACCTGTTAAGTATGTAGTGGATCATTATGATGTTGCTTCACGTTTTCTTCCAGCCACTATTATCATGAGCTTGTCTCTATAGGAATCCTGTTATAATTAACACTTTCACAAATCTCTAACTAGTGTCTTAAGTCAATATTTTAAAAAATGCTTATTGTGTTACCACACTGGACCTCATCTGTAAAGTTTGTTTAATCATCTGCTGTTATCATTTGCCTGCAAATACATGTAGCCTGATGAAAACCTTACAAATTAAGGCAACTTCTTAGCATCTAAATTACTTTCAAGAATCTTATAGACACAGGAAGACTATCTTTATAGTAAAATTCCACCAAGAGTCTTTTAGATCTAAGGATTAAGCACAGTATCCAAAAGATAGGTTCATCTCCATTGACTAGTGCCTTAGTCAAGTATCACATTCATGAGGAATCCTGAAATAGAAAGTTGCTGCTGAATCATTTCACATCCATGATGATGGCTATAATTTTTTTTTGTCTTTTTGCCATTTCTTGGGCCGCTCCCGCAGCACATGGATGTTCCCAGGCCAGGGGTCTAACTGGAGCTGTAGCCGCCAGCCTACACCAGAGCCACAGCAACGCAGGATCCGAGCCACGTCTGCGACCTACACCACAGCTCACGGAAAAGCCGGATTGCTAACCCACTGATCAAGGCCAGGGATAGAACCCGCAACTGCATGGTTCCTAGTCGCATTCGTTAACCACTGCGCCACGATGGAAACTTCATGGCTATAATTTTTTTTAAAAAAAGAAAATAACAAGTATGGGAGAAGAAGCAGAGAAATTGGAACCCTTGTACATTGCTGGTGGAAATGTAAAATGGTGCAGATGCTATTGAAAACAATTTGGTGGTTCCTCAAAAAACTAAACCTAGATTTACTATATGACCCAGAAATTCAACTCCTAGGTATACACCCAAAAGAATTGAAAGCAGGGAATCAAAGAGATATTTATACTATAATGTTTGCTGTAGCATTACCAACAATAGCCAAAAGGTGAAACAACATAAATGTTCATCACCAGATGAATGGATAAACCAAATGTAATATATCTGTATGATGGAATCTTAGCCTTTAAAAGGAGTGAAGTACTTGGCATTACCAGATACACACTACTGTATATAAAAGAGATAAACAATAAGGTCCTATTATATAACAGGGAACTATATTCACACCTTGTAATAACCTATGATGGAAAAGTATATGAAAAAGGATGCACATATATTTATAACTGAATCACTTTGCTATATACCAGAAACCAACATGACACTGTAATTCAATTATGCTTTAGTTTTTTTAAAAAGGAATGAAGTACAGATATAGGCTACAACATGGATGAATCTTGAAAACATTATGCTAAGTGAAATAAGCCAGACAAAAATGACAAATATAAAAAATTCCAAATGTATGAGGTATCTAGAATAGGCAAATTCATAGAGGCATAAAGTAGATTAAGGTTAACCAAGAGGATCGGGGAAGGGGAGAACAGAGAGTTATTGCTTAACGGTTTCAAAATTTCTATTTGGAGTGATGAAAAAGTTTTGGAAATAGTGGCAAAGGTTACACAACACTGTAAATGTAATTAATACTACTGAATTCTGTACCCTTAGAAATGACTAAAATGTAAAATTTTGTTATATATATTTTACCAGTTAAAAAATATTAATAGTGCAACATACCAAAAACCACTGAATGAGTGAATTGTATGGCATATGAATTATATCTCAAAAACAGCTGTTAATAAAGAGAAAGTTGCTGCTGAATTAGCAATGGTAACTGTGATGATGATGTTGACAACAAGAATTCTAACAAGAGCAACAACTACCATTTGGCAAGTATCATTCTAGAAGATTTCCATGACTTTACATCACAATAGTTTATGTTAAACAAGACGGTATTGTCTCACTTTTCCATGAGGTACAAGGAGCTCAGGTAGCTCATGCAATTTGTGTAGGGTCGCAGAGCTAGTAAGTGGTGAATCTGGAATTTAAATTCAAGTCTGAATCCCAAACTTCTGCTCAAACTACCTCACCAGACCTACATCCCTTGAAATTTGGAGCATTTGATAAAATATGTTCCTAAAACTTCATTTGGGGGAAAGGGGAAAAGGAGTCCCATTTTTCACTCTAGTAAAGGACATCTAAATGCCTTCATGTGGGCATCTCAAGCTCCAGAATGATGTTGGTCTTGAGCCACATACATCTCTATATGAGATAAAATCTGAATTGGAATGAAAGATAAGGGTGTGACTCTAAGTATGGCAGCCTGATAGGCACTAATTAGGGACACAGAATGTTGTTGAAGTTAAGAACTTGGACTCTCTTGACAGATAGACTTGAATTTCAATCAGCCATCTGCCACTTTCTCCCTGTGTCATTTTGTGCAAGTCACTAAACCTCTCTAAGACCCACTTATCTCATCTATAACACGAAACTAATACCTTTACTTCATAAGGCTGATGTGAGGCTTAAGGGCAATAATGCTTGTAAAGCATTTGGAACAACTCCTGGCATAGAATCAACATTGAACACATGGTACCTCTTATTCCTGCAGTGTAGGATAGGAGGGGGACTTAGTAAAATGCAGTAGCGGCGGAAACTGTATTAGTGAGGTAAGACACAGAAATTACAAGATGAGGTAAGATCACCATTAGAAATAAAAAACAACTGTGCTTGTCTTGTGTTTTGCTCTAAAGAACACAAAGAAATTAAATTTCTTCTCTAGAGATACGTAGGACCAGATGAAT
Organism: Phacochoerus africanus; assembly: GCF_016906955.1. Lineage (NCBI taxonomy): Eukaryota > Metazoa > Chordata > Mammalia > Artiodactyla > Suidae > Phacochoerus > Phacochoerus africanus. The sequence continues at coordinate 19,750,631 of NC_062560.1, forward strand.
CTGAAGTTACCCTTGAGAATAGAACCAAAAACATGATGGGAGGGCAAACAGGTAGGCAAAACTAAGGGGACTCACAGGGGGAGAAAAGGGAAGAGGTCATAGAAATAAGGGTAACTTTGCGTGGACTCTTAGGACTTTATGAAATCAGTACAAAATTATTTTATCCCAGCCTCTATACTCAGTATATATTGAAGAAATTTTATAATTTTCCCTTTCCTTCTCTATTTCATTTTTTATTTTTAGCAATAAACTGTGTGTGCATGCCATCTCAGACATTACATACATAACTAAGAGGTCACAAATGTTACTATCATTAATAGTAGGGAGCACCCAAATTCCACAGATGACTCGGAGTCAGGACTGAAGAACATATACTGGGTCTTCCTCAAGTTGTTCCCATGTCTCCTAATAGTCTGGGGATGAGATGAAGAGCTTCAGTAAAGACCCCCATTCAGCCTCACTTTTTAAAATTATAAATATAATATTTACATGTGGGAATAAAAATTCAAGCCATATAGAAGAAAATAAAAGGAAAGCTTAAAATGTTTCTCCTTCCCACCCCTAATCCTAACGTCCAATAGTAACAGGCAGTTTTTATGTTTAATTTTTCTGGTGGTTATTTCCATTACTCTAAATTAGAGGTACTCAAATTTCTGTGTACAAAACAATTACCTGAAAAGCTTGCTGCTTGCTTAAAAAGCAGATTACTGGGCATCTTTCCAAAAACATGTGTGGTGTAGACAAGGAATTTGAGTTTTTAAAAACTACTGTGGGCAATCTTGATTCAGGTAGTTTATGAGATGAACTTTGAAAAATGCCATCATAAATTATACATTTATATCTCTATTTTTAGCCAATCAGCTTATTAGCAGTACATTTCCAATATTGAATATGGGAAATTTTAGCACACAATCCCCTCTCCTTTTCAACTCTTTGTAATGACATTTTTAGTTATAATTTCTCTATCAATTGCCATAATTTTATAATGCAACTAAAGCTTTGCTTAAATGTATGTGGTATATGTTGACTTTCACTATATAGGATAAGAAATTTACCCTCTGTTACTCTTGTATACCACTCATCCTTCCTCCACCTCTCAGTCCTTTGTCAGTTTACCTTTACTATAATCAAATTTACTATGGAATCATTCTGCAACCAAAAGCCAATAAAAATATCTATACTCTTGTGTTAGTGTAAATCTGTTTCCTTGTGAAATAAAGTGCATCACTGTACAATAAAGACATTTAAATATATGTCACAAAACCTTCAGCACTAACAACTTGTGCCACCACTCCAATTGTCAAGATTAAATTGGTTTTCTTTTCTTACATTGTATCAATTGCTTAAAATCAAGTCATGCATTAGTTTGCTCCACATTTGAGTTGTGATTTTTCTTATACACATTTTTCTGGAGAATTTCTTTTATCTTAATGACTAGGAAACATGTACTTTTATTACCATGTCACTAAGATCATACAATATCTTAACCATACTACTATGTTCTGGGTCTGTTGCATCCTGGGAGTTTCTTTTTGGTACAACCCTATATTGCTATTGCTTCTTAGAAGCCTCCTCTTCCCAACTTTGTGTTACTTCAAAGGAAACTAAAAGAAGTATTTCCAGAATGGAAAAGTATCTAAATCTTTGCAAATCTGAAAATATCTTTATTTTGCCTTCATAAATGATTGATATTTCAGGTGTATATAAAATTCTAGGTTAAAATAATTTTCTAGGGCTACTTGAAAATTTAAAACTTCTGTGCATTGAAGTACACAATCAGAAAAGTGTAAAGGCAACCTATGGAAAGGGAGAAAATATTTTCAAGTCATATATCTAATAGCGAGTTAATATCTAGAATATAGAGAGATCCCTTAACTCAAAAGGAAAATAACCCAATTAAAGACAAATACCATATGATATCACTTATAACTGGAATCTAATATCCAACACAAATGAACATCTCCTCAGAAAAGAAAATCATGGACTTGGAGAAGAGACTTGTGGCTGCCTGATGGGAGGGGGAGGGAGTGGGAGGGATCGGGAGCTTGGGCTTATCAGACACAACTTAGAATAGATTTACAAGGAGATCCTGCTGAATAGCATTGAGAACTTTGTCTAGATACTCATGTTGCAACAGAAGAAAGGCTGGGGGAAAAATGTAATTGTAATGTATACATGTAAGGATAACCTGACCCCCTTGCTGTACAGTGGGAAAAAAATAATAATAATAAATAATTTTAAAAAATAAAAAAATAAAAATAAAATCTGATACACACCCCCCCCAAAAAAAAGAATAGATTTACAAGGAGATCCTGCTGAATAGCATTGAGAACTTTGTCTAGATACTCATGTTGCAACAGAAGAAAGGGTGGGGGAAAAAATGTAATTGTAATGTATACATGTAAAGATAACCTGACCCCCTTGCTGTACAGTGGGAAAATAAAAAAAAAATTATAAAAAAAAAGATGTTCAAAGGACTTGAATAGACATTTCTCCAAAGAAGATACACAAATCGCCAACAAGCATATGAAAAGATGTTCAACACCACTAGGAATCAGGGAAATGCAAATCAAACCCACAATGAGATATCACCTGTATCTGGTTAAATGGCTACTATAAAGAAAAGAAAAGAGAGAAAATAACAAGTGTTGGTGAGGATGTACATAAATTGGAATCTTCATTCACTGGTGGTGGGAATGTAATAAAATGGTGCAGACACCATGGAAAACTGTATGGTGGTTCCTTGAAAAGTTAAAAATAGATCTGCATATGACCTAGTATTTCCATGTGTGGACATATAGCCAAAAGAATTGAAAGATATTTGTACACCCATATTCATAGCACTATTATTCACAACAGCCAAAAAGTGGAAGCAACCTAACTGTGCATCAATGAACAAACAGGTAAGCAAAATGTAGTATGTACATATAATAGAATATTATTCAGCCCTAAAAAGGAAGGAAATTCTGGAGTTCCCGCTGTGGCACAATGGGATCAAAGGTGTCTCTACAGAATTGGACATTGGACATTTAGGTTTCCAATTATTCAGAATGATAAATAACCCTGTCAAAATATTCATTGGCCTAATTATTTCCCTAGGATAGGTATCCATGTTCATCTTTTAAGTTCTTAACTAACAGTCTCTGAAATTGCTTTCCAAGAAAGCTGTAAAACTCCCACCTATATGCTAATTTTATAGGTGAAAAATTATATCTTACTATTCCACTTCCTTTTAATTAAAACTTGGCTAGTATACAGACCATTCTGGATTCAAGTCAAGAAGAAGACAGTAGAAGGAGTGGTTACTTTGACTCTCATCCTGGTCCAGCCATGCGGAAAGAACAATGCCCAAGGCTTCCACTGACATCTTCTCTGGATTCTTGCTTGGCAGCCAAGGAGTTGTAAAGAAAGACCTCTCTGTAAGAAGATCTCTTGTAATAAAACCACAATTCACATTTTATTAGCACTCTTCAGTTTTTTGGTCCCTTCATATCAAATGTCAAACAACCCTCCCAAGGATGGTGTTCTTATGGATGAGATACATGGCTCCCTATGTTCCTGGGTTGCTAGGCTCCTCCATTTCCCCTAGCCTCTCTGACCATGGAAGTATTCTAGGCTGGAGGTGATAGATTAGTAGCTTGATTCTAACTCCAAATATAATACTCTTTCTATTATTCTTTCTGTTTTGCCATAGTCTAATCCTATTACAAAGGCAGGTGTACTGAAAAGAACAAAATACTGTTAGAGTGTGGGCAGTGAAACTGATAATGCCAAATCTTTAAGCCGCCCCCCACCCCGCCCCGTCTCTTTTAGTACATCCCTCTCTCAGGCAACAGACTCTTAACATTTTCTTCAGAAAAATCCCGGGTCAGTGGCCTCCTCAGGGACAAAGTTTAGCCGATATATCCAGAGCACCAGTGACATTGAAGGCAAGGTGGGCAAAAAGGGAGGCACATCCCAAGTTGAGGACCTCATAAAGAGGGCACAGTAGAGGCCAGGTTGAGCTGACATAAAAGAAAATGAATCATGGTGTTTATAAGTTTTGGGAGGCATGGTGCACATAATGGGGACTCGTTATCTCAAATTATGAATAAATTAGACATTGTATCATAGACTTTAGGAGTTCCCGCCATGGCTCAGTGGTCAACGAACCCAACTAGCATCCATGAGGATGCGGGTTTGATCCCTGACCTCACTCAGTGGGTTAAGGATCCGGTGTTTCAGTCAGCTGTGGTGTAGGTTGCAGATGAGGCTCCGATCTGGCATTGCTGTGGCTGTGGAGTAGGCTGGCAGCTGTAGCTCTGATTTGACCCCTGGCCTGGGAACCTCCATATGCCACTCATGTGGCCCTAAAAAGACAAAAAAAAAAAAAAAGACTTTAAACCCAACATGACCTATCTTGTCATGGCTAAACTGGCTTAATTTCACCTGTGACTGGGCTGCCATTTGTGGTTGGATCCATCGGTAAGGGGTTCTGACCCTTTTTTTTGTGCATGAGCCCCTTTGACATATGATGATGTCTATGAAATGCACCCTCTTCTCAGAATAATGTTTATTTATTTATTTTTTCTACTGTACAGCATGGTGACTCAGTTACACACACATGTAAGCATACTTTTTTCTCACATTACATGTTCCATCATGACTATTCAGAATTCGCAGTGCTACACAGCAGGATCCCATTGCTAATCCATCTCGAAGGCTACATTCTGCATCTATCTACCTCAAGCTCCCACACCAACCCACTCCCTCCCCTTCCCCCTTAGCAACCACAAGTCTATTCTCCAAGTCCATAATTTTCATTTCTGCGGAAAGGTTCCTTTGTGCCATATATTTGATTCCAGATATAAGTGGTATCATATGGTATTTGTCTTTCGCTTTCTGACTTACTTCACTCAGGATGAGAGTCTCTGGTTCCATCCATGTTGCTGCAAATGGCATTATTTTGTTCTCTTTTATGGCTGAGTAGTATTCCATTGTGTATATATACCACATCTTCCTGATCCAATCATCTGTCAGTGGACATTTGGGTTGATTCCAGGTCTTGGCTATTGTGAATAGTGCTGCAATGAACATGCAGGTGCATGTGTCTTTTTTAAGGAAAGTTTTGTCCAGATATATGCCCAAGAGTGGGATTGCTGGGTTGTATGGTAGTTCTATGTATAGTTTTCCAAGGTACCTCCATACTGTTCTCCGTAGTGGTTGTACCAGCTTACATTCCCACCAACAGCGCAGGAGGGTTCCCTTTTCTCCACACCCCCTCCAGCATTTGTTATTTGTGGACTTATTAATGGTGGCCATTCTGACTGGTGGGAGGTGGTATCTCATGGTAGTTTTGATTTGCATTTCTCTAATAATCAGGGATGTTGAGCATTGTTTCATGTGCTTGTTGGCCATCTGTATATCTTCCTTGGAGAAATGTCTCTTCAGGTCTTTTGCCCGTTTCCCCATTGGGTTGTTGGTTTTTTTTGTTGTTGAGTTGTATAAGTTGTTTGTATGTTTTAGAGATTAGGCCCTTGTCAGTTGCAACATTTGAAACTATTTTCTCCCATCCTGTAAGTTGTCTTTTTGGTTTCCTTTGGCATGCCAAAGCTTGTCAGTTTGATTAGGTCCCATTGGTTTATTTTTGCTTTTATTTCTGTTGCTTTGGGAGAATGACCTGAGAAAACATTCGTAAGGTTGATATCAGAGAATGTTTTGCCCATGTTCTCTTCCAGGGGTTTGATGGTGTCTTGTCTTATATTTAAGTCTTTAAGCCATTTTGAGTTTATTTTCATGCGTGGTGTGAGGGTATGCTCTAGTTTCATTGATTTGCATGCAGCTGTCCAGGTTTCCCAGCAATTCCTCTTGAAAAGACTGTCTTTTTCCATTTTATGTTCTTGCCTCCCTTGTCAAAGATTAATTGACCAAAGGTGTCTGGGTTTCTTTCTGGGTTCTCTATTCTGTTCCATTGGTCTGTCTGTCTGTCTGTTTTGGTACCAATCCCACACTGTCTCAATGACTGTGGCTTTGTAATATTGCCTGAAGTATGGGGGAGTTATACCTCCTGCTTGGTTTTTGTTCTTCAGAACTGCTTTGGCAATTCTGGGTCTTTTGTGGTTCCATATACATTTTTGGATTGTTTGTTCTAGTTCTGTGAGAAATGTCATGGGTCATTTGATAGGGATTGCATTGCATCTGTAGATTGCTTTGGGTAGTATGGCCATTTTTACAATATTAATTTTTCCAACCCAGGAGCATGGAGTATCTTTCCATTTCTTTTTTTTTTTTTGTCTTTTTTTTTTGTCGTTGTTGTTGTTGCTATTTCTTGGGCCGCTCCCACGGCATATGGAGGCTCCCAGGCTAGGGGTTGAATCACACCTGCAGCCACCGGCCTACGCCAGAGCCACAGCAACGCGGGATCCGAGCCGCGTCTGCAACCCACACCACAGCTCATGGCAATGCCGGATCCTTAACCCACTGAGCAAGGCCAGGGACCGAACCCGCAACCTCATGGTTCCCAGTTGGATTCGTTAACCACTACGCCACGACGGGAACTCCACTTTCCATTTCTCTTCATCTTCTTTCATTTCCTTGATGAATGTTTTCTAGTTCTCAGCATATAAGTCTTTCACCTCCTTGGTCAGGTGTATTCCCAAGTATTTGATTTTTTGGGGTACAATTTTAAAAGGTATTGTATTTGTGTATTCCTTTTCTAATATTTCATTGTCAGTATACAGAAATGCGACTGATTTCTGAATGTTGATCTTATATCCTGCTACTTTGCTGAATTTGTTGATGAGTTCAAGTAGTTTTTGGGTTGAGTCCTTAGGATTTTCTATATATAGTATCATGTCATTTGCATACAGTGACAGTTTTACCTCTTCTCTTCCTATTTGGAAGCCTTTTATTTCTTTTGTTTTTCTGATTGCTGTGACTAGGACTTCCAATATTATGTTGAATAAAAGCAGTGGGAGTGGGCATTCTTGTCTTGTTCCAGATTTTAGTGGGAAGGCTTTCAGCTTTTCTCCATTGAGTATTATGTTTGCTGTAGGTTTGTCATAAATGGCTTTGATTATGTTAAGGAATGTTCCCTCTGTACCCACTGTGGTGAGAGTTTTTATCATGCAGGGATGCTGGACTTTGTCAAATGCTTTTCCTGCATATATTGATATGTTCATGTGGTTTTTGACTTTTCCTTTGTTAATGCAGTGTATGACCTTGATTGATTTGCCTATGTTGAACCATCCTTGTGAACCTGGGATGCATCCCACCTGGTCATGTTGTATGATCTTTTTGATATGTTGTTGGATTCGGTTGGCTAAGATTTTGTTGAGAATTTTTGCATTTATATTCATCAAAGATATTGGTCGATAGTTTTCTTTTTTGGTGGTATCTCTGTCTGGTTTTGGAATGAGGGTGATGGTGGTGTCATAGAATGTCTTTGAAAGTGTTCCTTCTTCTTCAACCTTTTGAAAAAGTTTAAGGAGGATGGGTACCAGATCCTCTTTATATGTTTGGTAGAATTCGCCTGTGAAGCCATCTGGTCCTGGACTTGTATTTGTAGGGAGTGTTTTTATGACATATTCAATTTCATTTCTAGTGATTGGCCTGTTCAGTTGATCTAGTTCTTCTTGATTCAGTTTTGGAAGGCTGTAAATCTCTAGAAAGTTGTCCATTTCTTCTAGGTTGTCAAATTTGTTGGCATACAATTATTCATAGTATTCTCTTATGGTTTTTTGTATTTCTGTGGTATCCGTTGGGACTTCTTTTTCATTTCCGATTTTGTTTATTTGGTTTTTTTGTCTCCTCTTCTTGGTGAGTCTAGCCAGAGGTTTGTCAATTTTGTTTACATTTTCACAGAACCAGCTCTTGGATTTATTGATTTTTTTCTACTGTTTTTTTTTAATCTCTATTTTATTGATTTCCTCTTTGATCTTTATGATTTCCTTCCCTCTACTGACTTTAGGTCTTTTTTTTGGTTCTTTTTCTAATTCGTTTAGGTGGTGGGGTAAGTTGTCAATTTGAGATCTATCTTATTTTTTTGAGGAAGGCCTGTATTTCTATGAACTTCCCTCGGAGCACTGCTTTTGCAGCATCCCATATATTTTTGAGTGGTTGTGTCTTCATTATCACTTGTCTCGAGGTATTTTTAAATTTCCTTCTTGATTTCCTCATCGACCCATTGGTTTTTTAGTAGCATGTTGCTTAGTCTCCATGTAGTAGGTTTTTTCTTATTTCTTTTCCTGTGGTTGATTTCTAGTTTCATGCCATTGTGGTCAGAGAATATACTTGCAATAATTTCTATACTCTTAAATTTGTTGAGGTTAGCTTTGTGCCCCAGTATGTGATCAATACTTGAGAAAGTTCCATGTGCACTTGGGAAGAAGGTATATTCTGATTTTTTTGGATTTAATGTCCTGAAAATGTCGATTAAGTCTGGCTTTTCTATTGTGTCCTTTAGGATCTCTTTTGCCTTAATGATTTTCTGTCTAGAGGATCTGTCCATTGATGTGAGTGGAGTGTTAAAGTCTCCTAGTATGATTGTATTCCCATCAATTTCTCCTTTTACGTCTGTTAGTATTTGTTGGAGATATCTGGGTGCTCCCGTATTAAGGGCATATATATTGATGATTGTAATATCCTCTTCTTGAATGGATCCTTTAACCATTAAATAGTGTCCTTCTTTGTCTTTCTTTATGGTCTTCGTCTGAAAGTCTATTTTGTCTGATGTGAGCAGTACAACTCCTGCGTTCCTTTCTTGTCCATTGGCGTGAAATATCTTTTCCCACTCCCTCACTTTCGATCTATATGTGTCCTTTGCCCTAAGGTGAGTCTCTTGTAGACAGCAGATTGAAGGTTTTTGCTCTTTTATCCAATCTGCCACTCTGTGTCTTTTGATTGGAGCATTCAGTCCATTGACATTTAACGTGATCGTTGATAGATATGTGTTTATTGCCATTTTAAACCTTGTTTTCCACTTGACTATGTTTTTCTTTTCTTCTTTTCTTTTTTTTGGTTGGATGGTTTCCATTTATTTTATGCTTGGAAACTTTTCTTTTCAGTTTTTGTGAATGTAATGTTCAATTTGATTTGTGGTTGCCCTGTTTTTTAGGTATGTTAACCCCTTCCTATATCTGCTTGCTTTAGCCTGATAGTCATATAGGCTCAAACACATCATTAAAAGAAAAAAAGAATCTGTATTTTCTTACTTTCCTTCCACGCATTGTATGATTTTGATGTCTTTTTTTCTTTTAACATCTTCATGTTTAGATCAGCATTCTGGCTTATTTAAGTGACTGCTTTCCAACTGTGGTTTCCTTCATCCTAATTCTTCTTACTTTTTCTTTTTTTAATTTAGAGAAGCCCTTAGCCCTATCAGTATTTCTTTTAGCATGGGTTTACTATTGCTGTACTCTGTTAGCTTTTGTTCGTTGGAGAAATTCTTTATTTCCCCTCCTATTTTGAATGATATTCTTGCTGGATAGAGTATTCTAGGTTGCAATTTTTTTCCTTTTAGCACTTTAAGTATATCTCGCGACTCCCTCCTGGCCTGTAGTGTTTCTGTAGAGAAATCAGATGATAGCCTTATGGGGATTCCCTTATAATTAACGTTTTGCTTTTCTCTTGCTGCCTTTAGAATCCTCTCTTTAACTTTTGGCATTTTTATTTTAATATGTCTTGGTGTGGGTCTGTTTGGGTTCAACTTGTTTGGGGTCCTCTGTGCTTCCTGTATCTTGATATCAGTATCCTTTAGATTTGGAAAGTGTTAAGCCATAATTTCTACAAATGTATTTTCAATCCCCTTTTCTCTTTCTTCTCCTTCTGGAATTCCTATTATTATGTGTATATTGGCCCACTTTTTATCATCCCATAGGTCTCTTATATTGCTTTCATGTTTTTTCATTTGGTTTTCTGTCTGCTGTCCTGTTTGGGTGATTGCCATTATTCTATCTTCCACGTCACTAATTCGTTCCTCTTCATTATTCATTCTGCTCTTTATTGCCTTTAGTTCAGTTTGTATCTCTGCAAATGAATTTTCTAGTTTTTCTTGGCTCCTCCTTATATTTTCTAGTTCCTTTCTGAGGGAATCTGCATTACCATTCATATCCTCTCTTAATTCCTTCAGTATTTTCACTGTCTCCGTTTTGAACTCAAAGTCTGTCAGACTGCAGAGGTCTGTTTCATTGTGGACTGCTTTAGGTGAGTTCTCCTGTTGTTTTAACTGGGAATGGTTTCTGAGCTTCTTCATCTTGCTTGTGGATTTTTTTTTTCCTGTGAATTTGGGGAAGCCAAACTGTAGTCTTGTAAGTCTATTTATATGCAAGAATACACCTTTGTATTTTTTTTGGGGGGGAGGGAGTTACTATTGGTTTTTTTTTGTTTGTTTTTGTTTTTGTTTTTGCTATTTCTTTGGGCCACTCCTGCAGCATATGGAGGTTCCCAGGCTAGGGGTCGAATCGGAGCTGTAGCCACCGGCCTACGCCAGAACCACAGCAACGCAGGATCTGAGCCGCGTCTGCAACCTACACCACAGCTCATGGCAACGCTGGATCCTTAGCCCACTGAGCAAGGGCAGGGACCGAACCCACAACCTCATGGTTCCTAGTCGGATTCGTTAACCACTGTGCCATGACGGGAACTCCTGTTTTTTTGTTTTTGTTTTTGTTTTTGTTTTTGTTTTTGTTTTTGTGGGAGTTTGAATCTTTGCTGCCTCTTTCTTTGGTGTGAGCAGTCTGTTATCCCCAGGATGCTCAGTTTGTTTTCAGGGAGAAGGGGGGCAATGGGTAGGGCCCACATTCAGTGGGCCAGCATTCAGTGATCGTTGGGCTCTCAACAGAAGCAGAGAGCTGTAGAAAGGTGGCACAGGTTACTCTTATTTGCACAGCCCTGGGCAGTGGTAATGAGCTCTAGAAGGCTCTGCAAGGTGACCAGAGAATTTGGCTGTAGCTGCAGCAGGGTGCATGAGTTCTGGGGGGGGGGGGGCGGTGAGAGCAATAAAGGCTTGTGTTTGATTGCAATGCCCTCCTCTGAGGTGTTTGGAACCACAGGTTGTGCCTGTTCAGGGACCCCTAGTGTGAGTGGGCCATGATCATCTCTAGCTTCTGTGATAACTGCAGTGGTTTGCCTCCGCCACCTGTAGAACATGTATGAGGTGATCTGTCTTACTTACCCACATAGGAGGTGCTTGTACAGGCTGTTCCTAGTTGTAGGATCCTGGGAAGTGACAGAGATCTGGCATATGGGTACTTCCCTGAACATTCAGCAGTGGCAGCAGCAGGGCTGGTGTGTTTGCAAGGGTGCGAGAGCACCAATAGTTGGTTTGGTCACAATGCCTTCCTCTGTGATGCCCTTGAGGTGAATGGGGCTGCAAGTGGTGCCTGTTCACCGACCCCTAGTGGTGTCGGGCTACTGCCACATCTGGAGCCAGAGATAACTGTGGCAGTTTGCCCCCCCCCCCCCCCCCCCCCCCCCCCGTAAATCATGCAAGAAGCACCTGGTCCTGCTGAACAAGGTGCTCTAGTTGCAGATTCCTAGGAAGGGACAGTGATCAAGCGTCTGGGCCCCTCCCAGAATGTTTGGCAGTGGCAGCTGCAGGGCAGGTGTGCTCTTGGGGGAGCAAGAACAACATTAGGTGGTGTTCCATTGTAGTGTCCTTCTCTGTGATGCCTTCTGAAGTGGTGGGGACTGCAAGATCATTGTATTTCATTGTTGAAGTGCATTTCCATTTTCTTTCTATTCATTTGTGTTTGAATTACAGTGTCCTTGTTGTTGTTCACCGAAATCTTTTAAGTTATTTGTCAATTTTGTGAGGGTCACCTGAATTACTATTAGATCAATATAATAGCAATTATAATTACAGCTCATTTAATGTACAAGATATCACAATATACTGAAAATGAACAGATGAGTAAAGGCCTGCCTTAGTTTGGGGTCCCTTGGAGGCAGAGCATGAGTAGAGGATTTGAGTGCAAGTAGTTTTATTTGAGAAGTGATTCCAGGAAGCTCCAGGAAGGCAGAGGGAGGACAGAAAAAGAATGAAGGCCAGTAGAGAGTAAATTATTGAGCAAATTACCACTGTAATGGTTGGGACCTAATTCTGCAGGGGATTTCTGGAAGACCATGTAGGTTATCCTCCAGAGTTATAGAATATGTGCTTTAGAGTGCCCACCCACTGATACTCTGACTTTCCATTTCCCCTTCATTTTTGATGCCTCAGGGTTTCTATCACTTATTTGCAAACTCAGTTATGATTATAAGAGGTTTTTCTAATAGTTTATCTATATTTTCTAACTATTATGTTGAAGGAGAGTTTTCAGTTTCATTTACCATCTTTTCCAGTTTACCCAAAACAGAAATATTAGGATTAAAGATGAAAAAAATCAACAAATATATAAGATGTAAACATCTTCAAAAAATGCTTAGCACAGTATGAGAGCTCATTAAATGCTATCAATTGCTAATACTGAGATGGTAGTAGTAGAAGCCATAGAAGTAGATGTAGTATCCAAAGAAAAAGAGTGAAAAATTGGTGGGGCTTATCTTGGTGTTCCTGAGAGGAAGAACAATAAGACTGTTTGTCCCAACAGTGTTCTATTTCTATTACTCCCACTAAAGTCCGATTCTCTGCACATGTCTCAGTTTGCATCCTTGAACTTGAACGACATATATGAATTATGTGAGAAAACATTTCATTTTATTAGCAGGTGGTATAAGAACATTTTTGTAGGGAAAGAACAGTTTTATTAAAAGGGGCTTTGATAAGCTCACCATGGGGTAGAGATAATTCTCAGATTGCTCAAGTATTGTCATAAATGAGAGAGTCACTGTGTATTAAATAAGAACAAGTTTGGGAGTTTCCTGGGGGAAGGATGAAGGAGATGAGGCCCCTGACTGTTGAAGTGCCTAAAGAAAGATTTGGGGGAAGAGTCAAAGCATCAAATGGAGACTTATTTAAACGACTGCAGTGTGTTGTGTATTAAAAATTCTCTGCCATAAGTCTTTTGGAATTCTTCATACAACTTTCATTATTCACTAATCATTCACTGTGAATGGGTTTTCAGTTTGGAGGACCCCAAAAAGACCTGAGTGCCAATAGCAATATTCCTCCCCTTAGGAGTGGATGCAGTGAAATAATCTCTGAACTTCTCCTTCAGACTAAGGGATTGAACAGAGGGAAAGAGACAAGGAGCAGCATGGGCATCTTCTTGGAACTGGAAGCAGATAAGGGGAGGCACATCCCAGGGTACAGAGTGGTAATGAGGCAAGAGGTGTGAGCAGAAGAGAAGGCAGGAGACTATGAAGAGCCTTCAGTGCTGATGCAAAAGCGTAGAATTTTTAATAGAGATGATGAGGATCACTGAACAGTTTTAAAGCTGGGAATGTATTCTCATTTAATGTTGTAGAAAGATTAATTATTGACAGTTTGGGATAATGTTTTGTAGAGAAGTAAGGCCAAAGACAGGCTAGAAAATGAATTCAGGGCTATTGTAGAGTCTCAGCCTAAGGAGAGTGATAAAAGAACAGACAGCTGGGATGGTGGTGATGGGAAGAATTCGAGAGCTACCCACAAGACAGAATTGATGAACTTAGGGATAGTAGTGTATTAGGCAGGCTAAGCTGCAGTAAAAAATAGACCCAAATTTATATACAATGGTTCAAACAACATAAAAGTTTATTTCTTGCTAACTCTCCAAAAAAGATGTTCTTCATCATCTGGAGACCCCCCTTCATTTGATGATTCAAGAATCTAGGCTCCTTCCATCTTCTGGATTAAATGTCATTAGAACTTCATGATAGTCAGCAAAAGGGGAGGCAGAGTGTGAAGGGGGCACACCCTCATTTTAAAAGCTTTGGCTGGGAAATGGTTCATAACACTTCCACACATATTCCACTCACTAGTACTTAGTACTATGGCCACTTAGTACTGGAATCTGGGCAATGTAGTCTAGCACCATTTGCCAAGAAGAAAAAGAAATAGATTTTGGAAAACATCTAGAAGTCTCAGCATAGTCAGTGAGGAAAAGAAAGGATCTTGGAGTAATTCCTAATACTCTGATTATCCAACTGGGTGGTTGGTTGTAGCATTAGGCAATATAGGTTTGCTTGGAGGGAGGTGGGGTAAGGAGTTCAATTTGAAACATGTTGAGTTAGAGGTGCTCATGAAATACCTAAGGGGAAATATCCACTATATCTGACTATGCACATCCTTAAGAATTAGAGATGTACAACTTTGGCCATTATGCTACTATACTAAGTCTTATATAAGCTTTAAATGTGTACACAACATATAGAATATTTATTTAAATCAAATCTCTGAAAACTTTTCCATTGAATCCTTCACTGGTCTGTACTCAGAGGCGCAGATGGGAAAAACAAAACTTAATATTCTTCCAAAGCAGGAAGCAAATTGATTTCCCATGAAAGCTAAACAATATGTTCTATTCAGAACTGAATTATTACACAGTGCACAGCCATCCTCAATGAAAAGAAAAGAGATTGGGAGCATTGTCCTGATATGGCTGTGCTTGATTTCAAATCATGGGACTAGCAAAGGTGAGATTCTTTGCTTGTTTATTTTTTCAGAGATATCCTTTTAAAAATATGCCCCATGCATTTGAGGAAGATGAAAAGGAGATATTAAAATATCTGATGTTTTGAGAGTAGGAACTTCAGTTCTGATGTCCTCAAAGTAAATTGCCTCAACATGAAATCAGTTCTGACTCTAAGGTACCACATTCTCGCTATCTATAAACCAACCATTAAGAGAAATCTGAGTGGTCTTAGGATCACTTGGTAAATGACCAAGATTTCAGTGTCCTTGATGATTATCTTGTGGTCTGAAAGTGTCTTGTTAGTACCGAATACAGAGGTTTTTCACTAGAATGATGCAGGTGATTGGATGAATTAAAATATTTCCTTTTTTTCACTTTTAAGAAAATAATAAATATGTATCTTTATTATTAATGAACTTGGAGAGTAATACTTAAATTAAGATTTTCTGTATCTTTTATGTGTCAAACTTTGCTTCATTATTAATTGTGTGATAAGAGCAAAAGGATGGGGGTGGGATAAAGGCATTAAATGCCTCACTGGGATCATCACAAAACAGGTAGTTTGGTGGAGTCTACATATTTCAACTCATTCAGTCAGGGTCAGCTAGGATAATAATGATTCAATAAAAATGGCTATAAAACATGTTTAAGAACTTCCCAAAATGTTATCATGTGAAATATAGGACAAAAGGACCAAAAAATTCAACTTTAAAATAAGAACAATATGGAAGACTATATATCAGAAGTATACCCAAGCAGTTCGAGAGAGAGAGAGACAGAGAGAGACTGAGACAGAGACAGAGAGAGGAAATGTTTATACAATGCTCTTTTCCCTTGGAAGAAAAAAAAAACTCTGGCAGTATAATAGTTTAAGTGTTAGAAAAGACCTCGGCACAAAACGCCAAAATGATATAAATGAGAAAGGCTCTCTTGCTTTTCTTCATAGAACAAATATTTTTCTACTCATACCAATGAAAACCCAGATACTACATAGCCAGCCAATCTGTATTTACTTCTCCCTGTTATGTAACCTGTCTTTCCCCTAACTCTCATACTCCACAGGGGAGTCAGAGTTCTACAAAGAGCCTGAGATGAAATCATCATTATTATGGCTTTTGCACGCGGAGTTATGGCTTGGTCCCATAATTCTAAGGGCTAAACCCATAGAGACAAAAAAGATTAGCAAAGGCTCTTTGCCACTCTAGCTGCGGGAGTTCACTTGGAAGACTTCTCCACTGACTAACCCCTATGGAAACCCAGTGCCGGATTCTGTATCACTACAAAACACAAGGTTATATTGCACACCTCTTTACATGGATGCCAGATGGAGCTGCCAGTAGGGAAAATGACTAGGTCTTGAATTTATATTTCTTCTAGGGTTTGAGGGAAAAAGCAAAACCTATCACGTGTCAATTGATAACATGCCCTCAGTCCTTGTCTTTCTCCCTCACTGAGAGTTCACTTCTTCAATTAATTTTCACCTCAATTAATATTCACAAAGTGTCCACAGTGAGCTAGGCCCAGCTGGGGGTAGTGGACCAAATAAGGACAATCACTCTCTCTGCCCATATTACTAGCGTGGAATGTATTCATCAATATGGAAATTTCCAGCACCCCCACTGACCTTGAATTGCTGGTCTTCATGAACTCTTCAGAAGTAATTATTAAGCCATCTGCCTTATGTAGACATATATGACCCTAGAGGAATTCCAGTGTGAGTAAGAGGTACATCTGTCTGATAGATCTGCCTTTGCCTGTGCCAAAGACCTTTTTATAGAGCTCTCTGTAATAAGATGTTTAGATGATGTCAACAAACCACAATCCCAACTATATAAAAAAAATGCACATTTAATTTTCTTCTGCAAAAAAAATAGTAATAATGTTGACACTTAGAATGTATTCGGCAGCTCATTTCAGATGAATCTGATTACAGAAAGGAAGGCATAAAGTGATAACCCAGTGTCCTCTCAGTTCTCTATGGAACAAAGCTGAGTTAAAGGATTTCCAAATGTGAAATGATGACAATTTTCTAAGCTTCCTTTGCTCTGAAATTTATTGCTTAATATTTCTCAATGGCAGGCCCAGTCAGTGGTAGTCCCACATACACTTTGCAGGATAAAAGAGCAAACCTGAATTAGCACTAGTCTATTAGCTTTAGAGCTACATTTATAAACAAATTCTTGTCTGTATTTTCTATATTTGAAAACTTGCACATTGATAGGTAGACATGAATTGTGCTATATAAGTCCACACCAAGTTCAAGGCATTTTTAAGGCTATTCCTAACCATTCTAAATTATTAATTCTGGCCTAAGGGAAGTAATAAAAATTATTCAGTCTCCACCGGAGATTAATTTTGTTACCTTTCTTATTAATAAAGGCAAAGCTCTCTGGATCCAGTGTTTTGCTATACCTTCCAAAATGTCCATTGTTTATTCTGCTTGCCGTGAATTGAAGATAAAAAGTTTGCATTACCGACAGCTCTTCCTCAGAATTAACAGGCACTTCAATTTGTCGTTAATGGCATGCAATAGTGTTCTATGCTGGAGCAGTGCCCACCTTTGCATAATACTCCAGCTTTCACAGCTGGGCTATAACTAACTCATTTACTGGTATCTGGGGCTTAGAAGTCAAATGTCCATTTCTAGCAATTTAGCTTGTAGAGAGCATAATACAGTAAAAGGTCAGTGATCTGACATAATCTTAATAGTCCACTCTGGTGTGGTGATACTACAGGTTCCTGCAGAAAGAGATGACACACTCAAACTGGGTAATTGAGGAGAATTTAAGGATTGGACCATTTATAAAGGTGTAGGAAGTATTTAGGAAAAATAACATGGGACACTGCAGTTCTTCGGTGCTAGCAATATCAGGGAACCTGAAGCCTGAAGAAACAAGGGAAAGGAGTCATCACTAGAAGCTGGGTAGAGGATCCATATGGAGATACCTGTGGCCTTCAGTTAGAAGCAGTGAACTCCTGGTGATGAGGTAGAGATGGAGCCAAGAGATAAACACCTTTCCTATTTCTTGCAGGTACCTGCCTCCCATTGGCCCAATGGGAAGTCAAAGGGCAAGGAAACCTACAGAGGTAGTCTGCAGAGGTCAGCCTGCTGGGCACAGCATAGCAGGAAGAGTAATACAAGGATATTGGATAGAAAAGGGCACATTCAGCTGAGAAGCCCTACCTCATCATTGGACGTTTTTGGACATTGCTCTAATGATAATGCCAAGACCTCTTTATGTCACAATGTGAAAGGCAAGATTAATACAACATGTACATATAACAATTTAAACTATATAAAAAATAGTACACTGAATTGTAAAAGCAGTAGTCTATAGTTATGATGCACTGATAAACTCTTATTTGAAACTTCAGCATCCCAGAGCTATACTGGTTTAATATGTCACAGATATTTACCAACAACATATCAGATATGCATGAAGTGAAATAATCTGTTGTATGACATTAATGTGCAGTTCTGAGTCTACATTAACACATTTTGAGAAACTTAAATATGTTTGTAGCTTAATCTTTCATTTCTTTCCTTCTTTCTTTTCTTCTTTCTTTCTTTCTTTCTTTCTTTCTTTTCTTTCTTTCTTTCTTTCTTTCTTTCTTTCTTTCTTTCTTTCTTTCTTTCTTTTTCTCTCTCTCTTTCTCTCTTTGTCTCTCTTTTTTTTTTCTGCTATGCTCATAGCATGAGGAAGTTCCCCAGGCCAGGGATCAAACCTGAGCCACAGCAGTGACAATGCTGAATCCTTAACCTGCTGAGCCACCAGGGAACTCAATCTTTAATTTCCTTTTATGTTCCCCAAAGTGTCACTGTATATATAGTGATTGTAACTTGAATGCATTGTTTATATCAACACAATTGATTTAGTCTTGAATACAAAAAGTCAATAATTTGACAAAAATGTTCACTTAACTCTAGATCATGTAGTTGCCTGAATAATCAAGCAAATACTCCATTGGAGACTTTCAGAGAGAAAAGATTCCAAACAATTTACAGATGCATTATCTCTGCTGTATTAATGACTACTGGACTGATCATATTCAAGTAAGTTATGATGTTTGGGTTAATTTAATTCTAGGCTTTTGCCTCTCTCTTCCATTTCTTGAAGCATCTCTGGGTGAATAACTCATTCACCAGTTGGCTGTTCCACTGCTGTAATGCTTCCATTAGTATCAGTTGATTCCCACTTCCTCTTGTAGAACTGAATTAGGTGCCTCCATCTATAAAAGCTCAGCCATCCTTTGAAATTCTGCTCATTATATTAAATCCTTTAGACTCTTCTGAAGAGTGCTAATTCTTCAAGTACTCCTCAAATTGAATACTTGGCAGCTAATGCGATGCTACCCAAGGAGTCTTTGCTGGTCAGCCAGGGAGCCAGCCCTCCTGACTGACTTACTCTGCAGATCCACCACTGAAACTTATCATAGTAATCTGTTTGTGCACTGAGACAAAGCCCAAGTGTAGGGACTTTGGAGCATCATTCAAAGTGATTCTCAACCTTTTTTTGATTATCATGCCCCACCTAAGGAGACTTTTTGGACATATTTGCCCAAATAACCTCCCACAACGTGAAATTTTAATACCACAGAGTCACTCTATTTCTGTTTATGTATTATGTGGCCCTTTGGAGGGCCACAAATTATTATAATATCTAAGTTTTTTGGCTCTACCAAAAAATGATTTGTGCCTCTTTGTGATATCACCTCCACTGAGAAGGCACGCCTTATTTGGAGGACTTGAAGGACTACCTGTAGCCTCAAAATTATGAGATACTGGTTCACTGGATTTCCACTTTATCTGGAGGAAGAGGAAGAAGAGTGAAGGGTAATGGCAGAAAGTAGATGAAAATAAGATTACCACGACTCTGACTTGAGGGCCTAATCAATCACTCACTCACTCAACAAGAGATTTATTGAGTTCTGATTGTGCTATGTAGGTATACAGATACAAAAAATACAGGGTACAGTGCTTTTTTTAAAGGCTCCATTCTTTAAATATCCATTCAGTGTGCACAGGCCCTCTTCTGATGTGCCTCATATAGTTGCCATGAATTTCAAATGTAATTTCATTAAGACTTTATTCTTTGGAAGGCACTTCTGCAAAATATTTTTCTATGTATAGGTATGTTTACAAAGATGTGAAAAAAATCACAAAAAAATGCAGTGGAAACTCAGGCTTAGCCATTTTGCTAGAGTCAGGGGAAGGAATGCATGATCTGCTTTCTAAACAGGAGCTTCTAGGTTTGATGCCAGCCCAGGAAAGAGTAATTGCTATGCCAGTAATGCAATTCCCTTCATTTCCAGTCTTAGTAATATAAATATTCCTATTAGCGCCTGCTCTGTCACCATAGTAACAATGAAGTTCTTCCTGGACCTGAATTTAAAATGAGTAACTAAGAGCACTTGGGCACAGAGCTATGGCCTGGGAAAGTTATTCCCAGACAGAGGACAGTTGACCTACATGAGAACAACCTGCACAGTTTGTCAAAAGTACAGACCCAAAGGCTACGGCCATATTTAATGGAGAAGAATTTCCAGAAGTGAGGCCTAGGGATCAGCAATGTATTTTTTCAAAAGGTTTTCAGTTGCTTCTGATTCATAGCCAGAATTGGAAGGCACTGTGGGATAGTTGAAGGCATTCGTTTGTCACAAAAACAGAAAGAAAAATGGCTAAATAGTGCTCTGATTCAGATTTTGCTAGTCACTAAGTTTATGACCTTGGGCCAAGCACTTATAATTGCATTGACTTTACCCTCTTCTTTGTATGTTTTCTAGTTCTTCCTTATTCCTAGCTTCCTCTCAGTCATGAGTCCCTCACAGTCCAAGTTGCCTCAGGGCCTCTCTAACTGGTCCTCTCTTTGTATATCTTTCAGCTTCTGCTGCCACTAACAATTTCCTTGTTCTTTCCTTTTGTTTCTTACTCCAAGTAACTGAAGGAGATTAAATTGATTCAATCCATTACCATCATCCCTGATAAACAATGTTCTCATGGGCTACTGGGACTATTAGAAATCTAGGCCAGTGAACCACTGGATAGCCTGTAGTTTGGCTGCTTTAGAGCTGGATGCTCTCCTCAGTCCAAGCAACTGAGCCCAAGGGTATGGGGTTACTTGGTGCAGAACAAGGTCATCTTGGCATCTCAAACTGCCTAGGCCATTTTCCTCAATAAACCTTACATTTGCGGTCACAGTTGCCTAAAATGGTCCCTTTCTTCTCTAAAATTCTATAATTTTATTGATAATTAATTTCCCAGCCAAGCACGTAGATAATGACAAGTGTATGCTTGATGCAGTATTATAATCCTAAATAAATTACTTACTTCTTAAATGAGTTTAAGGAACTGTGAGGCAGCCATATTCGTTTCTTATTAGCTAAAGGCTGTCCTTGCTGTGTGTTAGTCTTTCTTACTTATTCCTTAATGAATAAGAGGTTATTGCAGTATTATTCATGAATGTTCAAAACAATTACATTTGCCTTTTTTTATTTTGCTTCTCAAGAGAGGGATCACCATCCAAACCTAACTCCTACATATATGCCATGAATTCCACTGCCTTCCAACAGCGTCAGAACGAGAACTCATCAATTATCCTTAAGTGTCTTTATCTTCAACTTTTCTTTTCCCCTAGATCCTTCCTCTCTGTCTATACCTATATTCATTTCATTCCCATTTTCATAAGAAAACTTTCCTTGGACCAAAATCTCAATACAAGTGATGAGCCCATATTTTCTTCCTCTTTAGATTCTGAAAAAAAAAAATTGATTTACTCACATGATATTTCTTCCCAATTTTACATCCATTCTTTAATCCACTGCATTCTGACTTCTGCCCATTCATCTGAAATGATTTTGTCGAAAGTGACCACTACTGGCCTACTTTCTGAGCCCTTTAATTATTTTTTTGGGTGGGTTCCTACTTGAAAGTTGATACTGCTAAACATTCTTTCCCTCGTAAAACTATCTCTTAACTTGGCTTTCATGACATAATTCTTTTGTGGTTCTCCTTTTCCATTTCTTTTTTATCTTTAATGCAATTTTTTCCCTTTTTTAAGTATAGTTGATTTACAATGTTGTGCCAATTTCTGCTTTATAGCAAAGTAACTCAGTCATATATATTTTTTCTTTTTTTAAATATTATTTTCCATCATGGTCTATCACAAGAGATTGCATATACTTCCCTATGCTATACAGTAGGACCCTATTCTAAATGTAATAGTTTGCATCTATTAACCCCAAATTCCAAGTCCATCCCAATCCTTCCCCCTTCCCCTTGGCAACCATAAGTCCCTCTTCCATTTCAAATGGATTACCTTCAAAGACTATTCACATACAAGGCATCACCCTTTTCCTACCATCTGTGAACTGAAGTTTGGCGCTTGCCATCAGCCTCTACATGGAGTAAAACATGAACCACTGCAGCTGCCAACTCGCAGCACCCCCTGAATGGAGCTCAGGGTGGAGACCAGGAGCGAGGCCCTCTGTGCTCTGGGAAAACTGGAAGAACAGGTCTTCAGATAGTCAGATATTTTTAGGGGAAGATTGTATCAGCCCAATTCTTGCATCTCCTCATATCTAGAAAAACATTACCATCCTTCAATGATGACTGATGTCTGTGACTAGTAGTAACCTTCACGAGACCAGCAGCAAACTTCTGGAAAATGTGTGCATGGCTGCATGCACCTCCCCCTCCAAGTTTCTGACTTCTATCTTGATATTCTCCCTCTCTTCTTTGGGGCAGTATTTCATAGCTATCAGAAATACCGCCTCCTAGTCTGTGATTAGTGGACAAAAACAAAAGAAGTCAGGTCATCTGTGAGAACAGCCACTCCTAAGGGTGGGCCAGTGAACCCTGAGGAAACTCAGGAAAGAAACAGAAGACTGGCCCACTGCTGAGGTGCATATCAAAGGAGTGATTCCAGTACGACCATACTTTACATCTTCCCATCTTCTGTAAATCTCTTTCTGTCAACCTGGTTATCTGTAAATCTTTTGTTCCGACTACCTTCCTTTGGTTGCAAAACCTCGTATATCCTAGCTTCCCCCCTTGCCTCCTCATAGCGGTTTCTCAGGGCTACATAAGATGCTGTCTCCCGAACTTAAGTCCTAATTTCACCCCAAATAAAACTTAACTCTCAACTTTTTGCCTTTTCTAGGGCCGCTTCCTGCAGCATATGGAGGTTCCCAGGCTAGAGGTCTAATCAGAGCTATAGCCACCGGCCTACGCCACAGCCACAGCAACTTGGGATCCGAGCCGCAACTGCAACCTACACCACAGCTCAAGGCAACGCTGGATCCTCAACCCACTGAGCAAGGCCAGGGATTGAACCCACAACCTTATGGTTCCTAGTTGGGTTCATTAACCACTGCATCACAACAGGAACTCCGCATCTTTTTTTTTTAAGTCAACAATCTCTACTCATCTTGTGGTCTGAACACTGGTATTCCCATCAGATACTTCAAACTGTTTTCTCTAATGTATATATTAGATATATTTTCTTAGAGCCACACCCATGGCATGCCTGGAAATGTTTTCCTCTTTTGCAGCTGCAATTAAAAATGTTTTTTTAAAAGTTCCCTTTGCTTTCTCAGTTTGTTGTTACTTCAGTTCTGCATTCAGTAAGGGTTTGAATGTCTGTTGCCAACCACTGTGTAGTAGGACTGGGTTAACACAAGCATTTCATCAGTGCAGGCAAACTGATGTTTTATGGCTCTCTTTTTAATGTATTTATTGATGTAACTCCTGGTTGTCTATTACTGCATAATAAACCACTCTACACTTAGTGGTGTAAACCAGCAACAATCATCTACTTTTTTTTTTTTTTTTTTTTTTGCTTTTTAGGGCTGCATTTGCAGCCTATGGAGGTTCCCAAGCTGGGCATCCAATTGGAGCTACAGCTGCTGGCCTACACCACAGCCACAGCAACGTGGGATCCCAGCTGGGTCTGCCACCTACACCATAGCTCACGGCAACAACGGATCCTTAACCCACTGACTGAGGCCAGGGATCGAACCCACAACCTCATGGTTCCTAGTTACATTCATTTCCACTGCACCACAAAGGGAACTCCAACAATCATCTATTCTTTTGCTATTATTATTACTTCACATTTCTGGGGTTGACGGGGCTCAGCTAGGCACTTCTTGTTTAGAGTTTCTCATTCAGCTACATGCAGACAGGTGGACTCAGCTCAAAGTCTTCCTCACTCACATATGCTAGCAGGTGACTAGGACCTGAGCTGAAACTGTTGGCCAGAATAGGAACATATGGCCCCTTTATGCAGCCTAGACTCCCTGATAGCATGGCAGTTGGGTTCCAAGAGGAAGCACTTCAGAAAGAGGCAGATGAAAGCTCTATATCACCTTCTATAACCTAGTCCTAGTAACATGGCATCATTTCTATTATATTCTGGTGGTCCATAGAGCCATAGAGGTCCGCCTGGCTTCAGGAGGAGGCAACATATACTTCAACTCTCAATGAGGGAGAGGCAATTACTTTTTAAGAAGAGAATGTAGAATGAGAGATGTTGTTATGGCCATTATTGGAAAATACAGTCTCTGACAATACATAACTTTAAAAATTATACAAATAATAATATATTCATTGTAGAAAAATTTTTAATGAATATAGGTAATCATTACTTTTTTTTTTTTTTGGTCTTTTTTGCCCTTTCTAGGGCCACTCCCACGGCATATGGAAGTTCCCAGGGTAGGGGTAAAATAGGAGCTGCTGCCTCCAGCTTATGCCAGAGTCACAGCAACGTGGGATCCGAGCTGCGTCTGTGACCTACACCACAGCTTGCTACAATGCCAGATCCTTAACCCACTGAGCAGGGCCAGGGATCGAACCTGAAACCTCATGGTTCCTAGTCAGATTCGTTAACCACTGCACCACGACGGGAATTCTGGTAATCATTACTTTCTAACATTAAACAGGACTTATAATCTGCCAAGGAAGATAGAAGCACAGTCAACCTTAGGCTGTTTCACACCTACATGGAAATCATATTTTCTAACCCCAATGTTAAGATCCATTGATGTTTCTGCTACTTCCAGATATAGAAAGAAATCTGAGAGATAGTTTGAGTGCTTAAATATTGATAATTTTGGACATTTGATGGTTAATGGAGAGTGAACAAGATAAAATATATTAAGCTAGCATATGTTTCTCAGAAAATTCAGTGTATGCTTATCCCACTTACAGGATCTTATAGAGAACTATTCCTTTCTAAAACTTTAGTTAATTGAGAGCTTTATTCTACCTTGCCTTTCTGACCTTTGATATGTTTACTTTCCTGAATCACTCATAAGAACCTTTTCAGAGTTGCTTTCATGCCTTTTTGAAGTGTTCCACATGTATCACCCCCATTTGATCCTCTGTAGTGCTGCCAGTCATTTGTAATGCCAACTAGAACAATTAATTAACAACTTTCTATTGTCATTTAAGATATTAATTTGCACAGCAGAGCCTGAGAAAATAAAAGATGGTAAATCAATGTCATGGCAAATTATAAGGCTATTGAAATGGTATCTAAGAATATGTCATAAGTGGAAATGTGCAAAATTTTTAAAAATCAAAATTATATATATATACAGTATATACATGTATATGCAGTACAATATGAATATATAGTACATATATACATATGTATATACAGTACAATGCCTTTTGTTTCAATTACATATATGCAATGGCAGGAGAATAGTGATATTATAGTTGGTTTCATTTGCCTCTTTTAGCTATTCACCATTTTCCAAGTTTTCTTACAGTGAATATATATTAGAATCAAAAAGAAAAGTTTATACATTTTAAAGCCAAGGTCAAAAGGTCAAAAGAAAATAGTAAAAGAATAAATCCTCAGTTGCATACACTATCTGTGATGAGGCTTGTACACATCCTTAATTGATCTCATTTTCATTATATTGCTGTGCATCCAACAATTTAACCAATCCTGAAAAGAAAAGTAACTTCAATTTCATATCTTTTTAGGGGTACATTTCAACTGACACAGTTATACCACCTGGATAGATCTCATTGAAACATAATGATGCTTATATGAGAAGCACAAAGTGTCATCAAAAGAAATTCTACTTGTAAAATTATGATAGTAGAAGTGTATTACCAGTCTGAACCACTAAGAGTTGTGAATTTGCACTCCATTCTGTGGTCAGTATATTTGTCATAAATGTAAAAGAGTGGAATGTAGTTCTTTATGAGAGGGCCTAACATGTTAAATTCATATTCCCAATTCAAATAACTCCTTTGGTGACAGCAACAATGTCACATGTCAGTGTGACTAGAGAAGAGGGAGCAAATACAAGAATGGAGGAGATAGAAGCCGTGTATTATAATTTATCAATATATGAAAGCTTACAATTGGTTTTTACTTAAAAAAAAGTACTGGAAGAATGAGTGAATGCCGTGAATATGTACTTACTTGCAGCAACAGACAGGAGGGTGAGCACATGGACTGTAATGATGAATCAACTATTTGGGCTATGAGTCAAAGTGCAGCACATCTATCGCTATGTGTGAGTAGAAAAACAACCCTTGTGCTTCACTATGGTCTTGCATTGGACTCATTTAATATGTCTACCAAGTATTACGAAGGAAAATGTATATATATTTTAAGCAAATAAATGCAAATAAGTATAAATTCTAAAGGATACTTTCCGAGGATTTGTTGGGGGACATTTGAATGCATTTGGTATAACTCATAGAGAGAACACCTTTTGGTTTTCCTTCTACTTGTCTGGCAACTCTTCAATCTCCTTTACAAGTACTTCCTCCTCTTCCCTCCCATTTAGATTTTGTTTCTCCCACAAATTCACACTCTGTCCTCTTTTCTTTTCACTCTGGATAATTTTTTGGGGAAGTTCTACCTTCAGGAATGGCTTCCACAATACTCATGACTAATGACTAATGTCTACGTTACCAGTCCGGCTATCTCTTCTGTGCTTCAGACCCATAAATCTAACAACTGCTAGACATTTCACCTGAAAGTATCAAAAGGACTTCAGACTCACAGAGTCTAAAGCTGACCTCATGATCTTCCCAATCCAACATGCTTCAACTTCAGCTTCAGGCTTTCGTTGTTTCTTGCCCTGATTATAGAATAAAACCTCCAAACTATCTTCGCTTCCAGTCTTGTAACTTTCAAATATTTAATTCACCATTTGGAAATTAGGAGGGAAACATTTCTTTGATGAAAATTCACTACTTCCCTATTATATTTAGTAGAGTTAGCATAACTACCTAGGTATCCATTCTTACCTCTTGCCTCTTCAGTCCCTCACTGAACTACTTGCAGTTCTTTGGACGCAAGTAATGTTAGACTCTATTTATTTATTTACTTATTTTTAGGGCACACCTGCAGCATATGGAAGTTCCCAGGCTAGGGATCAAATCAGAGCTACAGCTGCCGGCCTACACCACAACCACAGCAACGTCGAATCCGAGCCACATCTGTGACTTACACCACAGCTCACAGCAGAGCCAGATCCTTAATCCACTGAGTGAGCCATGATAGAAACTCCATTGTTAGACTCTTTAGATTACAGGAAACAGAGACTAATTCCATCCATCTAAGGTATGACTGGGTC
This sequence comes from Phacochoerus africanus, assembly GCF_016906955.1. NCBI lineage: Eukaryota > Metazoa > Chordata > Mammalia > Artiodactyla > Suidae > Phacochoerus > Phacochoerus africanus. Next base: position 19,777,771 of record NC_062560.1, read on the forward strand.
ACTATGTTGTATAGTAGAAATTGGCACAACACTATAAATCAAGTATACATTGATAGAAAAAAAAAATCTGTAAGTTAATGTAGGAGAAAAGAATCTCACACAAAACTAGGAACAGCTGCCATTCAGGACCTAAGGTATTAAGCTGTTTCGGCAATGCTTAAGCCACAAGATGCTATGGAATTTTGCAACAGTGTTCCACCACTATTCTTTTATTCTTTACTTTCTTTTTTTTTCTGTATATCTTGTCTCTTTTTCTAGTAGCAATTTTCTGATACTTTCCATTAACCCTTCTCAGATGAAAAAAGTACAACCTATGATTAACACACTTAGCCATCATTACTTTTCTAGGTACAGTTTTTGGCCACAAACCTCCTCATGTATTACCAGTCAGCCAACCAGAGTTGGCAGCTCTTGAGTCATGTATTCATTTCCAGCCCATTAAGTGGGTGCTCTTCACAAAGATCCCCCCCCTCAGTCTGGAAGTTTGAGTCAGGTGGTCCCGCTCAAAAAGAGATCATGGGTTTGTTGGTGACAACTAGCATGTAAGACAGATAGGATAGTTACAGACTATGAATCAAGGTAAACAAAAATATAAATTTGATTTCTCCATAACTGAACTGAAGTCCTATTTTGAAACTTTATTCAGATGATAGAAAAAAAATTAGGCTTCAGTAATTTAAGGTAAGTCACTCAATTCAGGGTTTTCTCAGTCAAATAAGAATTCTTCCCTTACTGATTCTCCATGTGTCTTAGTTTGGGTGAGCCCAAAAGTAGCATCTGAGAGGAGGAATCAGATTCTGGTGGTTTGTGTGAGATGTATCTTTGGAAACAACAATGAGACAGCAAAAAGAGTGAGACATAGGAGAAGAGACAACAGTAAAGAGTTTGTTGTTGAACTGCTGGCAACTGGAACTCTATTCTACTACATCCTCTTAATGGCTGGTTAGAATGAGACCCATAATTGTTTCTGAAAAATAGGGTGCTGAAACACTTATCCTCCAACTCCCACTCCTCATTGGTTGAGAACTTTCCCTGGAGGTATTAATTGCTCTGTATTTCTGGACTACCCTGCATGTAAATTGAGAAAAACCCCGCATCTTCAGGAAACATCCTTAGACAGTAAAGTGTAAATTTTCGTGCATGCTTGGAGTAGTCTGCACAAGAACTAGCCACTGGAGCTGCAGTCAATATCAGAAGGTAGCCAAAAGAATGTGATATGGGACCCCAAAATTTTCTACCACACTCCAGGAGCAAAGACATGTTGTATCACTGTGTGGGTGATAGTCAGATATCATAACCTATCCAAGTTGGAATCTACTGAGAAAATTAAGGCTCAATTTAACTAGTCTTTATCTTCTAGCTCTGTTAGTAAATTCTGAGGCATCTTCATTGCCCTCTAGTTTCCAATTGTCAAGGATATGTAGGAAATATGTACCCTCCTTCCCATGCCCATACAGGCCCACACAACCTGCACCCTCTCTCCACTCAGCTCTTTCTTCATTCCTCTCAGGGAAAGGCCTGGAAAGGGGCTTGAGGAGCAGTTCTTAGGAATGAAACCTGTGGACCCATTCTCAGGGACACACACAAAAATCTATTTCAATATTTGCATCTCCTGACTCTCCATGCCTTTACACTAATCTATGAGAACCCTATCTAATTTCAGCAGCTGGGGAAAACTGCCCTGACTCACTCTGTCTTTTTTTCATGTGTTTTATTTATGTCATAAACTTTGCATCCTGAATCCTTTGAGGTTCTGACTCGATATTATGCAACCCAAAATTTTTACTCTCATCATTACTGTCTCTTCTGGGAGTTTCAAAAGGCTGTTTTGAGCCTAAAAAGCTGAGCATTGACTCCTTTCTTTCCCTTTTGTATTTCTTAAGTAACTGTACCCTAAGAGTAGTAAGTATAAAATATCCTCTCATATTGAGTCTCCAAAAGCAGACCTTGAGATGAGGACTTGTGTGAAAGTAATTTATTAGGACATGTTCCCCTAAAATACCAGTAAAGGAGTAAGGAACTAGAATAGGGAAAGGAAGAAAAACAAGCAAGGCTGTAATATTAAACCAAGTCCTGTAAGAGGGTAACTTTGGCTCCATCCCAGAGTCTATCCCTGGAGACAATGGAGGTCATGCCTCAGAATTTTCCCCCTCAAGGGACAAGAGAGTTAGAATATTTATCCTCTCATCCCATCAGTCATTGGTTAAGGGCTGCCCAATGGGAGAAGAGGGAAGGGGAGAGGGTGTGGAGACTGTGGTATTAAAATCCCAGTCACTTCAGCAAATTCTGTTCTGACAGCATCTGTTGGGAATAGCCTTACCATTATCTGAATGGGGGATCAGTCTGAGCAGCAGGAAACAGGATGGAAAGAAACAGATGATGATGTTTCAGAATATAATCTTGCAATGCACATCTACTATACTTAACTCCTATGCTCTCTTACACCATCATGAATTTCATAGGGGGATATTACGTTTTGTATACTCTCCTTTACTTCCAGGCCAATGGCTTTTTCTGCAAAACTTAATCTCCCTCGTCACAAGCTCTTTCCCTCTCTGCTCTTGTACTATCCTCTGAGAATAAGCCTATCAAAGTTGGGTTTCCTCTACCAGAATTTGGAGTCCATAAGAGCAGAAACCAGCTTGTTCTTTTCTGCATCCCCAGGCCTAAGTGCTCTGTAAATGCTTATGAAAGAATAGATAAAAGTGTACAGTTCACTCACAGGCTTGGAAATGTGAGGTAAATCCTGCCTTGTGCCTCCAATTCATGCATTTTTATTCAGATCAAAACAGTTTACAATGAATGTTAAGGGAACAGAATGTCAAAAATGGTGACACGTGGTTTTAGGGATGTGTATGAAAAGGGAAAAGCTGGTTTAGCCCACTTTGCTTTGATTATGAAAAGGCCAGCTGATTAAGAATAGTTTGTTTATGAGCACAAGGGTGGTTTTTAGCACTGACCAGGAAGTCCATCTCCTTGTGCTGCCTTGAGAAATGTGAGATTTCCCCCTCTGCAAAAGTGTCAGGTCGTTCTAGATTTTCTACAACCTGAGGATAGCTCTTCATGCACATGTGCAATTGCCAAAGATTAATAATGATATGAATAGATGGGTTGATAAGTGCATGGATGGATGACGTGTAAATACATTTTACTAGACCACTAAACTCTAATAGAAGTAAGGTATTATTAACTGGGAAGATAGTTCCTTTTAGGACAGAAACTTAATATCATGTCAAAATATATTTTTAGAGCTTAAAAAATATCCATAGATTATCATTAGGCACTTATAAGAAGAAAAATTAGGAAGTTGAGCATGAAGTGAACAATCTGATTTATTTAATAAACTGACGTAATCACTGGGCCTTAATGATTTCCAAAGCAAGCATATCCTATAGTTGGGTCTATTGTACCTGACAAGACCATAATAATGTGTTGCTATTTTAGTGGACTGTAAATAAAACTTCCTACCTGTACCCTTCATCTAATTCTTAGGATTGATGACATCTACGCCAAGTTAATGGAGGGAGACATTCACTGAGTGTTCCTCACACACCAAAAGATAGAACCAAGAGATTTTTTAATATTCTGTAACCCACGAAGAGTTTTGTTGTCTGGTCAACTTTCTTTGAGGGAATTTACTGACCTATGTTATATTCTGGACCACATGAAAAAAAATATTTTTTGTATAGGAATTTTGTTTGTAGACATGAAGGCTGAGATACACTCCCTTTTACATGCACTCCTCCAGTTGAGACTGTATCTCAACATAACATCACAGTTCTTTCATTGCTTTTAGAACAGTAGGATTGGCAGGCAGGCTGCCTCATATTAGAGTTTACATCTATATCTGTATCTTTTGTTGGATTAAGACTTTCCCCAAAGTATCTAGAGTAATGCCTAGCTCATAGTCTCTGTCACTTCTTTTCTGTGTAGGAATCCCTTACTGATCTTCAAAGATTTAGCTCGAAAGTCAACCCTCATGCTCCTCTAGAATAGTTAATTGCTCTCTATTATGAGCTCCCCCTACACTGCATTCACAGTGCTCCTATAGTGTTTATCTCAATTACAGTCACTTAAATAAATATATGACTCTTCTATTGAAGCATGAACTTATGAAGAGAAAGAATACTGCATTTTCACCATTTTTCCCTTAGTGCCTAACATACTGCTTGCCATACAGTAGATGCTAAATAAATATCTGTTGAATTAAAGTGTAGTTTATCTACCAACAAATAACAAACTGAAGACAAAACTCCCTGAAATGGAATTCCAGTTCAAATTAGGAAATGTGAGTAAATTCTAACTCTCAGGATAATGATTAGGGCTGAAGAAGAAATATTCTTGGGCTTGATAAGAGATCAAGGAAGCAACTGCACTAGAAAATAATTGTGTGTAGTTTCATTTCTGGTCCTTTACTAGGAGGTAGTCACTATGTTAGCATTATTTTATATTATTTATTGTAGGAATAAATTATTAATCCTGGGTCTACAGCATATTAAATCTCTTGGCACATGCAAAACTCTAAAATTTAAATCTTAAAAAAATCATTTTGCTCCACTTTATTCTCTAAAACTATCATGTCAATGAGAATAGTTCAAGAACCTAACATTGTTGACCCTTGTTTAATTAGCCATCTACAGCAGATTTGGATTTTTATATAACTCAAGAAGATATTCAAAGGATACTTTGTTAGAAATATTTCACATATAAAATTAAAAACCTGGAAGGAGAGAATTTCAAAAAAAAAATAGCTGGAGTTCCTGCTGTGGTACAGTTGGTTAAGAATCCAATGGCAGTGGCTCAGTTCACTGCAGAGGCCTGGGTTCGATCCCTGGCCTGGCACAGTGGGTTGAAGGATCTGGTATTACCATAGTTGCAGCTGAGGCTTGGATTCAATTCCAAGCCCAGGAACTTCAATATGCCATGGGCGCAGCCATAAAAGAAAAGAGCTAACTGAAATCTAATCATGATGAAAGAGTTGGCAAATTCAAATTAAGAATAGTCTACAAACCATTTGACCTTTACTCTTCAAAAAAATCAACACTGAAGCTAAAATTCAATCTGAAAAATTGTTATTAATTAAAGGAGACTAAAAATACTTGACAAGTAAATGCAACAAGTGACTCTACATCAGAAAAATAAAATGCATTAAAGTAATCAATAAAACAATTTATTAAATTTGAATGACTATGGGATATAAGATAATGCTATTGTATCAGTGATAAATGTCTCTAACTGTATCATGGTTATGTAAAAGAATGTCTTATTCCTAGGAGACAAAGGAAGTATTTCCAGGTCAAGAGATATCACATCTACAATTTCTGTGCAAATGATTCAGCAAAAAATAACAACTGCGAGTATAGATTAATTTATTCTTGTAATTTTTCCATAGATTTAAATATTTTCTTTTTATAGCCACACCTATGGCATATGGAAGTTCCCAGGTTAGGGGTCAAATTGGAGCTGCAGCTGTAGACCTATGCCACAGCCACAGCAATGCCAGATCCAAGCTGCATCTGTAACCTACATAGCAGCTCATGGCAATGCTGGATACTTAACCCACTGAGCAAGGTCAGGGATTAAACCTGCCTCCTCATGGAGACAGTGTCAAGTTCTGAACCCATTGAGCTACTATGGGAACTCCTAAAATTTTTCAAAATAAAAAATGTAAAATAATAAAAATAAATAAAGGGACTAATCTAGAGAAACTCCTGTACATGTGTAACAGGAGACATGTACAAGTTTATAACAGCAAATGTGTTCTCGTATCATCAAAAAGTTACACAACCCAAAAGTTCTTCAATAATAAAATGGATGAATAAATCATGATGTATTCATACAATGGAATACTAAAGAACATTACAAATGAATCAGTAGAGTTACATATCACAACATGGATGAATTTCTAAAACATAAAAATCAGAGAATGAGGGAAGTTGCAAAAGACATTATGCCCTATGACTCCATTTATTTGAAATTCAAAAACAGGTAAAACTGTGGGGTGATTGGGAGCTTGGGGTTAATAGATACAAACTATTGTCTTTGGAATGGATTAGCAATGAAATCCTGCTGTGTAGCACTGGGAACTCTGTCTAGTAACTTATGATGGAGCATGATAATGTGAGAAAATAGAATGTGTACATGTATGTGTAACTGGGTCACCATGCTGTACAGTAGGAAAAAAATTGTATTGGGGAAATAATTATTAAAAATAATAATAATAAAAGTCAAAAAAGAAATAATATTGATACACACTTTTAAAAAACAGGTAAAACTAATCATGGCTATAAGGTAAGATCCTAAAAAATCAAGGGTAAAGAGGTCATTAATATAATATAATAATCTAGTATCTGAAAGCAATGTTTATTTGGACTGAATATCTTGTTGTCCCTTACCAGTTGTGCTCTTCTCAACTTGTTAACTCTTTATGGGATTGTGTTCAGGAAGCTTCATGATTATGGTCTCATCATCATCTGTGTTAGATCAGTTGAGGGGTTTTGTTTGTTTGTTTCATATTTACAGTCATTCTAATGAGTGTTATAATTCATGAAAGAGTCTGATGACAAGTAGAAAAACCATGAACTATCCTGTTAAAATCCCCGCCATATATACGTGTGTGTGTGTGTGTGTGTGTGTGTGTGTGTGTGTGTGTGTGTGTATATCGTTTCCTCCAATCTCAGCAATGGAAATAGGATACACAAGGTTATATTACCAATTTGTTCCTAGGATCTTTTATTCTTTCTATATTCATGTTCTCCATTCAGTGCTACTGCCTTTTTTCCTAGCATTGTGAAGTTACAGTGTGAAATATCTACCATTCACTATCAAAACAGCATCTCCTTCAGCAAAGGACAGAAACAGCAGCCTACTCGCAACCACAGCTAACACAGCCATTAATAAGCACTTGGAAATACACTTTGAGCTTGGGGACAGAGATAAATAGACTGGAGGTCAAGATACCCAAAAACCATACCACATAGGAAACATTTTAAAGAATTTGGCTATTAAACTCTGGAGAAAAACATGAGGGCAAGAGAAACACATTTGATAAATGAATGCAAATATCTATGTCAAAGTTTAGTTATGTTTCTTGACCATGGAGAAGCAGCCCTCTGTAAGGGATGTCCTATATGTCCCAGCAGTACACTCCCCTCTCATCACCCAAAGGCTGGGGACCAGATGGACCCAGGATAGGTCCTGAAACTATTCCAAAAAAAAAATGGCAGAATAAGGGAGACTTCCAAATCCATTCTATGAGACCACCATCACCCTGATACTAAAACCAGATGAGGATACCACAAAAAAAGAAAATTGCAGGCCAATATCACTGATGAAAACTGATGCAAACATCCTCAACAAAACACTAACAAACTGAATCCATCAATACCTTAAAAGGAATGGGAGAGACAAGATGGTGGAAGAGTAGGGGGACACACTTGCTCTCTCCCACAAACACACACAAAAAAAAACACATCTACAGGTGAAACAACTGGCACAGAACAGCAATAATCGCTGGCAGAAGAACCTAAACTCCAAAAACGGCAAGACATAACTGGGTAAAACAAGAGAAAAGAGGAGAGTGAGAGAAGGGGAATCGGGGCTGGACGGGCTCTCCAGAAAGAGAACTGCGGAGGAGAAAGGGATCCCACACCCTGGAAAGTCACCTACTCGAGGGAAAGATCAACCAAATCAGAGGGATCTCCAGATGCAGAGAAGAGTGCAGCAATAAGTCTGAGATCTGAAGAACAGAGTGAGAACCAAACAGATCATCTGAACTACTGGCACAATCACCAAAAACGGAGATGCTTGGGTGGTGGCTGGGCACCGAGACCTCAGCCCTGGAGGTTACTTCCAGAGCTGGGGTGGGTGGTGCAGAGACTGCTTGGGGAACTAGAAACCCGTCAGTTGTGTTTGTAGGGAAGAGACCGCCCCAGAGGTCTAGGAAGCAGTCTCTCAGGTTGGCGGAGGCAGAGACTGCCTGGGAGTCTAGAAAGTGGAGCATTGTGGGTGGAGGGAGCAATATGCTAAGGGCTGGGGAGTGGAAAGCCACATCAGATGGAACTGGGCAGAAGAGCTGGATCTGCAGGAGAGACGAGGCACCAGTGGTGGGGAGGGTAGAGGAGGAGAGGTGGGCCACCATAGAATATTCTCCACACCACCGTGAGTTCACTTGTCCACCAGCTATCAGAAAGCTGTGCTTCCCAGTGCACCCGCCCTCCACCTCCCCCATGCTTGCATGCTGGACCTGAGACTGCCTGCCATCCTGGAGGGCTGGCCTCACCATTTGCAGGAAGCCAACCACCGCAGGGGCTTTCCCTGCCCTAACCTGCCTGCACCCTGGAGGGGCTACACCCGCTGTGGAGCATCAGCTAGCACTGCCAGCCCCCTGGAAAAGGACCACAACCCAGAAAATCCAGAACAAGCTCCGCCCGGCAACATCTGCCTCCATCCCAAGGCGGTCCTCCCAATTTAGCAGCCCTGGGGAAAAGCCCCTTGGGTTCCCAGGAGCCCAGCTAGCTTCTTCCACCCTCAGGGGGTGCTGCACTCCTGTGGAACAGCTCCCCAGCACCGCCAGCCACGTGGAAGATCCCCACAGCCCAAAAACACCAGAGCAAACTCAGCCCGGGGTTGCATGAAATCTGCTTCCATCTCGGTGCAGACCCCCCCACTCCTATCTGCCCTCAGGAAGTCCTCCTTTGCTTCAGAGAGACCCTGTCAGCCCCACCCACCCCCAAGAAAAGCCACACTGCCTCAAAGAGACCGACCAACAATGCCAGCCCTTGGGAAATATTCCATAGCAGTGCCAAAGCAAACCCTGCCCGGCCACGGGGAGTACGACTCCACCAAGAAAAAGAAAACAACAAGCAAGATGAAGAAGCTGAGAAACCACCCCCAGTTAAACCAACAGGAGAACTCACCTAAAGCAGTCAACAATGAAACAGACCTCTGTAGTCTGATAGACTTGGAGTTCAAAAGGGAAATAGTGAAAATACTGAAGGAATTAAGAGAAGATATGAACAGTAATGCAGACACCCTCAGAAAGGAACTAGAAAACATAAGGAGGAGCCAAGAAAATTTAGAAAATTCATTGGCAGAGATACAAACTGAACTAAGGGCAGTAAAAACCAGGATGAATAATGCAGAAGAACGAATTAGTGATGTGGAAGATAGAATAATGGAAATCACCCAATTGGGAAAGCAGACAGAAAACCAAATAAAAAAACATGAAAGCAATATAAGAGACCTATGGGATAATATACAGCAGGCCAATCTACGCATAATAGGAATTCCAGAAGAAGTAGAAAAAGATAAGGGAATGGAAAATATATTTGAAGAAATTATCACTGGAAACTTCCCAAATCTAAAGGATACTGAGTTCAAGATACAGGAAGCACACAGGGCCCCAAGCAAGTTGAACCCAAATAGACCCACACCAAGACATATTAAAATAAAAATGGCAGAAGTTAATGATAAAGAGAGGATCCTAAAGGCAGCAAGAGAAAAGAAGAATGTTACCTATAAGGGAAGCCCCATAAGGTTATCAGCTGATTTCTCTACAGAAACTCTACAGGCAAGGAGGGAATGGCAAGAGATATTTAAAGTGCTAAAAGGAAAAAAATTGCAACCTAGAATACTCTATCCAGCAAGAATATCATTTAAAATACAAGGGGAAATAAATTTTTTTTCCAACAAACAAAAGCTAAAAGAATACACCAATATAAAACCCAGGATAAAAGAAATACTGAAAGGGCTTCTCTTAAACCAAAAAGAAAGGGAGGAAAAAAAAAAGAGGAAGAACCACAATCAGAGAGCAGTCACTTGAATAAGCTGGCATACAGATTTAATCATGAACATGTTTAAAACAAAATAAAATTAAAAAGAAAAAAGAGTCATCAAAATCATAAAATGTGGGCAAGGGAAGTAAGGAAATAAATAGACTTTTGTTAAAAATTTTTTTGTTTGTTTCTCTTCTTAATTTTAGTATAGTAATGAAGGGTTTGAACCTACAGGACCATCAGGCTAAAACACACAATTATAGGAAGAGGTTAGCATACTTAAAAAATAGGGCACCCACAAACCAAAACCAAACATTGCATTCGCAAAAAAAAAAAAAAAAAAAAAAAACTCAAGCAGAAAATAACCAGAGACCATCCAACCAAAAAAAGAAAGGAAGAATGGAGAACCATAGAATCAACTGGAACATGAGGTTTAAAATGGCAATAAATAATCATCTATCAATTATCACCTTAAATGTCAATGGACTGAATGCTCCAATCAACAGACACAGAGTGGCTGAGTGGATAAAAAAGAAAAAACCTTCAATCTGTTGCCTACAAGAAACGCACCTTAGGACAAAGCTCACATACAGATTGAAAGTGAAGGGGTGGGAAAAAATATTTCATGCCAATAGACATGACAGGAAAGCAGGAGTTGCAATATTCATATCAGACAAAATAGACTTTAAAACAAAAGCCATAAAGAAAGACAAAGAAGGACACTATGTAATGATTAAGAAATCCATCCAAGAAGAGAATATTACTATCAACATATATGCCCCAAATACAGGAGCACCCAGATACATACAACAAATATTAACAGACATAAAGGGAGAAATTGATGGGAATACAATCATAGTAGGAGACTTTAACACCCTACTCACACCAGTGGACAGATCCTCTAGACAGAAAACCAATAAAGCAATAGAGATCCTAAAGAAAACAACAGAAAAGTTAGACCTAATTGACATCTTCAGGACACTACATCAAAAAAAATCAGAATGCACATTCTTCTCAAGTGCGCATGGAACATTGTCAAGAATCAACCACATATTGGGACGTAAAGCTAACCTCAACAAATTTAAAAGTATAGAAATTATTTCAAGTATCTTCTCTGACCACAATGGTATGAAAGTAGAAATCAACCACAGGAAAAGAAATGAGAAAAAATCTACTACATGGAGACTAAACAACATGCTACGAAAAAACCAATGGGTCAATGAGGAAATCAGGAAGGAAATTAAAAAATACCTTGAGACAAACAATAATGAAGACACAACCTCTCAAAATCTATGGGACACTGCAAAAGCAGCTCTCAGAGGGAAATTCATAGCAATACAGGACTTCCTCAAAAAAGAAGAAAAGATCTCAAATTGACAACTTACCCCACCACCTAAACGAATTAGAAAAAGAACCAAAAAAAAGACCTAAAGTCAGTAAAAGGAAGGAAATCATAAAGATCAAAGAAGAAATCAATAAAATAGAGATTAAAAAAACAACAGAGAAAATTAACAAAAGCAAGAGCTGGTTCTTTCAAAAGGTAAACACAATTGACAAACCCCTGGCTAGACTCACTAAGAAGAGGAGAGAAAGAACCCAAATAAACAAAATGAGAAATGAAAAAGGAGAAATGACAACAGATACTGCAGAAATACAAATACCCATAAGAGAACACTATGAACAATTGTATGCCAACAAATTTGACAATCTGGAAGAAGTGGACAATTTTCTAGAATCTTACCGCCTGCTGAAACTGAATCAAGAAGAAACAGACCAACTGAACAGGCCAATCACTAGAAATGAAATTGAAGAAGTCATAAAAACACTCCCTACAAACAAAAGTCCAGGACCAGATGGCTTCACAGGTGAATTCTACCAAACATATAAAGAGGAATTGGTGCCCATCCTCCTTAAACTCTTTCAAAAGGTAGAAGAAGAAGGAATACTCGCAAAGACATTCTATGATGCCACCATCACCCTCATTCCAAAACCAGGCAGAGATACCACCAAAAAAGAAAACTATCAGCCAATATCTTTGATGAATATAGATGCAAAAATTCTCAACAAAATATTAGCCAACAAAATCCAACAACATATCAAAAAGATCATACAACATGACCAGGTAGGGTTCATCCCAGGTTCACAAGGATGGTTCAACATAGGCAAATCAATCAATGTCATACACCACATTAACAAAAGAAAAGTCAAAAACCATATGGTCATCTCAATAGATGCAGAAAAAGCATTTGATAAAGTCCAGCACCCATTCATGATCAAAACTCTCACCAAAGTGGGTATAGAGGGAACATTCCTGAATATAATCAAAGCCATTTATGATAAACCCACAGCAATTATAATACTCAATGGAGAAAAGCTGAAAGCCTTCTCACTCAAATCTGAAACAAGACAGGGATGCTCACTCTCACCACTGCTATTCAACATAGTTTTGGAAGTCCCAGCCACAGCAATTAGACAAACAAAAGAAATAAAAGGCTTCCAAATAGGAAGAGAAGAGGTAAAACTGTCACTGTATGCAGATGACATGATACTATACATAGAAAACCCTAAGGACTCAACCCAAAAACTACTTGAACTGTTGAATAAATTCAGCAAAGTAGCAGGCTATAAGATTAACATTCAGAAGTCAGTCACATTTCTGTATACCAACAATGAAATATTAGAAAAGGAATACAAAAATACAATACTTTATAACATTGCACCTCAAAAAATCAAATACCTTGGAATATACCTGACCAAGGAGGTAAAGGACCTATATGCTGAGAACTATAAAATTTTAATCAAATTAAAGAAGATGTAAAGAAATGGAAAGATATTCCATGTTCATGGATTGGAAAAATCAATATTGTAAACATGGCCATACTACCCAAAGCAATCTACAGATTCAATGCAATCCCTATCAAATGACCCATGACATTTCTCACAGAACTAGAACAAACAATCCAAACATTTATGTGGAACAACAAAAGACCCAGAATCGCCAAAGCAATCCTGAGAAACAAAAACCAAGCAGGAGGCATAACTCTCCCAGACTTCAAGCAATATTGCAAAGCCACAGTCATCAAGACAGTGTGGTACTGGTATCAAAACAGACAGACAGACCAATGGAACAGAATAGAGAATCCGGAAAGAAACCCTGACACCTATGGTCAATTAATCTTTGACAAAGGAGGCAAGAACATAAAATGGGAAAAAGAAAGTCTCTTCAGCAAGCATTGCTGGGAAACCTGGACAGCTACATGCAAAGCAATGAAACTAGAACACACCCTCACACCATGCACCAAAATAAACTCAAAATGACTGAAAGACTTAAATAGAAGACAAGACCCCATCAAACTCCTAGAAGAGAACATAGGCATCAACCTCATGAATATTTTCTCAGGTCAGTCTCCCAAAGCAACAGAAATAAGAGCAAAAAACAACCCAATGGGACCTAATCAAACTGAGAAGCTTTTGCACAGAAAAGGAAACCCAAAAGAAAACAAAAAGACAACTTACAGAATGGGAGAAAATAGTTTCAAACAATGCAATGGACAAGGGTTTAATCTCTAGAATATATAAACAACTTATACAACCCAACAGCAAAAAAGCCAATCAATCAATGGAAAAATGGGCAAAAGACCTGAATAGACTGTTCTCCAAGGAAGACATACAGATGGCCAACAAGCACATGAAAAAATGCTCAACATCACTGGTTATAAGAGAAATGCAAATCAAAACTACCATGAGATTCCACCTCACACCAGTCAGAATGGCCATCATTAATTAGTCCACAAATAACAAGTGCTGGAGGGGCTGTGGAGAAAAGGGAACCCTCTTGCACTGCTGGTGGGAATGTAAGCTGGTACAGCCACTATGGAGAACAGTTTGGAGATACCTTAGAAAAGTATACATAGAACTTCCATATGACCCTGCAATCCCACTCTTGGGCATATATCTGGACAAAACTCTACTTAAAAGAGACACATGCACCCGCATATTCACTGCAGCACTATTCACAATAGCCAGGACATGGAAACAACCCAAATGTCCATCAATAGACGATTGGATTCGCAAGATGTGGTATATATACACAATGGAATACTACTCAGCCATAAAAAAGAACGACATAATGCCATTTGCAGCAACATGGATGGAACTAGAGAATCTCATACTGAGTGAAATGAGTCAGAAAGACAAAGACAAATACCATATGATATCACTTATAACTGGAATCTAATATGCAGCACAAACGAACCTTTCCACAGAAAAGAAAATCATGGACTTGGAGAATAGACTTGTGGCTGCCCAGGGGGAGAGCAAGGGAGTGGGAGGGATCAGGAGCTTGGGTTATTGGATAAAACTTGGAATGGATTTACAAGGAGATCCTCCTGAGTAGCATTGAGAACTATGTCTTGATACTTATATTTCAACAGAACAAAGGGTGGGGGAAAAATGTATACATGTAAGAGGAACTTGGTCCCCATGCTGTACAGCAGAAAAAAATTAAATAATAAAACAAGAAAAAAAACTTTAAAAGATCATACACCATGATCAAATGGGATTTATCCAGGGTTGCAAGGATTTTTCATCGTCTGTACATCAGTCAGTGTGATACATCACATTAACAAGTTGAAGAATAAAGCCATATGATCATCTCAATAGATGTAGAAAAAACTTGATAAAATTCAATATCCATATCCATTTATGATAAAAATTCTCCAGAAAGTGGAAAGAGAGGGAACATATCTCAACATAATAGAGCCCATATAAGACAAACCCACAGTTAATATTATACTCAATGATGAAAAGCTGACAGCATCTCATCTAAGATCAGAAGTAAGACAAGGATATCCACTGACACCACTTTTATTCAACATAGTTTTGGAAGTCCTAGCCACAGCAATCAGAAAATAAAAAGAAATAAAAGGAATCCAAAATGGAAAAGGAGTAAAACTGTCATTGTTTGCAGATGACATGATGCTCTAAGTAGAAAATCTTAAAGATGCTACCAGAAAACTACTAGAGCTCATCAATGAAAGTGGCAGGATACAAAATTAATACACAGAAGTCTGTTGCACTCCTATACACTAACAATGAAAGATCAGAAAGAGAAATTAAGGAAACAATCACATCTACCACTGCTGCATCAAAAAGAAAAAAATATTTAGGAATAAATTTACCTAAGGAAGCAAAAGACCTGTACTCCCCAAACTATAAGATACTAATAAAAAAAAATTGAAGATGACACAAACTGTGACATACCGTGTTCTTGGATTGAAAGGATCATTATTGTCAAAATGATTATACTACCCAAGGCAATCTATAGCTTTAATGCAATCTCTGTTGAACTACCAATGGCATTTTTCACAGAACTAAAAGAAAAAAATCTTGAAATTTTTATAGAAACACAAAGGACCCCAAATAGCCAAAGCAATCTTGAGAAAGAAAAACAGAGTTGGAGGAATCAGCCTCCCTGACTTTATACTATACTACAAAGCTACAGTCACCAAAACAGTATGGTACAGGCACAAAACCAGAAATCTAGATTAATGGAAAAGGATAGAAAGCCCAGAAATAAACCAATGTACCTATGATCCATTAATCTACAACAAATGAGGCTAGAATATACAATGTAGAAAAGAGAGTCTCTTTAATAAGTGGTGCTGGAGAAATTAGACAACCACATGTAAAAGAATGAAATTGAAACATTCTCTAATGCCATAGACAAAAACTAACTCAAAATGGTGTAAATATCTAACTGCAGCAAGACTGGATACTATAAAAGTCTTAGAGGAAAACATAGGCAGAATATTCTGTAATAAATCGCATCCGTATCTTTTTGGATCCACTTCCTAGCGTAATGAAAATAAAAACAAAAATACACAAGTGGGACCTAATTAAACTGAACAGTTTTTGCACAGGAAAGGAAACAATAAACAAAATGAAAAGACAACCCACAGAATGGGAGAAAACCTTTGCAAATGAAGTGACCAACGATGGATTAATCTCCAAAATATACAAACATCTCATACCTTAGTATTAAAAAAAAAACAAACAACTCAGTCAAAAAATGGGCACACAATGGAATACTACTCAGTCACAAAAAAGAACACAATAACGCCATTTGCAACAACATGGATGGAACTAGAGCCTCTCATACTAAGTGATGTAAATAAGAAAGAGAAAGGTAAATACCATATGATATCATTTGTATCTGGAATCTAATATATGGCACAAATGAACCTTTTCACAGAAAAGAAACTCATGGACTTGGAGAACAGACTTGCTGGGGAGGGGGGGATGGACTGGGAATCTGGGGTTAATAGATGCAAACTATTGCCTTTGGAATGGATAAGCAATGAGATCCTGCTGTATAGCATTGAGAACTATATCTGGTCATTTACAATGGAGCATGACAATGTGAGAAAAAAGAATGTATGTGTGACTGGGTCACCTTCCTGTACAGTAGAAAAGTGACAGAACACTGTAAACCAGCTATAATGGAGAAAAATAAAAATAATTAAAATAAAAAAATTATCATAAGGGATAAATGTAAAATTAATAAGGTACTTTTAAAAAAATGGGCAGAAGATCTAAATAGACATTTCTCCAAAGAAGATACACAGATGAGAGTTCCCATCATGGCACAGTGGAAATGAATCTGACTGGGAACCATGAAGTTGCGGGTTCAATCCCTGGCCTCACTCAGTGGGTTAAGGATCCAGCGTTGCCATGAGCTATAGTGTAGGTCACAGATGTGGCTCAGATCTGTTGTTGCTGCAGCTGTGGTATAGCTCCGAATGTTCCCCTAGCCCGGGAACCTCCATCTGTTGTGGGTACAGCCCTAAAAAGCAAAAAAAAAAAAAAAAATACACAGATGGCCAAAAAACACACGCTCAGCATCACTAATTATTAGAGAAATGCAAATCAAAACTACACCAATTAGAGTGGTCATCATCAAAAAGTCTACAAACAATAAATGTCGGAGAGGGTATAGACAAAAGGAAACCCTCCTACACTGTTAGTGGGAATGTAAATTGATGCAACCACTATGGAAAACAGCATGGAGGTTCCTCAAAAAAAAAAGTTAAAACTACCATATGATCTAGAAATCCCATTCCTGGGCACATATCCAGAGAAAACTGTAATTTGAAAAGATACATGCATCCCAATATTCACTGCAGCACTATTTATAATAACCAAGACATGGAAGCAACCTAAGTGTCCAATGACAGATTGCTAGTGGTAATAAGATGTGGTACATATATACAGTGGAATATTAGCCATAAAAAAGAATGAAATAGTGCCATTTGCAGCAACATGGATGGATCTATGGATTATCATACTAAGTGAAGTTATTAGACAGTGAAAAATAAACATCATATGACATCAGTTATATGTGGTATCTAAAAAATATACAAATGAACTTATTTGCAGAAGATAAACAGACTCACAGACTTTGAAAACAAACTTTTGGTTACCAAATGGGAAAGGTAGGGAGAGGGGGATGGAATGGGGTTTGGGATTGGCAATATGCACACTGTACAATAGTTGGCCAGTGAGTACCTGATGCATAGCACAGGGAACTCTACCCAATATTCTGTGATAATCTATATGGCAAAAGAATCTAAAAAAAAAAAAAGAATGTGTGTATATGTATAACTGAGTCACTTTGTTGTACAACAGAAATTATCACAACATTGTAAATCAACTCTATTTTCAATAAAACTAAAACAAAAAAACAATCAAAAAATAGGCAGAAAATCTAAATAGCCATATATCCAAAAAAGATGTACTGTTGGCCAATAGGCACACGAAAAGATGTTACATCACTAATTATTAGAGAAATGCAAATCAAAACTGCACTGAGTTATCACCTCATGCCAGTCAGAATGGCCATCATCAAAAGTCTACAAACAATAAATGCTGGAGAGAGTGCAGAGAAAAGAGACCTCTCCTATACTGTTGGTTAGAATGTAAATTGGTGCAACCACTATGGAGAACAGTATGGAGATACTAAAAATAGAACTACTATTTGACTGAGCTATCCCATTTCTGGGCATAAATCCAGAGAAAACCATTATTTGAAAAAAGAATGCATCCCAATATTCACTGAAACACTATTTACAGTAGCCAAGATATGGAAGCACCCTAAATATCCATCAACAGATGAATGAATAAAATGTGCTACATATATACAATGGAATATTACTCAACCATAAAAAAGAATGAAATAATACTATTTACATCAACATGGATGGGACCTCAAGATTATCATACCAACTAAAGGAAGACAAAGACAAATATCATATGATATTGCTTATATATATATATATATATGGAATCTTAAAAATTATACAAATGAACTTATATACAAAAGAGAAAAAGACCCATGGGCATAGAAAACAAACTTACAATTGCCAAAGAGGAAAAAGAGGAGGAAGGATAAGTTAGGAGTTCAGGATTAACATATATACATTACTATATTAGTAGATTCAATCTATTACTTTTTTTTTTTTTTTTTGTCTTTCTAGGGCCATACCTGTGGCGTACGGAAGTCCCCAGGCTTGAGGTCTAATCAGAGCTACAGCTGCTGGCCTACACCACAGCTACAACAACATAGGATCTGAGCCATATCTGTGATGTATACCACAGCTCACAATAATGCTGGATCCTTAAGCCACTGAGCAGGGCCAGGGATTGAATCTGCATCCTCATGGATACTAGTTCACTGACTAGTGAACTAGGTTTGTTACCACTGAGCCATGATGGGAACTCCTAAACTATTACATTTACAACGGATAAGTGATGATATCTTACAGTACAGCACAGGGAACTATATCCAATCTCTTGAGCTAGAACATGATGGAAGATAGTAAGGAAAAATAATGTATATGTATGGCTGGGCCACTATGCTGTACTGCATAAATTGGCACAACACTGTAAATCAACTATAATTTTAAAAAAATAAATAAAATAAAATGATCACATGAAAAAAAGAAAATAAAATAGTTAACCAACAAAGACCTACTGTTTAGCACAGGAAACCATACTCAGTATTTTACAGTCACCTATAAGGGAAAAGAATGTGAAAAAGAATGGATATATGCATAAGCAAATCACTTTGATATACACGTGAAAGTAGCACAACATTGTAAATCAACTACAATTTAATTAATTAAAATTTGCAACATTAAACTTATTTAGAAAACCAATTATCTAAAGAGGTGTCTCATGGAAGCTGGATTTGACTTGCTCTTTATGAGCCCAAGGGACAGATTTGGGGCCCATGGATGAAAGCTTCAGGAAGCCAGATCTGAATCAAGGTAAGGGAGAGTCCCACAGAAATATAATACCCTTACAGAGAAGTGAATTGTGTATTTCAAGAAGCATCGTAAAAGAGATTGGCCAAGCAATGGCATTGGGGCTGAAGGGTAAAATGATTTTTTAGGGTTCTAAGTGCCTAGGTTCTGTGCAGGTACTAGGTATGGGAGAGGATACTGAGCTAGCAGTTAAGAGCCTTGGGTCATTGCCCCTGTTCACCAACTAACTAGCTGTATAACCACCATTTGGGGGATTAACTTCTTCTCTTCCAATGATGCAAGTGTATGAGGAGATACTGATATCATTGTCTTGATACACATCAACCCATATCAGGTTAGTTTGACACTGATGTCAATATCATGACAGAAAATCTGTTTTAATGAGGCCAACCTAATTTACTAACTTTGGGAATCTCATGTAGACCCACAAGTTTTAGAGTATTTCCTCTCTGGGGAAACAAGAGTGATATTGATACCTATAATGTAGGTATCAATATCATGGAGTTAAACAATAATTTTAATCAAAGGGAATACCCTCTAAGAGTAGCTTTATTCTTGGCTTCTATGAAATACCAGTCAGTATATTATCTAGAACTAAGTATAACAAACGTTTTATTTTTATTATTTTATTGCATTACTAAGTAGTACATAATGAACAAAATTAATTGGTCACATATTGCT
Organism: Phacochoerus africanus; assembly: GCF_016906955.1. NCBI lineage: Eukaryota > Metazoa > Chordata > Mammalia > Artiodactyla > Suidae > Phacochoerus > Phacochoerus africanus. The sequence continues at coordinate 19,797,551 of NC_062560.1, forward strand.
CACATTTTAAGTCTTGATTATAAGAGCACACATAAATAGCTTACAGCATCCTTGATATCCCAGGAACCAGAGAGTCAGCTGTGTTTGTTATATTATAGATTTTACGGAGGAGGGAAAAACATTTTTTTGGCACTAAGATTCAGGACTATGGACCGGAAGTACATCTCATTTCCTACCATAAATGTTCCCATTCCTATATAAGGAATTTAGTCATTCATATCTACTTTTCAAGTGCATGGTAGTTTTTAGTAATTTCTAATGGAGAAATGTATCAGTCAAGGTTCTGGCAGGAAATAAAATTCTACTCAGGCAATTCAAGGAGGAGATTTTAATAAAGGGCTACTTCCAGATGTGTATAGTGGGGTAAGGGAAACAAAAGGAAAGTTGAGGCATCCAGAGATGAGTCATAGCTAGAAGCAATTACCAACCCTAAGACCAAAAGGAAAAGGGAAGGAAACAGTATTATAGAAACCAGTGAGAGCTGGAAACATGGAAGAGAAGACACTCAGCAGAAGCTGTAGTCATGGAGAGATTCAACCATAGCCAAAACCAAAGCACAAAGCCAGGTGGAACAAAGAAGAGATATCCCAACCTATCTCTCTCTTTATGTCCTGTTGTCTCATACCGGTGCCTCCCTTTAGCTGACTCTGTGAAGCATGCTTAGAAACTCAGTACATGTACATAATTACTTGTTGAATGACTGTCTCCTAACTCCCATTTCATATTTCTTCCCATAGTAGCATACTTCCATGGGGACATGGTCTAGAAATGTTTGGTGATGACGTCCAACCTATAAGTAATTCAGTCCATATGCTGCTTGGAAAGAAAAAAGATGCATGGAGTCACCTGGATTGAAATTTCATCTTTACCCCCAAATTAATTCATCCTCTACTATATTGTGTTGGAGACAGAAATGATCTCAGACTTCAGGGATCTCCTACAAACAGAAAAGTATCTGGAGACATTCTGAGCAAAAAGAAGAAGGGATATAGACAAACATGCCTATACAAAAGTTTGGCTATACAGATAATACATATCTGGGGTATGTGTGAGCCTTTACTGAGTATGCATATATATGTATATGTGTCTGGATATTCTCCATTTCCCTTCTCCCTTCCCAGATCCACTCTTTCCCACCTGCTTTGTATTCTGGGAGACTGAACTATGTAAAGTATGTCAACAGATTCCCTCACCATTTGTCTTCCTGTTCAGACCATGGGAGGAGCACCAGCAGAAGATCAGAGGGCAGTAAAAAGGTCTGGATATTAATTCTTCTGATTCTTTCTGTTCTTATGGGGTCCCTATGGCTGGCCACCACCTCAAATGAAAATCAAAATGTCTATCATGTAATCCATCTTTAGCTCCAAGTTCTCTCGTCCCTTTTTCCCTGTCCCTTCAGTGGTGATGATACCTTGCTGTGACCATCTCTTGAGGTGTTCCACTACCTCTGTGGTTTTCCTGCACCCCGCCCACATCTTGTAAATAGTACTTTTATTAAACTCTTCTCAGATTATCCAATTTGAGTGTGCCATCTGTTTCCAACAGAGACCCTGACTGATACAATATGCCCTGACAACTCACAAGGATTAAGTGTTTTTCCAGTCTACTGCAACATTCCATGCTTTAAAAAATCATATTTGATATTCACTTGGTAATAATCTGGGTCTATTAGACTGTAAGGTCTTCAAGAACAGGGTTCATATACATGGTTGTAATGTTTACAGGTCTAAATACCTCCTGACCTATAGTTGGCACTCAACAATTATTCTGAGGAATTGAACTAAACTAAATACAGCAGTTACTCCCAGGCTATGATCTTGAATGAACAGGATAAATATTATCTTAATCATGACATAAAAATCATGTGATCCTAAAGAATTTGGGAATGTTAACTTGCGGAACATAATACCCATTTTAATGTCTTCTTCATGCAGAAATAAATGGTGTTTAAGGGTATTATACAGCTTGCTGTATAATTACATTAATCAAAGAGTGCCTCTTCTGTTGGTTCCTTTGCTGTTGCTATGGTAGCAACTACATGTTTGCAAGTAGAAAGCACATGTAGAACCCATTCTTAATTACACGGGTAGCACTACATTTCAGAGAACACAATAAATATGGAGGTTATGGAGTGCATGGAAAAGAGATATGATGAAAAAAAGATTTCCTCTCCAGCTTTTCTAACTCTTGGTTATTCCTAAACCCTTTATTAGTATGTTCTGACTCCCTATTACCCTTTTTCTTTCACCACAGTAAAAAGGCCTCTGCAGCCACCCACCAAATTATAATCCTCTGTTCCCGAAATGATCCAGAACTATTCCTGAAAAAAAATGTCAGTAGTAAATTAACTCCTGTCATAACAAAAATACAGTGGAAGAAAATCATCTAGAGGCAGTTTTCTACGAAAACTGATACTACCTTCCATCTTTTCTCATATCATGGCAAAGCATCAAGGCCTTCCTTTTCAAGTAGTCTTTGTATTACTAAGAGTTCTTATTTGTGTTTAAATACATTGCTTGGCTGTGCAATGTGGGTAATAGCTCTTGTCTTTCACAAGGATTTTGCCAAATTTAGTTAATTATTGCACATTAAAAAAATTAACAAGCCAAAAGGCATAATATCAAGCCCCAAAAGAATTTTACAATCAAAAGTTTTTCATTAAACCAAGGCTAATAATACTTTTTCCTTCTCTTTCTCTACTTTTCAGATATTTTTTAAGGAAGATAACACATTTGTTGGAGAAATAGGAGATGGTCTTTCCTTAATTCTAATTAAATTATTCCAAATAAGATCCGTGTGCCAACTCAGTCTAGTTGAAACTCTTTTACTTATTTTAAATAGTCTCACAGTTTAATCACACAATTTAGCACTCTTTTTGCCGAGGAAAATTTAATCTTATATTGGCAATGAATTACTGTGCAACAACACATTTGTTTTTCCTCCATAACTCATCAATATTGATTATTTGTTTATTTATCCTTTCTATTAGCATTTTGCCAACAACTTATTATGTACTTGACATTTTCTCAGGCTCAAAGAATACTGAAATTAATAGTTCCAACTCTACAAAAGCTCATATTTAGTGAATGAGATAGATATGAAGTCAACTTGAAAGGCAGCTGTTTATATTCCATGAAATTTTTAGTGGGAACACTTATCTCTGCTCCCTGTGTTGGTCATCCTCCAGCAGCCTATTTCAAGATAATTCTCATGGAAAGGGGCACAGGAAAAAAAGGAAAAAGAAGTGAATAAGGGCTGCTGAGGCCTAAGCTTGAAACTGGACTACTCTATCATATTGGCCAAAGAAACAAGGCCAACCCACATATACAGGGTAGTTATATAGGCTCCACTTCCTGATGGAAGGGACAGCATATCAGCACAAAAGAAGTGGATGTAGGGAGGAATAAAGGATTGGGGCCATTTTTACAATGACTATACTAACAAATGCTTAGTAAGAAAACAAGTTCAACCTAGTGGGAATCAGAAAAGACTGAATACAGTCTTGAAAAATGAGTAGAATTTTCTATAATGATATGCATTAAAAGATAACCACTTAGAATGACAGTGTAAAACAAGGAATCCAAAACATAAAACTGAGTAATACCCTTGAGTTAAGTGTGCCCTTGTTACATTTCTCACTTAGCTATACCTCTGAAAAGTAAAGTAAGACCTTTTTTCCTGAGCTTTAGCTATTTAAACTATGATTAAAGTCAACCCAGATTTTACATTCCCATAACCACTTCAACTGTGGGATTGTAATTCTTACAAATACTTAACCATTCTTATCTCTCAACGACTAGAGAATCACAAAAATTCCAAAGACTAGCCTATAGTGAGTGCCTCATAGGTATTTGTTTACTGAACAAATGAATAAATGAAAGGATGAATGATGTAATTTTAAAAGACTTTAAAACTTTATTAGCCCAGCCAGGCAATAACAGGAGAGATGCTGACACAAAAAAATAGCCCAAGCTGGGAAGTCTCTTTACTCCTACAAGCTTGAGACAGACTCTCCTCTCCCATCAAAAGAAACTAGACATCTCAACCTGGATAAACTCTTCTTAAACTCTTTTCACTTCCTCAGGCAGCACCAACAGAGACCAGTGGGAATCACAGTGGCACCAAATAAATCAAGCAGACCAAATTACTATAAAAGCTCTGAATATTAAATGGTAATTGCAAATAGAGCCCACAAAGGTAGACTAGGTCCTACTTGCTAAACCTAAAGAGGGTGACAGCCTGCTAAAATAAAAAATAGTTAAATGGAACTCTGAGATTCCTAACATAATAGTAAAATATACAGTATACAATTTTTTAAAAAAATAACCCAGAGGGTGTGGAGAAAAGGGTACCCTCCTATAATGTTGGAAATGTAAATTGGTACAACCACTGTGGAAAACAGTATGGAGGTCCCTCAAAAAAACTATATATAGAACTACCATATGATCCAGCAATCCCACTCTTGGGCATATATACGGACAAAACTTTCCTTGAAAAAGACGCATGCACCATATGTTCATTGAAGGACAATTCACAATAGCCAAGACATGGAAACAACCTAAATGTCCATCGACAGATGAATGGATTAAGAAGATTTTGTATATATACACAATAGACTACTACTCAGCTATAAAAAAAGAACAAAATAATGCCATTTGCAGCAACATGGATGGAACTAGAGATTCTCATACTAACTGAAGTAAGTCAGAAAGAGAAAGGCAAATACTATATGATATCACTTATATCTGGAATCTAATATACAGCACAAAGGAATCTTTCCACAGAAAAGAAACTCATGGTCTGGAAGAACAGACCTGTGGTTGCCAAGGGGAGGGGGATGGAGTGGGATAGACTGGGAGTTTGGGGTTATTAGATGCAAACTATTGCATTTGGAGTAGATAAGCAATGAGATCCTGCTGTGTAGCACAGTGAGCTATATCTAGTCACCTGCAATGGAACATGATGGAGGATAATGTGAGAAAGAAAATATGCATATATATGTATGACTGGATCACTTTGCTAGGTCACAGTAGAAATTAACAGAACCCTGTAAATCAACTACAATGGAAAAAATTAAAATCATAAATACATATTTTTAAAAAATCACCCCTAACTCCAAGAAGCAAGAAAATCACAACTTGAATGAGAAAAAACAATCACTTGATATCAACATTAGGATAAGTCAGAGGTAGGAATTATCAGAAAAATTTTTTAAAGGAGTCATCATAAAAAATGTTTCAACAATCAGGAGTTCCCATCGTAGTGCAGTGGAAACAAATCTAACTAGGAACTATGAGTTTGCGGGTTCAATCCCTGGCCTCGCTCAGTGGGTTAAGGATCTGGCATTGCCATGAACTGTGCTGTAGATGGAAGATGCAGCTCAGATCTGGAGTTGCTGTGGTTGTGGGTCTGATTTGACCCCTAGCCTGGGAACCTCCATATGCCACGAGTACAGCCCTAAAAGGACAAAATTTATAAATAAAAATACCTTTCTGTATGGGCTCAATAGTAAAGTTGGGACGACATACAGTAGAATCAGTGAACTTGAGTACAGATAGATAGATTTACCTAATCTGAAAAACAGAGGGAAAAATAGCCTGAAAAAGGAAAGCATAAAGAACCTTAGATATTTGTGATACAATGAAAAAAGACTCAAGTTTCCTATCATCAGAATCATAGAAAGGGAGAAGAAAAAGAATGAGGCTGAAAAAGTCTAAGAAGAAATAATAGCCTAAGACTTCCCAAATTTGGCAAGACACAAATTTACAGACTTCAGAAGCTGACTGACGCTCAAGTAGGATAAATCCAAACACATCCACACAAAAACACATCACATTTAAACTTCTGGATACCAAAGACAGTCTTTTGAAAATAACAAATTACCTATAGATAAACACCAATTAAAATGGTATCTGAAACCATGAAGGCCAGAAGGTAGTGGAAAACTTTTTCAAGCACTAAAAGAAGACTGTCAACTTCAAATTCTATGTCTGATGAAACCATACTCAGGAACAAAGGGGAAATAAAAATGTTTTCAGATTAAGGAAAACTAAACGGATTTGTCACTAGCAAATATACCCTTAGAAAAGAATTTCTTCATATAAAAAGGAAATAATAAAAGAAGGAATCTTAGACCACCAGGAAGAAAAAAAATGAAAGAGCAAAGATATGTGTATATAAAATAGATTATCATCTGCATCTGTTTTAAAAATAATACCACATAATCAATGCTAAAATTATAATACTGGGAGTTCACACTGTGGCTCAGTGGCAATGAACCCAACTACTATCCATGAGGATGCAGGTTCATTCCTTGGCCCAGCTCTGGGTGTTAAGGATCTGGAATTGCTGTGAGCTGTGGTGTAGGTTGCAGATGTGGCTTAGATCTGGCATTGCTGTGGCTCTGGTGTAGGCTGGCAGCTGTAGTTCCAATTCAAACCCTAGCCTGGCAACTTCCATATGCTACAGGTGCATCCCTAAAAAGAAAACAAGCAAAAAATATATATATATATATATAATACTGATACTCAATGACATTTAAAACTGGGGAGTGCAAATAAAATGGTAAATAAAATGATAATAGTAGTGGAAAATGGAAGTAAGGCATCATATTTCACTAGAAGTGGTAAAATGTTATCAGTATGTGTGTATATATATACTATAATACCCATAAACTGCTATAAAAACATACAAAAAATTGCTATACAGATATACTTTCAAAAAACACTATAAATAATTCTAAGTTTGACTAGGTTGATTAGGTTTGATTAGGCCCCAACTGTTTATTTTTACTTTTATGTCTATTGCCTTGGGGACTTCCCCTGTGGCCTACAGTATAACTATACATTGTTGTCTCTACTGCTTTGGGAGACTGACCTAAGAAAACACTGGTACAATTTGTTAGAGAATGTTTTGCTTATGTTCTCTTCTAGGAGTTTTATGGATTCATGTCTTATATTTAAGTTTTTAAGCCATTTTGAGTTTACTTTTGTGTATAGTGTGAGGTAGAGTTCTAACTTCATTGATTTACATGCAGCTGTCCAGCTTTCCCAACACCACTTGCTGAAGAGACTGTCTTTTCTTTCCATTGTATATTCTTGTCTCTTTTGTCCAAGATTAATTGACTGTAGGAGTGTGGGTTTATTTCTGGGATCTCTATTCTGTTCCATTAACCCATATGTCTGTTTTTGTGTCAGTACCATGCTTTCTAGTATTGTCTGAAGTCTGAGAGGGTTATGTCCCTAGCTTTGTTCTTTTTCCTCAAAATTACTTTGGCAATTCTGGGTATTTTATACTTCCATATAAATTTTAGGATTAGTTGTTCTTGTTGTGTGGAAAATGCCATGGGTAATTTGACAAGGATCACATTAAATCTGTAGACTTCTTTGGATAGTACAGCCATTTTAACAACATTAATTCTTCCAGCCAAAGGGCATAGGATAGCTTTCCATTTCTTTGACTCATTTTCACTTTCCTTTATCAGTGTCTTATAGGTCTCAACATATAAGTCTTACACCTCCTTGATCAGGGTTATTCCTAAGTATTTTTTAATGTGATTTTAAAAGGAATTTTTTTTAACCTTTCCTTTCTGATTTTTCATTGTTAGTGTAAAAAAATGCAACTGATTTCTGTGTATTAATCTTGTATCCTGCTACCTTGCTTATTTCATTTATAAGTTCTAGTAGTTTTTGAGAGGAGTCTTTAGGGTTTTCTATATATGGTATCAGGTCAAATAATGACAAGTTTACCTCTTTCTTTCCAGTTTGGATACCTCTTATTTCTTTTTCTTGTATGACTGCTATGGCTAGGACTTCCAATACCATGTTAAATAGAAATGATGAGAGTGGGCAACCTTGTCTTGTTCCAGATTTTAGCAAGAAATCTTTCAGCTTTTCACCATATTGGTTGTGCTTTTGTCATAAATAGCTTTTATTATGTCGAGATATTTTCCCTCTATAACCACCTTGCTAAGAGTTTTTATTATGAATGGATGTTAAATTTTATTAAATGCTTTTCCTGCATCTATTGAGATGATCATGTGGCTTTTGTCTTTTCTTTTGCTGCTGTACAGTATCACATTGATTGATTTGCATATGTTGAACCATCCTTGTGATCCTGGGATCAACTCAAATTCATCATGGTGCACGATCTTTTTTATGTCTTGTTGGAATCTGTTTGCTAATATTTTGTTGAGATTTTTGCATCTATATTCCTCAAAGATATTGGATTATAAGTTTCTTTTTTCATAGTGTTTTTGTCTACTTTGGTATCAAAGTGATGGTGGTTCCATTGAATGACTTTAGGAATGCTCCCTCTGTTTCAGTCTTTTGGAGGAATTAGAGAAGGATCAGTATAAATTATTTCTATGTTTGGTAGAATTCCCCATTGAAGCCATCTGGTCTGGGACTTTTGTTTGCAATGAGTTTTTTTTATTATTATTATGACAGATTCAATTTCATTTCTAGTGATCAGTCTATTCAAATGATCTACTTCTTCTTTTTCTTTTTGAGCTGCACCCACAGCATAGGCAATTCCTGGGCCAGGGATCAAATCTGAGCCACAGTTGCAACATATACCACAGCTGCAGCAATGCCAACCCACTGCACCACAGTGGGAACTCCATATCTATTTCTTAATTAAATCTTTTTTGGTAGACTGTATGTTTCTAGAAAGTTGCCCATTTCTTCTAGGTTGTCCAATTTGTTTGTATATAGCTGTTTATAGTATTCTATTTTTTGTATTTCTGTGATATCTGTTATTATATATTCTCTTTCATTTCTTATTTTGTTTATTTGAGTCCTCTCTCTTTTCTTCTTGGCAAACCTATCCAGAGGTCTATCAATTCTTTTTACCCTTTCAAAGAACCATTCTTAGTTTCATTGATATTTTCTATTCTTTCTTTAATTCTATTTTACTTATTTCCTCTCTGATCTTTGTTATTTCCTTCCTTCTGCTGATTTTAGGTTTCTTTGTTCTTTTTCTCATTCTTTTAGGTGGAAGGTTAAATTGTTTATTTTATATTTTTCTTATATCTTGAGGAAGTTCTGTAACACTATGAATGTCCCTCTAAGGACTGCTTTTGCTGCAGCCCATAGATTTCATATGGTTGTGTTTTCACTGTCATTTGTCTCAAGGTTTTTTAATTTCCTCTTTATCATTGTTCCCCTGGGTTTTCAGTAGCATTCTCTATAGTTTACATGTAATCTTTTGATTTTTCTTGTTTCTCTTTCTGTGGTTATTTCTAGTTTCATGTGACCAAGGTAAGAAAAGATGCTTAAAGAAATTTCTAGCCTCTTAAATTTGTGGAGGTTTGTTTTATGTTCCATTATGTGGTCTATCCTAGAGAATATTCTATGTGCACTTGAAAAGGTATATTCTATTTTTGTTTATGTTTTTCTGGATGTAATGTCCTGAAAATATCAATTAAGTTCAGCTCTTCTATTGCGTCATTTAAGATCTCTGTTGCCTTATTGATTTTCTGTCTGGAAGATCTGTCCATTGATGTCAGTGGGGTGTTAAACTCTCCTAATATTATTGTATTCCCATCAATTTCTCCACTTATGAATGTTAGTATTCATTTTAAATATTTAGGTATTCCTATATTTGATGCATATATAGTAACAAATATTGTATCTTCTTCTTGTATTGATCCTCCTTCATTACATAGTTTTCTTCTAAGTCTTTCTTCATGGCCTTTGTTTATGAAGTCTGTTTTGGCTGAGTATTGTCATTTCATTTTGCATAAAATATCTTTTTCCCTCCCCTCACTTTCAATGTGTGTGTCCTTTGTTCTAAAGCAGGTTTCTTGTTGGCAGCATATTTGAGGCTCTTGCTTTATTATCCAATCTGCCATTCTATGCCTTTTGAGTGGAGCATTTAGTTCACTGATATTTATGGTACTTATTGATAGATGTGTATTTATTGTCATTTTAAACCATGTTTTCCAGTTGATTTTGTATTTCTTCTTTGTTCCTTTTTTATATTTTGTTTTTACTTTTGTGGTTTGATGGTTTTCATTTGCATTATGCTTATGTTGTCTTCTTTTCTGTTTTTGTGAATCTACTGTATGTTTTTGATTTGTGGTTACCAATTAAGTATGTTAACACATTACTATATCTACTTGCTTTAGACTGGTAGTCATATGGACTCGAACATATTTTAACAAAAAAGAATCTACATTTCCTTACTCCTCTCCACACATTTTATGATTTTGATGTCCTCTTTTACATTTTCATGTCTATCCTTTCACTGGTCATGGCAGTTATCATCACTTTCACAAGAATTTTTTTTTAAATATGTGTACTGGCTTAATTAAGTGATTTGATTTCCAACTGTGATTCTCTTTCCTATGGATTCTTGCTTCTTTTCCTTTTAGAGAAGACATTTCAATATTTCTTTTAGGATAAGTTTAATATTGCTGTATTCTTTTAGTTTTTACTTATCTGAGAAATTCCTTATTTCTCCTATTGTAAATGATAATATTTCTGGGTAGATTATCCTAAATTGCAGGTTTTTGCCTTCCAGGATTTTTAATATATCTTGCCACTCCCTTCTAGCCTGCAATATTTCTGTGTAGAAATCAGTTGATAGCCTTACTGCACTTCCCTTATGACTAACTCTTTATTTTTCTCTTGCTGACTTTAAAATCCTCTCTTTAATTTATGCCATTTTTACTGTAATATGCCTTGGTGTTTGGCTTATCTTGTTTGGGACCCTTTGTGCTTCCTACACCTGGATATCAATTTCTTTCTTTAGGTTTGGGAACTTTTCAGCCATAATGTCTTCAAATACATTTTTCAATTCCCTTTTCTTTTTCTTCTACTTCTGGCATCCCTATTATGCCAAGATTGGATGCTTTATATTATCCAATAGGTTTCACATATTGCTTTCATATTTTTGTCTTTCTGTCTGCTGTTCTGATTGGGTGATTTCTATTATTTGCCAGATCACTCATTCTTTCTTCTGCATTATTCAGTTTTCTATTTATTGCCTTTATCTCAGCTTCCATCTCAGCAAATGAATTTTCTAATTTTAATTTGTTGTTCTTTACACTTTCTAGTTCAATTTTACATAATCTGCATTTCTGTTGATAGCCTTTTTTAATTCCTTCAGTATTTTTATTACCTCCTTTTCAAATTCAGGATCTTGTAGAATGGAGAAGTCTGTTTAATTCTTCTTTTGGAGGAATTTTCTTGATCTTTTAGTTGGGAATGATTCCTCTGCATCTTCATTTTACTTATATTTATCTGTGAATAGATAACTGTTCACAGTAGAAACAGTTATCTACTGTGGTCTTGAAGTACTCTTTTATGTGGGAGCCTCCCTGTATAGCCTGTGTAAGTCTAATATTTTTGGTGCAAGAGCTATTTTTAGATGGATGCCTGCTACATGTTTACTTAGTGTATGCTGGCCATTATCTCTTTGATTGGGGGTGTGATTGGAGCTGTGATGACCAGCTGCACTGGCTGCTGAGTGGGGCCTTCTCTTTGTTCTGTGGTTGTCACAGCCTGGTTGGGGGCAGGGTTTGCTCCCCAGAAGCCCCAGATCCATTTCTGCTGTATTGTGAGGTAGGAAAGACCAGAGCACTTCTGCTGGGAGAGGAGCCACTGAGTATTCCTCTGCAGGGCTTGTCTATGAGGAAGTGTGCTCTGTGACGTTGCCTGCCACCCATTGTGTGGGATCACAAAGTACACTGTTGTTGGCACTTCCCCCAGCCCTGCCTCAAGCATGTAAATGCAGGTAATCAGCTTAGGTTTTCCTCAGGGCACTGTGTTCACATAGCCACCAGTGCACATTCATTGGCACAGATTTGTTGAAGTCAGGCACCAGGACCTCCACAGTCATGCACCTGGGCCCACTGTGGGAGCTAATGAATCAGCCCAGACCCTGGTCCCACCTCCACATGTCTGCTGGCAAAGATGCAGCCACTAATGCTAGACTGTCCCAGCCACAGGAGCACCAGTAATCCGCTCAGATGTCACACAGGCACTGAGCTTACAAAGCCACAAGAAGCTCATAAATTGTGTAGCACAGCTGCTGGGAGATGGCTCAGATTTCAGCCCTGCTTCCAAAGTTGTGACCTCTAGAGATTGGCTCAGATTTCAGCCCAACCTCTCCATGTGGAAAACCCAGGGAACATGTATGCTCCCAGAGCTCATACAGGCAGAGTAACACCAGCTGTGAGCACAGTGAAAAGGAGGCTGCTATAACAGGCCATGGCCCTTCCTTCATGTGTATGCTAACAATGGGGTGTCAAAGATGGATCTGGGTTCCTTCCTGTGCACACCCGTGGTTGTATTTTGGACCACACTCTAGACCCTTCAGGCTGTCTCGATGCATCTAACTCTAGTTATCTTCTTAGGTCTGTCCACTAAAGCCCAAGTTTCAGCACCCAGCCCCCACACACACCAGCAGATGTGGGGCTTAGGCTGGGGGGTGCAAGAGGTGACCAGTACCCTCTGTGCTGATCTCCCTCTGTTCTGCCTGCCATGAGCCAGCTGTTGCACTCTCCTCTGAGCCCCTGAAGCTACCTTTCTGTACCACTGATCTCCCAGCTGGTGAAGCAAGTTCCCAGGGGGAGGGACTCTTTCTTCTTTCACAGCTCCCTCCCAGGGCCACAGGTCCCATCCCAACTATTTTTTTCCTTCATCATACCCAGTAATGTGATGATTTTTCTTGCAATTTTGGTTGGTAATCTTCTGCCAGTGTTCAGTAGGCATTCTGTGAGAAATTCTCCACATGTAGATATACTTTTGATGTATCTGCAGAAGAAAATGAGCTCCAAGTCCTTCTATTCTGACATCTTGATCTCCTTTCTAGTGTTCTTTTTAAAAAGATAAATTTGGACACAGAGACAGACATGCACAGAGGGAGAATGATGTGAAGAGATACAGGGAGAGCACCATGTGAAAATAGAAGCAGAGATTGGAATTATCCTGCCACAAGCCAAGGAACAACTGGGGCTACTTCCTGTGTAGGCTTCAGGAAGCTGGAAGAGTCAAGGAAGGATCCTTTCCCTACAGATTTCAGAGGGAGCATGGCCCTGACAACACCTTTAGCCCTAGTAGAAGACAATAAATTTCTGTTGCTCTAAGTCACTCAGTTTGTGGTACATTTTTATGGTAGCCAAATGAAATCAATACAAACATTAACGACTTTATGCTCATAAATATGACACTGAAAAAAATCAGACCAATTCCTCCCAAACTCAAGTAAGATGAAATAGATCATCTGAATTGTCCTATTCAGGAAATTGAATCTATAATTTAGAAGCTCCTGTAAAAGAAATCTCTAGATAGTTGCACAGGAGAATTCTGCAAAACATTAAGGAAGAATTAACATCAATTTTGCATAACCTCTTCTAGATAAAAGAGAAGGAAATACTTCCCAAATCATTCTAACACCAGTATTACTCTTATACCAAAACTTAACAAATAGAGTACAAAAAAGTTAAAGAAAAACATCACTTATGAACTTATATACAAAATTCTCAAAATTAAATATTAGAAAACCAAATCCCAAAGTGTATAATACAGGACCATGACCAAGTAGGATCTATCTATTCCAGTTATGAAAGGCTGGTTTAATATTGAAAATCAATGTAATCCACAACATAAACAAACTAAAGAAGAAAAGTAATACAATCATATCAACTGATACAGAAAATCATATGGATTACTTAAATACCCACTGATGATTTAAAAAAAAAAACTCTCAGCAGGTTAGAAATAGAGGGGAATTACTTTAACTTGAAAAATAGCATCAACATAATACCAAAAACTAGCATTATACTTAATGAATAAAAATTGAAGGCCTTCTACCTACTATTAGAAATAAGATAAGGATGACTATTTTCACATCTCTTATTCAAAACAGTACTTGAAGTCAGAGCCACTGCAATAATGCAAGAAAAAGAAATAAAAGGGTATAGTTTGGGAAGAAGAAAATATAACTGTCCCTATTTGAGGTTGAAATGATTACACAATAAATCTCCAAAAAAAAAAAAAATCCTAGAACTAATAAGCGAATTTTGCAAGGTCGCAAAATACAGCACCAAAAAACAAAAATCACAAGTTCTCTTGTGGCACAGTGGGTTAAGGATCTGGTGTTCACAGCAGCACCTTGGGTTGCTGCCCTGGCACAGGTTTAATCCCTGGCCAGGGAACTTAAACATGCCATGCGTGTGACCAAAGGAAAAAAAAAACAAACAAAATCAATTGCATTTTATATACTAACAATGAACATGTAGAATTGAAAGAATGCTATCATTTACAATCACTCCAACAAAAAGTAGTCATACATTTATCAAAATGCATACAGGTTTTGTATTCTGAAGATTTCAAAATGCTAATGAAAAAATCTAAGGTAAGCTAAATAAATGGAGAGACATATCATGTTTATGTATTAAGAGAAGATAAAAATGATCCCAATTCTCCTTTTGGAGATTAAAACTGATTTAAAGGTTTAATATAATCCTATCAGAATTCCATCAATATTTTTATAGATATGAGATTATTATTCAAAAATGGACATGAAAAGGTACAGGCCCTAGAACACCTAAAACAATTTTGAAGAAGAATAAAGTGGGAAGAATCAGTCTACCCAATATTAATATTTACTACATAACTACATAATCAAAACTATGTGGTATATATATTGAATAATAAACAATAATGAAAAAGAATATATATAACCGAATCACTTTACAGTACACCAGAAACCAATACAACATTGTAACTGATTAGGTATCAGGATGAAGGCTGGGTAGGGGGAGGGTAATACTAAAGCTCCCAGTAGTAAAAAAACTGTTTTTTTTTCCTTGACCACAGCAGTGAGCACAATGTGATAAAATTATATAGAACTAAATGCACAGACACACAAGAATAAAGGTAAAATTGGGAAAATCTGATAGACAGGTAGATTACATCAATGTCAATGTCAATGTCCTCTGTGGTACCATACTGTAGTTTTGCAAGGTGTAATCATTTGGAGAAATTGGGTACAGTGGATTTCTCTGTGTTATTCTTACAGATGTATGTTACCTAGAATTATATAAATTAAAATTTTCAATTAAAAACATGTTACACAGAAACTACAACCAAACAAGAAGTAATCTAGGCATTCTTTATCTTCCCTTAAACAGAGACCTATACTTTTGTTGGTATATGTCCTCAGGACTTTAAAAACTTCTCACATTGCTGCCTGTTTTGCTAGTTCCTCCTCTATAAAGCGAAATTTATATCAGACTTTGAAATAGTAGAATTTCAAAGAAAGGGTAGCAAAAAGAAAAATATCTTCTAATACTTTGTCAGAGCAGAGAGTCTAAACCAACCACCCATACTCTCTCAGCATAATATCAAAATTTCAAGAAATAGGTAGCAGTTTTAAGAGATCTTTTTTCTTTTATTTCTCCATTTTTCATAGGATAATTTTATTCAGTGATTTAAATTTAGAATAAAAAAGACAAAGAACAGAAGATGAAAAGAAGCGATAGACTCAGGATCCTGGACTCTAGTGCCAAATTTGCTACTGTCTATGTGAGTTTAGGCAGAACTACTTAATTTTTTGCATCTCAATTTCCTGGTAAAAAATGAAAGCATTAGACCAAACCCCAAGATCCCTTCCAGCTTGAAAATAGTCTATGATCCTATGAAATTTAAAATGTTGATGAAAATATAGTTGATGATGTTTCATCCCATTCCTTCATTAGACTTAATTTAATAAGGTTCTCCAAAGCAACTTCAATTGGCAATCCAAGCATTCCCTTCAGCTGTGTAAATGATGCCCCTCATTCCAGCGTAACTGTTCAGGTTTCATTACCAAGTCTCTAAGTGCCAATTAACTTTGAAGCAGCTCTCCAATATGGGCTCCATTACAATTCATACCAAACTGCTTCTATCTGCTTCCGATTTTCCCCTTCAATTTTTTTCAGACACATGGAGTTCCTAACCACTTCCTTTGCAGTTCCTCTTTTTCATTCCTCACATTAAGTGAAATAATTTTAAAGTTCAAAGAGACCGAAGAGGACATCAATCACATAGCAGCTTCAAGACTTCTAATGCTTTGGGGGGAATATTGCCTAATAGACTTCTGGGACTCAGATATCACCATTCTTAAGAGCTACCCTTGACAGAGTATAAAAAAAAAATCTTTTTTATTTGACTGCTGCTTTATTAGACCACCCAGTCCCTTGAGAAAATCTAGGCTATGAAAACACTCAGTGATTTTCACCTTTTCTTACTACCTGATCCTCACTCCCTGACAAAAACATTAAATACTTTACCGAATCTCTAAGTCAGAGCTTCCTTTTCAAGGGGCAAACCTGGATGTTGATCACAACTTTATGTATGGTGTCTTCCTTCACGATGTTGTGAGGTGCCTACTATGAAACTAGTCTGGTTTATTATTCAGGATTTTTACATTAATGCACTTAGTAAAGACTTCTCCCTCTCCTCCCCTCTGCAATTCTCAGTGGCTTACAGGCACAAATACATATTTCTTTCCTACAGTTCTACACGTCAGTTCTTGGTCAAATGGATTTGACTGAGCTTACCTGGCCTGGCTCCTGGCTAAAAATGACTGCAAGTCTATTTTACACATCTCTTCACTCTGCAACCAGCAGCTTTTCTGCAACCAGCAGCTTTTCAACAGTTCAAGTTCTCTTTGTAACAAAAAATAAGTTTGCAAGAGGGCTGGCAGAAATTTTCCTTATTTCTATGAGCCCTTTAACTGAAAACTGTCATACTCTCAATTCTGCACACGTTAAGTTGACTAAAGCAAATCATATGACTAAGCTAAACCTTAGTGGATTGAGGAAGTATAGTCTATACATGGAGAATCCATGGCAAGAACAGGGAAGGAAAGAACTGTAAACAAACAATACCACCTATCCCTTCTGCCTACTATTATAAAGAGAAAAAAAGACATAACTAGTAGTACTCCAATGTAAGTTGAAGGCATTTTACTTTTCTACCTTCCTTTGGAACTGAGAAACATGCTCTCAGTTTCAATGATGTCTTCATTATTTCTCCCTTCCTAGACTCAGAGGACCTGATCAAACAGCCTGTGCTGACATCTCAGTGCTTCTAAGTTATAAAGTGAGAAACAGTCTCTGACTTGAAGGTCCAGTAAGAATTCTTAAGGTTTGAGGCAGGGTTTGGGATCAGGTAGTACAAAAACATGAGTACCACTGAGAGTTTTCCTAGTCTAGTCTTGATTTTCTCAAAGAACTGGGTGGTCTAATAAAGCAAGAGTCAACAATAACAAAATCTGACCTATATCAAGCAAGGGTAACTCTTAAGAACAGTGAGTTCATGGGACTTCCCATCATGGCTCAGCAGAAATGAATCTGACTAGTATCCATGAGGATGCAAATTCAATCCCTGGCCTTGCTCAGTGGGTTAAGGATCTGGCATTGCCATGAGCTATGGCATAGGTCGCAGATGCAGCTTGGATCTGGCAATGCTATGGCTGTGGCATAGGCCAGCAGCTGTAGCTCCAATTTGACCCCTATCCTGGAACCTCCATATACCATGGGTGCAGCCCTAAAAAAAAAAAAGACAAAAAAAAAAGATCAGTGAGTTCTGAGCCCCAGAAAAATATTGGGCATGATCCCACAAAAGCACTAGCAGCTAAAAGTCTTGAAACTGCTCTATGATTGATTGCAAGAGGAGAGTGTATAGCACTTCTGTACCCATAGTTCTATTCCCACTCCTCCCCAGGCTCTCAAGTGAGATTTTCAAAGATGAATGACTTGCCCAGGGGCACAGAATGTTAGTGTCAGAGGTAAAACAAACTTCTGGCTAAAGTCTGAGGCTGATCTCCAGTAATTATTAGGATAAGAACCACCAATAATGAGTATTTTGGAAACTTGAGGGGAAATTTTTAATTTTCCCAATGATTTGGGGATAGTATTGGCATTCAGTGGGCCAGAGATGATAGATATATTACAATGGGCAGGACATAAATAACTGTTCTCTAACTCACATGAATTCCCAATGTCTTGCCACACAGTCATTCAGATGAAAATCCCATTTATAAGTATTTACACTTAGAACCTAATTCCAGGTCACACAAAGTGTTTTTTTGCAAGGTGTTAATTTGCACTGAATTTTCTATAAATGCAACCACTCTATAAATCAACTGTATGAGTCTTCTGTGGAACTTGAACAAGAGTTGTTTACCTTTCAGGAAAATCATATCCCTAAGGTAATGCTGTGCACGTATTTCAGTTCCTAGTACAACACACCTGAACTAGTTTGCAGCTGTAGCTGTTGTATTCGCACTGATTACAATAATGGATGCAAACAATGGAAATCATATCTTAAAGTGCAGTCATGCCTAAACATATACTGAAACATAAACTACATGTTTCTGTGTAATATATTATATGGAATGAAATATATTGTTGAACACATTACATGCTATAAAATACACACCACTGAAACATATTTATTATAAATTACTGTCATTTTAATTCTCCTTTATGTTACGATTTGGGTATCTTACTGCTTTTTAAAAACTTATCCATGTGAGGCCAGGATCAAAATAGTAGAATAGAAGGACTCAGATTTCAACTTGCCTCATAAACACATCAAAAAAAAAAAATCTAAAGGAGTTCCCATTGGGGTGCATCGGGTTAAGGATCTGGTGTTGTCTCTGTGGCAGCATGGGTTCAATCCCCTACCTGGCACAGTGGGTTTAGGATCCAGTATTGTTGCAGCTGTGGCATAGACCTCAGCTGCAGCTTGGATTCAATCCCTGGCCTTAGAACTTCCCTATGCCATGAGAACAGCCATAGGAAAAAAAAATCACGTATGCAACAATTCTCACTGAAAACAAACTGGAAATGGCAGAACGACTCTTATACAACAAAGGCTGTAGGAAAGATCCACACAGAATCAGGTAGGAAGGAAAGAGAAGCAATTAAGTAGGGGTCCTGTGCCCTGGGAAGAGACACCGAAGAGGAGGGGGATTACACAGGCTTAGAGACCCTCCCTGGGGAGTGAGCAGTGTGAACCACATATTGGGTACCTTAGGCCTGGGGTCTGACATCAGAAGTCCTCTTAGTTGGTGTTAAAATCACTAAGGTCGACACTGGGACTGTAAAAAATCTATATACTGCTCGTGAAGAACATGCATATGCTTGCTTGATCCTGAAACAAGGTTGAGAAAGCAGAATGAAACTTCCCAAGACTCTGGCTGCTTTCCTATGACTGCCCTGGTGTGTGCCTCAGCCTGAGCTGAGTACCAGCCAGACAGGACCTGGAATAGCATTCAGGATGCTGGGACTATGAGAGCCCACACCTCAACCCACACTTAGTGCCCATTCCAGACCCTCTTGCTCCAGCACTGCTCCCCTCTGGGGTAAGGGTACCTGTGCTGGGAGCAGGGAGAGCAAACACTTAAGAGGGAATGGAGTCAGCTCATTCCTTACCCTCAGAGATTCTGCTCCAGAAACTTGGGATGTGCCCACACCCCAGCAGGCACACTTTGCTCTGGTTCTAGCCCCTCTATCCCTAGCCCACCTTCTATCAAGATGATATATGCCAGCACGTCCTGAGGGAAGATGTTACTTGTGCTCATGTCAGATCAACCTCTCCCACCAAAGCCTTTGGACACACACAGAATGTATAATGACACAAAGACCCTTTCAAGACTAGAGTAGATTACTGTTTCGCCTAATTTCACAGAGACAGAGAAAGTTAAGTAAAATGAGAAGACCTGAGAATTTATTTCAAATGAAAGAACAATAGAAAAACCCTTTAAAAATTAGCTGTTTCAGCTAATGAAACAGAAATAAATAATTTATAAGATAAAGAGCTCAAAGCAACAGTAGTAAGAATGCTAACAAAATTAGGGAAAAGAATAGATAAATGCAGTGAGAATCTTAACAAGGAACTAGAAAATATAAAAAAGACCAAATCAGACTGAAGAATATAATAAGTAAAATGAAAAAATACATTTAGAGGAGTTTCACTGTGGCACAATGGGATCACTAGCATCTCTGCAGCACTGGGAAGCAAATTTATCCCCATCCTAGCATAGGGGGTTAAGGATCTAGTGTTGCCACAGCTGTGGTGTGGGTCACAGTAACAGCTCAAATCTAACTCTTGGCATGGGAACCCCTTATGCTGCGGGGTGGCCAAAAAAAAACCCAAAAAAAACACACAAAAAAACTCAAAAAACCCAAAACACACTTAGAAAGAATTAACAGCAGACTAGGTGATACAGAAAAACACATAAGTAATCTGGAAGATAGAATAATGGAAATCACACTATCACACAGCAAATAGAAAAACAAAATTTTAAAATGAGAATAGTTTAAGGCACATATGGGACAACATAAAGTGTACCAACATTTGCATTACAGGGGTCCCAGAAGGAGAAGACAGAGAAAAAGGGGTCAAAAATGTATTGGATGCAATTATGGCTGAAAACTTTCCAAACCTGAAGAAGGAAATAGATATCCAAGTAAAGAAACAAAGGAGATCTCAAACAAGATGAACTCAAACAGACCATACCAAGGTATATCGTAATTAAACTGGCAAAAGTTAAACATAAAGTGAGAATTCTAAAGGCAGCAAGTGAAAAACAGAGTCATATACAAGGTAACCCCCCCCCAAAAAAAAGCTATCAGATAATTTTTCTGCAGAAATTCTGCAGGCCAGAAGGGAGTGGTATGCTATATTTAAAGTACTAAAAGAGGAAAACTTGCAATGCAGGATACTCTACACAGCAAGATTATCATTAGGGTTGAAAGAGAGATAAAGAACTTCTCAGACAAAAAAATAAGGGAGTTTATCAATACTAAACCTACCCTAAAAAATCTATTAAAGGGTCTTCTCTAAATGGGTAAAAAGGGACACAACAAAAAGTAAGAATCTGTAAGAAAAGGAAAAATCCCACTATTAAATGCAAATTTATAGTAAAGGCTATAGATCAATGACTTAAATAAGCTAGTATAAAGATTAAAAGACAAAAAAATTTAAAATCAACTATAACTATATAAAAAGTGAAGGGACAAACATGAAGTTGTAAGATATGACATCAAAACACAACATGTGGGGAGTTCCCGTCGTGGCGCAGTGGTTAACGAATCCAACTAGGAACCATGAGGTTGTGGGTTCGGTCCCTGGCCTTGCTCAGTGGGTTAACGATCCGGCGTTGCCGTGAGCTGTGGTGTAGGTTGCAGACGCGGCTCGGATCCCGCGTTGCTGTGGCTCTGGCGTAGGCCGGTGGCTCCAGCTCCGATTCAACCCCTAGCCTGGGAACCTCCATATGCCGCGGGAGCGGCCCAAGAAATAGCAACAACAATAACAAAAAAGACAAAAGACAAAAAAAAAAACCACAACATGTGGGAGAGGGCAGTAAAAATATAGATCTTTTAGAATGCATTTGAATTTAAATAACTACTAGTTTAAAACAAGTAGATATAGGTATATCAACATATATAAACATATGTAAACCTATAAGCCTAAAATAGATATGTAAAAACTAGAGAGAAAGGAGCATAAGCACATCACTAAAGAAAATCATCAAACAAGGGAATAAACTAAACAAAGAAAAGAACAGAGAAGAACTACAAAAACAATCAAAAAACAAGTAACAAAGTGGGAAGAAGTACATATCAATAACCACTGTCAATGGATTAAATGCTCCAATCAAAAGGCATAGAGTGGCTGATTGGATTTAAACAAAAAAAAGACACATCATATGTCCCTTATAAGAAACTCACTTCAGAGCTAAAGCAATACATAGATTGAAAGTGAGGGGATAGAAAAAGATATTTTATGCAAGTGAAAGCTACAAGAAAGCATGTGTATAATACTCATAGCACACAAAGTAGATGTTAAAGTTTATAATAAAAGAAAAAGAAGTCTATAACAAAATACAAATACAGGAAATTACAAATACAAATAAAAGGAGCAATAAAAGAGGCTATAACACCCATTAACATATATGCTCCTAATAGAGAGGCACCTAAATATATGAAGCAAATAATTACATCCATAAAGGGAAGAATTGACAATACATAATAATGATAGGGGACTTTGACACCCCACTTACATCAAATAGACAGATCAGACAGAAAATCAATAAGGAAACAGTAGTCTTAAATGACACAATAGAGCAGTTGGACTTAATAGATATCTACACGACATTCCATCTAAAAACAGAATACATATAGTTTTCAAGTGTACATGGAACAGTCTCAAAAATAGATTACATGCTAGGTCACAAAACAAGTCTCAACAAATTTAAGAAGATATCAATTTATAAGGCATTTTTTTCTGACCACAACTGTATGAAAGTAGAAGTGAATTACGGGAAAAAAAATGGAAAATGCACCAACACCTGGAGACTAAACAACATGCTACTAAAAAAGTAATGAGTCAATGAAAAAATCAAAGAGGAAATCAGAAAATACCTTGAAACAAATGAAAATCAAAACACAACTTTCCAAAATCCATGGGATGCAGCAAAACAGTTTTAAGAGGGAAGTTTACAGTATTTCAGGCCTACCTGAAGATACAAGAAAAATCTCAAACAACTTAACCTACCATCTAAAAGAATAAGAAAAAGAAGAACAAATAAAACCCAAAGTTAGCAAAATGAAGGAAATAATAAAATCAGAAACAAAATAGAGATCAGAAAAATTATTAATGAAACAAAGAGCTGGTATTTTGAAAGGATAAACAATATTGATGTCTTTAGCCATGCTCATCAAAAGAAAAAGAGAGGACCAAAATAAACAAAATAAGAAATGAAAGAGGAGAAATAACAACTAATATCACAGAGATACAAAAATCATAGAATACTATGAAAGGTTACAAGCTAACAAATTGGATAATTTAGGAGAAATGGATAAATTTCTCAAAACATGCAATCTTCCAAGGCTGAATTAGGAAGAAATAGACAATCTGAACAGAATGATCACTAATAGTGAAATTGGATTTGTAATCCAAAAAAAATTCCAGCAAACAAAAGTCCAGGACTGGATAGCATCACAGAGGAATTCTACAAACATATAAAGGAGAACTTCTCAAACTATTCCAAATAACTGAAGAGGAGGGAAAATTCCCAAATTCTTTTTGCAAGGTCACCATTATCCTGATAGCAAAACCTGACAAAGACCCTACAGAAAAAGAAAATTACAAGTCAATATCTCTGACGAATATAGATGCAAAAATCTTCAATAAAATATTAGGAAATTGAATTCAACAATATATAGAAATAATCATACACCATGATCAAGTGGGATTTATTTCAGGGATGCAAAGATGGTTTAATATTTGCAAATCAATCAATGTGACAGACCACATTAACAAAAGAAAGAATGGGGAGTTCCCGCCGTGGCACAGTGGTTAACGAATCCGACTAGGAACCATGAGGTTGCGGGTTCGATCCCTGCCCTTGTTCAGTGGGTTAATGATCCGGCATTGCCGTGAGTTGTGGTGTAGGTCGCAGACGTGGCTCGGATCCTGCATTGCCCTGGCTCTGGTGTAGGCTGGCAGCTACAGCTCCGATTCAACCCCTAGCCTGGGAACCTCCATATGCCACAGGAATGGCCCAAGAAATGGCAAAAAGACAAAAAAAAAGAAAGAAAGAAAGAATAAAAATCACGTGATTATCTCAATAGGTGCATAATAAGCATTTGACAAAATTCAACATCCAGCCATGATAAGAAATTCTCATCAAAGTGGGGATACAAAGTAGGGAATAATTCTCAACATAATAAAGGCTATTTGTGACAAATCCACAGCTAACATCATACTCTATGGTGAAAGGCTGGAAGTTTTTCCTCTAAAATCAAGAACAAGATAAGGATGCCCACGGGCTCTTACCACTTCTAGCTTCTAGTCTATTTTGTTAATGGTTGTTCAGTAGTTAGTTGTGATTTTGGTGTTTTCGTGAGAGGAGGTGGCTTGACCACTTCTATTTAACATAGTACTGGAAGCCTTAGCAACAGCAATCAGACAAGAAAAAGAAATAAAAGGCATCCACATTGGAAGGAAAGAGGTAAAACTGTCATTATGTTCATATGACATGATACTATATATAGAAAACCTTAGTCTCCACCAAAAAGCTACTAAAACTAATGCATGAATTCAGTAAGCTGAAGGATATAACACTAGTATACAGAAATCTGTTGCTTTTACATACACTAATAATGAACTATCAGAAAAAGAATTCAAGAAAACAATCCCATTTACAAAGGAGATGAAAGACCTATACTCTAGACAATGATGAAGGAATTTGACTTAATGCAATACTGTCAAAATACCCATGACATTTTTCACAGAACGAGAACAAATAATCCTAAAATTTATGTGGAATTGTCAAAGCAATCTTGAGAAAAAAAGATACAAAAAATCCTAAGAGAATACTATGAAAGGTTAGAAGCTAACAAACTGGATAAATTAGAAGAAATGGATTGTCAAAGCAATATTAAGAAAAAAAATGAGCTGGAGGAATCATGCTCACTAACAGCTAATACTATATTACAAAGCTACAGTAATCAAAAAATTATGGTATTGCCACAAAAACGGACATAGAACAATGGAACAGAATGGGGAGACCAGAAATAAACCCACACACATATGGTCAATCAATCTATAAAAAATGAGGAAAAATATACAACAGAGAACAGTCATCACCTCCATAAGTCATGCTGGGAAAACTGGACAGCTACATGTAAAAGAATGAAATTAGAACATTTTCTCATACCATATACAAAAATAAACTCAAAATGGATTAAAGGCCTAAATGTAAGACCAGAAACCAGAAACCTCCTAGGCAAAAGCATAGGCAGTACACTCTATGACACAGCAATGTTTTTTGCATGAGTCTCCTAAGGCAAAGGAAACAAAAGCAAAAATAAGCAAATGGGATCTAACTGAATTTAAATGCTTTTGCACAGCAAGGGAAGCCATTGATAAAAGACAACCTACTGAATGTGACAAAATATTTTTAAATGATATGACTTAGTGGTTAATATCCAAAATATATAAACAGCTCAAACAACTCAATATGAAAAAAAAACAATTAAAAAATGAGCAGAAGACCTGAATTGACATTTTTCCAAACAAGATATACAGATGGCCAGCAAGCATATGAAAAGATGATTAATATCACTAATCATCAGAGAAATGCAAATCAAAACCACAATGAGTTACCACCTCATACCTGTCAGAATGGTTATTATCAAAAAGTGTACAAATAACAAATGTGAGAATATGGAGAGAAGGGAACACTTACACACTGTTGGTGGAAATGTAAATTGGTGCAGCCACTGTGGAATACTGTATGGAGGTTCCTTAAAAAACTAAAAATAGAACTACCATATGGTCCAGCAAACCCATTCCAGGGTATGTATCTGAAGAAAAAATACTAATTTGACAAGGTATATGTACCCCAACGTTCACAGTAGCACTATTTATAATAGCCAACAAAGGAAGCAACCTAAGTAAGTGTCTACAAATAGATAAACGGATAAAGAATATGTGGTATACACACACACACACACAACACACACACACACACACACACACAGAATGGAATACTACTCAGCCATAAAAAAACAATGAATGTTGCCATTTGCAACAACACGGATGGACCTAGAGGATATTATGCTAAGTGAATTACACAGAGAAAGCCAAATACTGCATGTTATCATTTACATACACAATCTAAAAAATAAACCGAATGAATATAACAAAACAGAAACACACTCACATATACAGAAAACAAATCAGTGGTAGTTACTATACAGGAAAGGGAAGGGGGGAGTTCAAATTTGGGATATGGGATTAAGAGATACAAACTACTATGTTTAAAATAAATAAGCAACAAGGACATACTGTATAGCAAGAGAAATACTGTCAGTATTTTATAGTAACTTTAAATGGAATATAATCTATAAAAATATTAAGTCACTATGTTGTATACTTGAAACTAACACTGTAGATCAACTATACTTTGATAAAAACAAAAACAAAAAGAAAAAATACTCTTTTCTCTATCACAACTGATTATTATAGTCTTTAGTCTTAATTAGTGTTGAAACAATAACAAACTTAATTCTTATAAAAATCTTATATGCCTAAGTGGCTGATATGACATATGAATTTCATCTCAGGGTAATAAAGAGGACCTGTAAAACTATGTTATAAAAATGGAACACTGGTTTTGACAGGTTTGAAAACCCATTCTCTACATCATCCTGCTGTTTCTTCTCCCCCATCTCCTTAATTCTTGATAAATAATTTAGAATTGTAAATTAGTGAAATCAAATTCAATGAAGTAATCCTGATAAATGTCTAGTTTATCTTAAAATTCACAAGTTTCAAGGGTCAAGATTATTTTCTCTTAAATATGCTTTTTACAAACGCTTCTTGAACCCATTCCTTTTCTCCATGCTTTCCCTTTTTAGGCCATTGTTTTCTTACTCACTTCTTAGCTCTAACCACATGTTATAAGATCTTTCAGAAAAACCAAGAACCAACCTGTGTTTGGACCAATAGAGAACTCATTCCATAACAACTTGACCATTTAACAGAGTTAGACTTACCGGTTTCTTATTTCACTCTTTATATTCTCTGTTACTGAACATTATATATGACTTATTTTCTCTGTCTCTGAAGAGATCTTACTCCTTTCTTACTAAATGCTTACGTTTTGTGACCCTCTGAATTAAGATCATTGCTTTGGAAAAAACCATCCTTACTCTATCTGATTCACCTGTATGAGTCTCTCCCCAAATGATCTTCCTCTGAGTCAGCCAAATTTATTACTATGTGCTAGGTCAAAT
Source organism: Phacochoerus africanus (assembly GCF_016906955.1). Classification (NCBI taxonomy): domain Eukaryota; kingdom Metazoa; phylum Chordata; class Mammalia; order Artiodactyla; family Suidae; genus Phacochoerus; species Phacochoerus africanus. Next base: position 19,824,363 of record NC_062560.1, read on the forward strand.
GGTAAGCATTAGATAAGAGGGAAGTGAAAATTTAATAATCTCCATTTGTGCTTTCAGGGAGTTTATCCTCCAACTTACACCAATCTGCACCCCAATTTTTTAACCAGGAATAGAAAGAAGACAACAGTATATGTACACATAACAATGTCACTAAAAGCCCACACACCAACATATCAGTTTCTCGCACATTTTTTCAGTTCTTAGTACCATGGTGTGACATTTTCAGAAACTCAGTATAACCTTTAAAAACTGTTCAAGACTAAACAGTGTCTGTGAGTGTTCAAACCCAGTACTTTTAAATGGGAACTACATGCCATGAAAATAGTATCAAATGGAATGAGTTGAAAAGCTTTCACGTGTCATTCAAATTGCAATTGCTTTGTTTCTTTGCTTATTTGCTGTTCTATGATTATATGTAAACCAAGGCCACATATAAGGTTCAAATAATAATTATTTCCTAAGGGTCTGGGTTCTGTCATACAATAAACAATGGGTTTATAAAGATTACCTGTGCATTTGTCTTTGTCTGGAATTATTGCCTTAGTCCAATTTACAAGCAAGTATTAACAGATGGTTCTATACGTAAATAACAAAAATAACAGGAAGAACTGGGAAAGTGTGATAATGGCATGCTCAGGAATAAAAAAAATAAGGAACAATTGTGTAAATTCAGAGAATGAGAAAAGCATAACTACCCTGTCTGTACATTAGGATTACCTAAGGTGGGAGTTCCTGTTGTGGCGCAGCGAAAACGAACCAGACTAGTATCCATGAGGATTTGGGTTCCATCCCTAGCCTCGCTCAGTGGGTTAAGGATCTGGCATTGCCACGAGCTGCAGCATAGGTCGCAGGTATGGCTGGGATTCCACATTGCTGTGGCTGTGGTGTAGGCCAGCAGCTGCAGCTCCAAATCGACCCTTAACCTGGGAACTTCCATATGCTGCATATGTGGTCCCCCCAAAAGAAAAAAGAATCACCTAGGGTGATTAAAAAACTCTACACAGTGATTCAAATTTAGCTAATCTGGGGAGTGGCTTGATTATTGGGATTTTTTGAAAGCCCCCCAGGTGATTCTAAGATATAGCAAAGGTTAAAATCTACTGCAATAAACAAAACCTATAACTCAGCTCTATTACCAATCATCTTTACCTGGATTTTGAAGTAATTATTTGAAAGATACTTTTCTCAAAGCAAAAAGCAATTCTGTCAACATAATAAAATATTCTTCACAGCTGTAGATGATAATATACATTTTCTTCTTGACTATCAATAATAATTCATTCCACCAAGATAATTTAAGTCAAAGAACTATGATATATAACATATTTCTTTCTATCCTAGCTTTCAAAATATCTGACATGGACACATTTAATTAAATGCAATAAAAACAGGTACTTCAAATTGTCAGTGAGTTCCTAAAACTCCATTATTATGCAATAACTCTGAGTATCCATGTTCCTAATTGCTAAAAATCTTATGGACATATTTCATGCTGAGAGCTTAGGAAAAATTAGACAGGATAGCAGATGGTATCATGGCTTTCCTCAAACTATTTAGATTACTGACACACTAATAAAGGAATTTTTTTTGCTTTTCTCTCATTAGCCAAATCTCTATCAGTTTATTATTATTATTAGCCACACCCACAGCATACAGAAGTTCCCAGGCCAGGGATCAAACCCATACCGCAGTAGTGACCCAAGATGCTGCAGGGACAGCACTGGATCCTTAACCCACTATGCTACCAGTAAACTCCTTTATCAGTATAAAGATTAGTCATATTAATAGCTAAGCAAAATATTCTTTATACGGGAAATCTTAAACAAAGCTCAGTGCATTTGAGAAAGTGAAATGTGTGATGTGTGCAATTCTAGTTCAGCTCATCCTGTGTTGACTCACTGAAAACTAATTCCCTATAAATCTATGCTACTCATAATGTGGTCTGAAACAAGCAACATAGGCATCACTTGGGTGCTTGTTAGAAATGCAGGCTCTCAGGTCCCTCTCAGACCTACAAACTCAGAATCTGATTTTTAACAAGATCCCCAAACAATGCACTCTAAGGTTCATATGACCACTTGCATAACCACCTTGCCAAATTTTTGAAGTTTATCAAGTTACCCAAGGAAGTTCAAAGGAATAATCTTGAATTTATCTAATTATTTGCTTCTTAGCAGCATTTTAAGGAATGTTCAGTTGGTTAAAAGCTAAGGATCATAGAACAGCACAGTCCTCTGTGAATCTATCCTTTTTATGAACATATTTATAAGGAAGTTAATTGTGAATAATATGGAGTAATTTTTTAAGATTCTCAAATGTGAATATATTAATCGAAGATATATTCATAATTATATTCATTTCATGTATATTCTAAGTCTTTGAATACAATTTTTTGTAAATTTTATAAATTTGGCAAATTGGACATTTGGTGAAATGGTCACTGGATAGTTAACTTTAGGTCAAATGGCATTTGGTAAATTGATTTTCAGGGATCAGCCTGCTTCCAATGGGTAATAACCAGCATGGCAATTCTAACCATATTTTGGCTATACTTCCCTTTTTCCACTGTGGTTTTAAAACCTCAGAAGTAGGCTGATTAATATTAAGGCAATATCAGGTAGGATTAAAAGCAGAAATTGGTTTGAATACTAGATTTCACTCCCTGTATGATCATTAAATTATTTAACTCTCTAAGACTCTCTTTCCCCAGTGTACAGGGCTATTACAATAATAATACACAAGTCCATAGTTCATATTAATCATGCACTAATTCTTGTTTTATTATATCATGATTTTTTACTTCAAATGAAGAAAACAAAATGAGCAAAGGTCATGCTGCTACTCTTCATTTTATTTTCCATCATGGGGAAATTATTTAATCCATTTCTTCAGAAAAAAATACTGACAAAGATGATTGATGACCTGAGTCCTTTATCTTGTTTTTAATTTTCTTGGTTTGTATTTATGAACCCCTGCTCCAGAGGTTCATAAAGACTGTCAGTCATTCTAGGCTTCAGAAGTGCTGTTTGATTTCAGCACTCCCAGTACTGAGGGACAGAATCTCCCATAGAATCTTAGCCATCAGGAGAATGGGCCAAATGGATAAATGGTTTAAGGCCAATGGTGTGACTTAGACATGATAGGAGTACAAAAAATAATCTCAATATATTTCAAAGTGTTTAACTCTAATGAGAGATAATTTTGCCACCTCTCATATATTTTAACAGGGAAGAATTCAAGTAGGTAAGACAACTCAATTTATCCATAGCAATCTATACTATAAACAACGCATTACCTGTATTTTCTTAGATGGTGTTGGGCTGCACCTAGAAGTCCTGCAAGCCTTGCAATTGCCCAGCCTCAAGAGCAAAGAAAGAGTCCACAGACAGCTAAAGACGCCAAGGGTTTATGGGATAGAAAATCTTACAAATTTGAAACCAAAGGTCCTGGAGCAAAAGGTGCTGGAAACTATGTAAGAAAGACATGGCAGCACTTAGTAGTACTGAGGGGGAAAGAGGCTACCATTTATAGAGGGAACTGATGTCAGATTGGCTCTTTAATTACTAGGGAAACCAGTGGCAAGGCAGGGAACAAGCATGGAGGCAGTTACTGATTAAGCCCTATAATTAAGAGGACTGGATAGTTATGTGAGTGAAGCAAGGCCTAGTTAAGCAGGGGAATGTACAGAGAACAAGAGAAGAGTTATCTTGAATGGCCTGACTATACAGATGGGAAAACAATGAAATGAAATTTCATATCATGGGAATATAAAATTTTTACCTTCAGATAGCCAATGATATGGTGAGATCAGCTCTGGTTTTAGTTTTAAGTTAAAAGCAAATTATGTAGGTTCAGTGAACTGATATGCCCTCTTCACAATAATTCTTTTACAATACGCTACATCAAAGGCAGAGAAGGGAATTACCAAATCATGTTTACTCTTTGCTAGGTACATTATGCAAGTTACATCATTTACAATGGCCTCGTGAGACAAATGTTATGTCACTGATGAGAAATTTCTTTAATTTTATTATTTTTCTTCTGCTTTTATCTTCCCCTACTTTTCTTTATTAATCTCTTCTTCATTTATTTTCTTTGAGGATTTTAAACATACTTTGTTATATACTCTTCAGAATATTATAACATTGGAATTTTCTTTGGAGAAATGGTCTTTCATATATCTCATTTATTGCCTATTTTTTTAATATAATGATTTTTATTTTTTTCCATTATAGCTGGTTTACAGTGTTCTGTCAATTTTCTACTGTTTAGCATGGTGACCCCGTTACACATACATATATACATTCTTTTTCTCACATTATCATGCTCCATCATAAGTGACTAGACAGAGTTCCCAGTGCTACACAGCAGGATCTCATTGCTAATCCATTCCAAAGACAATAGTCTGCATCTATTAACCCCAAGCTCCCAGTCCATCCCACTCCCTCTCCCTCCCCCTTGACAACCACAAGTCTATTCTCCAAGTCCATGACTTTCTTTTCTGTGGAAAGGTTCATTTGTGCCGTATATTAGATTCCAGATATAAGTGATATCATATGGTATTTGTCTTTGTCTTTCTGACTCATTTCACTCAGTATGAGAGTCTCTAGTTCCATCCATGTTGCTGCAAATGGCATTATTTTGTTCTTTTTATGGCTGAGTAGTATTCCGTTATATATATTTACCATATCTTCCTAATCCAATCATCTGCCAGTGGACATTTGGGTTATTTCCATGTCTTGGCTACTGTGAATAGTGCTGCAATGAACATGCGGGTGCACGTGTCTTTTTTAAGGAAAGTTTTGTCCGGATATATGCCCAAGAAAAATTAAGGTTAAGGTTAAGGTTAAATGACTTGCCAAGGAACACAAAGCTGGAAAGTGCAAAACTGAGCTCCAAACTCAGGTTTCTCTGCCTCTCAAGTCAATGCTCTATGCAACTCTCAGGGCATAAGATATATTGGAGAAAGCCCGTCTGATTTGTCATGGAAAGAGGAGACATCATTAAGAGTTTTGGGCCATCATCAACTAACACCATGATCAAGCAAATTATTTTGCCTATATTTTCTCATCTAAAAAACTAAGAGCTAGAGTATAAGATCTTTAAGATCATCTGCCACTTCTGAAAGAATGTTAATGTTTTGTGACCTGGTACATAGAACACAGTTCTATACACATGCCTCGCTCATTCGTTTAACCTTTAATTCATTGATTCATTTAAAGATTCACCATTAATTTATTTAAAAATGAATTTAACAATTGTCTTTATTAAATACCCAGGTTGTCTTCCCACAATGTGTACATATAGATAACATTTGTGCTCAAAGGATGTTTTTTAAACACTTTGGATTATGCCAACACAGATGGACTCTGCCCTGACTTAGTCTCTAGCTACCAAGTACACAAAAAGCTAGTTATGGGAAGTTGAGTTGCTTATTAATCCTATGGTACTAATGAAGCTGAGATTTCTTCTCAGGATAATAATAGTAATGATAATACTAATGTCGATAACTAACATTTATTCCAGGTCCCTCTGGGGGGAAATGCTTTATGTTCATCATGTCATTTTAATGGCTTACACATCAAATGCTTTTTGTAATAACTTAGAGGCATTGATTCGACACAGGAATTTGAAAAAGGTAATAAGATACAGAATGTAGAAAATATTACAATCTTAAAATGTGTAGCAGATTCTCTTGTTCAGTACCAAGTCAAGGCAGAAGTATTAGCTCCATTATGATGACAAATATGTCTATTCAGCAATGCTTTACTTCCACTGACAATTCTCTTCTGATTCAACTATAAAATGTTCATACATTTAATAGATGTGTTTTATCAGTGATATGTAAAAAAGCAATAATTGACTTAATCCCTATTTAGCTGAAGCCCCCAAAACCATAACCCTGAGTAAATTCCTTTCTAGGAACAGACAGCCTTGAAGTCAAGTGAAGAGAGTCACTTTTGTATTATGTCAAAATATTTTAAGCTTGAAGCTGCCACCACATTCCCTTGATGAAACAGCAGTCAGCCAATTCCTGCCAAAAAGGAAAAAAATCAGTTGCACGCAGCAACCAACATAGCATTAAATACCGCACATTTAGAACTGACAGATTTGCTACTCATGGAGTCAAGCAGGATAAGCTATGTATCTGGATTAACAAATTTCACATTTTCAAAGTAATGATTAGAGGTGACTGAGTGTAACAAAATTGGATACTTCAGTTGTGAAACTGAAGGCATCTAGAATAGATTTTTCCCTTTATTTCCACTGGAAAAAATAATTCCTGAAAAGGAGAACAGAATGTAAAAAAGTTTCTTTTTTCATTTATTTTTTATTAAAATACAGCTGATTTGCAACATTGTGCCAATTTCTGTTGCACACCAAAGTGACCCAGTCATACATATAGATACATTCCTTAGAAAAGTTTCTTTTAACAAACCATATATTTTGCAACAGAAACTGTCCATAGGATGCACTCTCAGACCTTAAACATGTTTATCCTTTGTTGTTTACCAAAATAATGGCCATATGTACAGGGCCAGCTTAATACCTAAACAAAATGGGCAGCAAGCTCTCTGTTAAAGAACTTGCACTCTCTCTCCAAAACATTGCTCCCACCAACCTAGTGAAGGGGTTTAAACTGCAACAGTTCTCCCTGTGAGGTAAAAAATTTTTATCTTCCTTGGAGTGCCTGTTAACCTAACTCTAAGAGATTAAAATATTAAATCATCAGCAGTCTTTAGTTCATAAACTCAAATAAATTCATATGTCAAACGCTTACTGTAAGACATAGGACATAAAACAGGTAAATTTTGACAAGAGAAGGGCAGACAAGGTATGAAGCCAAGTTCAAGGGCTGCAAGCCAAAACAGGATACATGATATAATGGAGAGACTCCAGCCGAAAAGGGAAAGCATGAGGACCTATGTTCCTAATGGCAAAAGAGAGGCATGAAAAGGAAGAAAAAAAGAAGATGGAGATGAACTGTGCTTATATTTCAATTTTGCCTTAGGAAAGCACTGGCAATTCTGTTCGGATGCATCCATATCACCATATTCTGTTTTACATTTTTTTAAATTTAAGCTTCCTCATTTGAAAACTCTGGCCTTTCTAATTTTTAAGGATAAGATACAGAATGAATAATACATCCTTATATTACAATATGGTTATGAAGGTACCTAGGGAAGCTGTTGGTTCAGAAGTGATGGCATGTAAAATGGCATAGCTTCTGTTTTAAAAGAAGAGACGAAAATGCCCTCTGGCAGCATGAGTTCATTTTCTGCTGTCTCAGGGACACAAATGTGAATACTTCTTGCTCTTGAGAAAGCCTTGGGGTTTTCTGTAAACAGTTTTCAGGGGTTCACCAATGGAAACCATGAAAGGGACATCAGATTCAGTCCTTGCCCTTATAAAGTTCTTCCCACAAAGAATACATCATTTCTAATGATGTAGAGATACTTCCCACTTTGATACATCATTAAAGACACAGAGTATTTGTTAGTTGGTTACAGCTATTTTAAACTCACCTAAAAGGTCCTTTTGATTCTTACAGAAAGTTTTGTTTTCTGTGCTGGGTTTTGAGTGATTTTTTACTATAGGTGAAACATAAAGTGGTCTGTTTTAGCCATGGTTGCTTTTACCAGGGTACACCAGCAAAACAACACAAGAAGTTTTGCTGAGAGATGTATTATGGGGAAAAGTATGAAGGGTGGCGAGCAAGGGGTAGTCAGAAATGTACCAAGTTTAGATGTGGCATCTTTTCTCAAAAACAAAAAATCCACAGGTCATGAAAATATGAGTTTCTCAGAATATCTCCTGAGTTTAGGAGCAGGTCAACAATTGTTAAAGCATCAATTTAAAGGCACTCATTAAAAGTGAGTGAGGACCTAGTAGCTCAATGGTTAATATCACAGAGCCTCTGGCCTCCAGATCAGAAGGTCCTCCACAGTGGCTACCTCCCCTTTGCTTTGCTTTCCAAAAATGTGGGTTTTGTCAGGTGTACATGAACTAAGGGTAGAGAATTTGTGAAACATGGAATTAATAGCTCTATATTTTTTCAATCTTCTTGAACTCAGAACGCCAGTAAAAGAGTTTGGCTATTTCTTTGTTCCATATAGATTGTGAATTCACTATGTGCCACTAAAGGGGATAATGGCCTAGAGAGATTTGTGAGAAGGGCATGCCATGTACACTTGTAACCATATGCCATTTTTATCTATGTTTTAATTTAGATACCTTAAATTTTTTTTCTGGAGCAAGCCAGAGAAGGAAGGAAAGGAAGAAGGGGATGAAGGAGGAAGCAAGGAAGGAAGGAAAGAGGGAAGGAAGGAAACAAGAAAGGAGGAAGGCAGGGAGGCTAAGATATTACAGGTTAACCATTTTACCTATTTTTCAACCTTATAATTTTATATGGGAGGAAAATTTTCCACACAAGGGAATAATTCCAGTGATAAATATTGCCCCAAACCAAAAAAGGAAAATAAGTTCTTACTCCCTAATGTTAAAAAGAACTGCCTGGTCCCCCATTTGATTTCCAGTTGTCCTACTTCTTAGATCAGGTTCTGAGAAGCAGAGCCTGAGATGGAAATTCTTGTGCAACTGATTTACAGAGGGAGTGATCTCAGAAGGATCCTGTAAAGGAGTGAAGGAATCAGGATAGGGCAGGGGAAGAGCTAACCAAAGATGTGGCATCAGCAGATTAGCTTCATCTTGATCCCCTGGGCAGTTCTAAGGTTTGAATTTCACCTCAAGACAAGATGGTCAGGTTTTGATATCTCTGTTTCAGTTAGTCATTGGCTTCAAGTTGTGTCCTTCCCCACAGGAAGGTGTGCTGGTCTCCCAGGAAAGGCAGTTCTCCTCTGCTAAGGTCAGTTCCTTCCACCGAAGGGTGCAGTTGTGAGCCTTTAGCCGACAACTTTCACAGCAACTGGCAAGTGGATGTATCATTTTGGTAAGGAGGATCTGAGTGGGGCAGCATCTACTACAGTTCCTTGAACTCTAAAACCAGGCAGCTAGATGGGGCTAAGGGTTTAGAGCAGTAGGACAATTTATCACAGGAATCCTTTTGGACTAGTGCTGTCACCTAACTTTCAGGACTCTTATCTGAATCCTTATATGATATCAAATTATGGGAGCTATGGTATAGTATGGCATTTTCCTATTAACCATACCTCTGTAACTCATGCTATAGAAGAGGTTCCTAACTGCACTGCCACAGGCATAATCTTAAAAATTATAATATAGTTTTGAACCACTCTTCATAAGCCCTGTCAGGGAAAGCTCAATACGGATATGAGATTAGGTTTTAAGATCCCTTTTATACCAAACTGCAAGAGAAAAAGTTTTTGTTTTTGGTTTTTTTTGTTTTGTTTTGTTTTTTTCTAACAGACTTTATTTCTGGAATGAAGACCAGGCATTTACTATCACTAGTTTGTATTGTTTCTTTAAAGTCTTTTAACAACATATTGAAACTAAAATTATGATTTGATTTTTCTCCCTCAGGCCCCATACTTCCATTTCTGTGTCTTTCAATGAGAGACCTATTTCCCCCCATCCTTCTCAATGGGCAGCTGTCATTCTCTCATACCTTCCCTACCACTGCTTTTTCTTCTTTGTCATGTAAAATTTTAATTTTTACATAACTGTGAGGAAGGCATGAGGAGGACTATCTTAATTTATTTAGCTGATGCCCCCTTCTCAATTCCTATTAGTCTCAGACACCTGTTGCAATGTTTTACTTGATCTTTAATACACCTTAATTCAAAAAAAATCAACATTATATCTTGGTCTGGAGTGGTCTCTCTGCTGAAATGCCAGGTGCTAGCTATAATTCTAGCTTTAAAAACAAAACCCTGAATATTTAATAAATAAAAGCTAGAACTAGTTGCCATTCTACTCCAAACCAGCTAGCCTAGAGGAAGAACCTTTCCATGAAAGCAGTGTGGTAGGCAGTTTCTAAGATGGGCCCAAATCATCCCTGTCTCCTCATATTCACAACCTTATATAATCCTCTCCCTTTCGAGAGTGGGCTGGACCTAGTGACTCACTTCTAATGAAAAAAATACAGCAAAAACAATGAAATGTCACTTTTGAGATTCAATTTCATAAAGATTCTGGCTTCTATCTTGCTCTCCCTTTCTAATTCTCTCACTCACCTTGAGAGAAGACTGCTGCCATGTTGCGAAGTGCTCTATTGAGAAACTCATGTGACGAGGAACTGAAGAAGGCCCCTGGCCAACAGCCAGTGAAGAACTAAGCCTTCAATACCATAGCCAGTGAGAAACTGAATCCTGCCAACAACTAGGGTGAGCTTGGAAAGAGGTAGTTCCCCCAGTCGAGCCTTGAGATGAATGCAGCCCCTGCCAACGCTTTGATTATAGCCTCGTGAGAGGCCCTGAGCCAGAAAACCAAACTAAGCCATATCCAGATTCCAGATTCCAGAAACTGTGATATAATATATGTTGCTTTAAGGCTTCAATTTTTGGAGCAATCTATTATAAAGCAATATATAACTAATACACAAATTTTTGGTAAATTTTTTTCTCTTTAAATTTCTATTCTTAAAATGAAGAAGACAAGTGCTTCACAAGTATGTTTGGCAGGTGGTGACATAAATGTTGACAATGACTGAATATCTGGATCTAAATTACCATCACTATTTTCATAGGGAATACAGGAGTTTTATGTAAATGTATGAAGAAAGAGCCTAAATTTGATGCAGAAAATTTCTAAAACATGAATTGAGAGCTCTTTTCCCTAAAATACAGATAAAAGCAGTGTTCTTTTATGCCATCTTAAATTTCAGTAACTTTTGTTTGTATTATTACAACTTTTGAGCTTCAGTGATGATATATTCATTTTTTCTCAAAGACATCCTGATGAAGCAGTAAGCATTTCCACAATGGCAAAAAAAATCAAATATTACTGAATATTATTGAAAAAGAAAAGAACCCAAAAGAAACATAAGAGGCTAAAAAGCAGAGTAGTAAGTAGAATATTTGCAAGTCTTACATATCAACTATCTTTATGTCATCTATTACCATGTATCAAAAAGATATAAGTTCTTGTGATATTTAAAAAATTCTTTTTTGAGGGACTTTTAAATGCATGGTTCTTGAAAGTTACCTTGATCTTCAACAATAATGAGAAAAAGCTTGTCAAATTCCTTTGGAATTTCTCCAATCCTGGTTTCAGCCACTCAAGAGTTAGATGTAGATATAGTTAGTAATAGCCTCTAGCCACAGATCTCAGATCTGGCTACTAGATTATTTATTCCCCTTCCTACACAGTCATTCCAAAATCATGGACTTGGAGAAGAGACTTGTGGTTGCCAAGGGGGAGGGGGAGAGAGTGGGGTGGACTGGGAATTTGGGGTTAGATACAAACTATTGCTTTTGGAATGGACTAGCAATGAGATCCTGCTGTGTAGCACTGGAAACTATGTCTAGCACTGGAAACTTATGATGGAGCATGATAATGTGGGAAAAAAGAATGTGTATATGTATGTGTAACTGGGTCACCATGCTGTACAACAGAAAAAAATTGTATTGGGGAAATAACTATTAAAAAATAATTTTTAAAAAAATCTAACAAAAGAAAATGGCTAACCTTTAAGAAAAGGATGCCAGAATTGAAAGTGCTCATGCAGAGGCTAGCTTATCTTGGTCCCTTAGACAATATGTTCACTGGTTTTAAAAGGCATATAACTTTTTAGTGGTTTTCAAATGGCAAGAAATAGGTTTTATTTAATAACTTTATGATTAATTATTTCTGACAAAATGTACTACCATAAAATTAAATGATTAAATAGACAGCCAATCTAGTACCATGTTGGAAATTTTCTACAAATTAAGTGTGTGCATTCTGTTGAACACTGTTATGTACTGGAATTACAAAGATGATTAAGATATTTAAATAGATAGCTATAATTTTAAGTGTGCACAGTTATGCACAAGTACTTATGCAACACCAAAGAGGAAGTGTTATTGAATGAGAAGTAATTATCCAAGTAAACGTGTGCATTGGTTAGGGTGGCAGGGTTGAGAGCATTCCAGAAAGAGTTGACAGCATGAGCTAAAGTTCAAAAGCAATAAACAGTGTGCTATCGTCCAGGAATCTATGCCAAACCAGAAAAAACAAAATTCTCTACTAACCCTGGCAAATAAATTTCATCAGTTAACAAAAAGGAGGTAAAATTTTATACTAAGGAGTTCTTTTATGGCACAGCAGGTTAAGGATAAAGTGTTGTCACTGCTGTGTCTTGGGTCACTGCTGTGGCACGGGCTTGATCCCTGGCCTAAGAACTTCCACATGCTGCAGGTGTAGCCAAATTTTTAAAAAAGTAAATTTTATACTAAAACTTTCCTTTTTAGCCCCATATATCTGTTAGAGTTTAATGTTTATGTTGAAGTTTATGACAATGAAGATCTACACATATATTTCATGTAATTCTAAAGGGGTAATCACTTTCAACAACTATTTTGTTATATCCATAAAGTCTTGAATTCCAACAGAACTCCAAAATTATGGATTTGGTCAAATCTAGATTTGGTCAACCGTATTTGAATCTTAGAGGAGCACTTAAACAGCCAAACCAGGTAAACATAACCTGCTAGAACACACTTCCTCTGCAAAGGTTTTTTTAATTTCTGGAGGTGCTGCAAGTTATTCAGGATTTTTGCAAGCATTTTCCTTATCCTACTACCAAATATTGTCATTTTACTCAAGTTCTGTGCTTTTCTAATGCAAAGACTTCCAGTTCTACCGAATACATATTTCTTTAGCTGCTTGATTATTTCTCTGGCACAAATTTATTATATCATGACCTTTCAACTTTTAGGTCACACCTGGCAATACTGTGATGGGGATTGACTCTCCTTGGCCTAGCATTTGTCCCAGAGAATTATATCATGATGAGAAATAGAAGATAGCACTGAAAGATAAAAATGGAGTATAATTAAAATCCTCCAAATTTAGTGTTTGTTTATAGAAATCTTCCTGATTGTTTATCTATTTATTTTTGTCACTGCTAAAAAACATTATCTCTAATCAATGTAGTGAAATAATGGTTGAACACATTTTTTTTACTATTCATGAGCTTTCTAGTAATGCAATTTTCTGCTGTAGAAAAATGTCATCATTAAGTTAAAACATTTTACCTGTAGATGGAAACTCTGTGGTATTTCAAATGTACTTTCATTAAAAGTAGTTTTGCAATTTAGAGATTTTAGTGCTTCTCCATATTTGTAATAAGACATCCACGTGTACTTTAGTAATTTATGGCTAATTTAATTAGTGGAATATTTCATGGAATAAAAGAATAAAATAAAAACTGGGGGTTTCTTTCTCAAGACTTACAATATTTATTTCCCTTTAAATTGGAGGCGCCACATGACTATTACTAATCTTTTCATTAATCTACAATGCTTAGGTTTGTAGAAAATAAACATTGTTAGCCCTATGTTTATTTTCCCTTTTGACTCTCAAGAAATTTGACATAGATATTTTATGAAATTTATGGAAGTTCAATTTATGAAAGCTTTGAATCTAACCAGGCTGGAATCAAAGTAATAATAATAAAGGTAATGTACTTTAAAATGTGATTTTTTTTTCCTTCCTGGAATATAATACTAAAATTACCAACATGTTAGAACAAACTATAGTAATATTTTAATCAAGTATTACTCTTAGATTTATTTCCACATTATAATTTCACTACCATAGGTGGATGAAAATTATTCAGATAAGAAGTAAAATTTTATTTCTTTTCCCATTTGGGTTTTTTAAAAAAGAAGACTTAAAGATTTACTAGAAATCAGGGCAAGAAAATTGTTAACAAAAGAAGAATGTTTTCTATTATATTTAATTACAAATTATTTTACTATGTATATGACAGATTATAGAGACCAAATATATTTTGGAACTAATTATGTCCTTAACACATAAAAAGGTGAAAATAGCCTGAGATCTGTCCCTTGGTGTCTGTTTTATAAGGAACTTCTGCTGTATGTAATGGGGACTTTATTCAGAAAGGAAATTATAGTTCATCCTCAAGACAAGTAGTATCAATTTTATTAGTCTCAGTGGAGGTTTTAACTTACACTATTTGTTTCTATGACTAAAGCTGGGGCTTTTTTGGCCACACCCATGGCATGTGGAAGTTCCTGGACCAGAGATCAAACCCATGTCATATCAGTGACCCAGACATAGCGGTGACAATGCAGGGTCCTTAACCTGATGAGCCATTAGGGAACTCCCGAAAACTTTTAGTCAGTAGCAATGGGAGTTCCCATTGTGGCACAGAGGAAAAGAATCCAACTAGTATCCATGAGGATGTGGGTTTGATCCCTGGCCTTGCTCAGTGGATCAGGGATCTGGCGTTGCAATGAGCTGTGGTGTAGGTCACAGTCGAGGCTTGGATCCTGCGTTGCTGTGGCTGTGGTGTAGGCCAGCAGCCATAGCTCCAATTCAACCCCTAACCTGGGAACCTCCATATGCCACAGGTATGGCCCTAAAAAGCCAAAAAAATAAAAAATAAAAATAAAGTAAGTAGAAATGACCATATATTTCTTAGAAGGTCAACTGCACTACTGAATTACTGGGGAGTACAGTCAAGTGAGTGCACATTTGTATAATTCCTTTCTCAAAAACTCATAGAAATGAATAAAATAAACTGAAAATGAAAAGAAAATTCCATCCGAAGTAAAGCAATGGAACCCCCCCCACACACACACAAACACACACACATACACACATGCACACACAGACCCCTTATCACTGATTGTGGAGAAAAATCTGTCATATAAAACAAAACCTAGATCATACTAAAGAATTGCGAGATGTACAGTGTAGGGTGATGTTATCAAGTAATAAGCGAAGAACTGTTGAACAGTCATACCCAAATCCCTAAGCCTAGAAATGAAGTATGAGGAATGTTGGCAGGTCACAGTGGAAGCATTTCAGTAGAAGCGAGCTTCTATACAGCAATATTACAGAGGAGACAGGGCTAAAGGAAAGTCCACCATACAATTACATGACTTTTATTTTTCCATATTCTGCCATTAAGCCAATGAGAATAGCATGAAGATGAAGTAGAAGAGAAAAAAAGACTGGGAAATAGCAGTGTACTAACCATGTGAAGTATGGTTAAGGCAAAGGGAGACAACAATAATCCTGCAGTCAAAATATATAGCTACTTAATGAGGTTCACTGAGCAGAGGTAAATAATACCAAAAAGCAATGACAAAAGAAAGTCTTTGAGCATAAAGTCCTACACAAGAATCAAGGGAAACAAAATTTTCTTTTCTGTCTCCTACCCCCCACCCCCCAAATACTGAATAATCATCTGGAGCAAATAGTAGAAGACTCCAAAAATTTGGTGAGGAACCATTTAAATTACAGCAGCCAACTGCCTGTTCTATCAGCTCACCAGCCCTGCTTTTAAACAACTGTAGGATTATATCAAAAAAACACATACCTCCCAGTACAAGTTCTAACAGAATGACTCAAGTAGTGCCCAGGAAAAGATGGTAGGATTAAGCAGAATAATCCATATGTGATTTAGTGGCTAAAAAGCTTGAATACTATTGCACCATTATTAGAAACATAATAAGCTGAAAAAAACAGTATAAAGCTTTTTCAAAAGTACAAAATATAAAGTATACATCTATTAGAGGAAGAATTATTCAAGGAAATTGGGGGGAAAAAAGCCAAAAACCAGTTTGCACTATTATAAAACTTTAAAAATTAGCCCTTTGAAATAAGAAATCCAAAGGAATGTACTAAATAAGATAAGATAATGAAACTAATTTTTTTAAAGACGTTAGTATATTGAAAGAAATAAAGTGAAGAGAAAACTATAGCCATTAATGAATGAAAATCATATTACAAATAATGTACAAAAAAGATAATAAATCATGGACAAGTGAATTTATCATAGGAATGAAAGACTGGCTTAACGTTAGAAAATCTATTAGAGGACTGAGAGATTTAAATATACATTTTTATCTCAAATGATGTATAAAACATGCATATTAATATTCACTATCTAGTCAGAATAAAATATCTAATCCAAAAGTTAAGAATTCTAAAAATAGAAGGGAACTTGATGTGATTTTTTAAAAACTCTATTGCAAATATCATTCTAAAATGGTAAAACAGTAAATCACTTCACACATAGTCAGAAAGTGAAGGGATGATATAAAAGAATACCAGAGTAAATTGAAACAAACAACATTCATGCTCAGATGACTCAAAACTAAAAATGTTAATTCTCTTTATATTGATGATCCATAAGCTCCATAAAAGTCCAATCAAAACTAAAATTAGGTGTTTTTATTTGCAGAACATGACAAGTTTATACTAAATTTTATTTTATCTTTTTATACTAAATTTTATATGGAATAGAAAATGGCTAAGAACAATCTCAAAACAAAAAACAAAGAAAACTCCTGAAAAAGGACCACAGTGTAGGATTTGCTCTACCAAATATCAATACTTCTTATAAAGCTATACTAATTTAAATATTCTGGCATTGGTTCAGAGACAGATAAATAGAACATAGCAGAACAGATTCTCATATACCTAGAAACCTGATGTTTAATAAAATGTCATCACAGATTTCTGGGAAAAAGAAGTTTTTAATAAACGGTGATGAGATAATTAGTTCATATGGGAAAAATTAATTTAGATCTCTAACACATATCACACATAAACATTAATTCTAAGCAGAGTAAATATTTAAATAGGAAATGAAATTTTTTAACTTTTGGAAAAAGCATGGAGATATAAATTTTGAAGTAAAGAAAAATTTCTTAAACTAATGACAAACAATGATACTTAAAGAAAGAATTAATAAATTTATGACATAAAAATGAAATATTTATAGTAATAAAAATAATATAATGGAGTTCCCACTGTGGTGCAGTGGGTTAGGATCCCGTGTTGTCTCTGTGGTGGCATGGGTTTGATTCACGACATGGCACAGTGGTTTAAAATGACCAGAGTTGCTGGAGTTACAGCGTGGGTCACAGCTGCAACTTGGATTCAATCCCTGGCCCAGGCAACTTCCATATGCTGTAGATGCAATCATAAAATCATAATAATAGTAATAATAATAATATAATGAAAGTGAAACAAAAACCACAAATGGAAAGAACTGTAACAAATATAAAGGATACAACATTGACAAAGGATTAATATCAAGAATACATAAAGACAGCAAGATGGCAGAGTAAGAGTTTCCAGCCCTCAAACCTCCACAAAAACACTAATTTTAACAACCACTCACAGATGAGAATATCTTTATGGGAGTCCAAGAGTCTAGCTGAGAAGTTCTAAGAATAGATACATTGAAGAGGATAAGGAGAGCACTATCTGGATCAGCCTCCCCCAAGGAGGCACAGTTCAGTGCCAAGAGAGACCGCCTTAGCCCATGGTTTCTCCCACAGGGAAAAGTTGGAGTGAAGTGAGTGCCCAGATTCCTCAGCCTTGCATGATGCTGCCTAAATAGCCCACTTATGTCTCATCCCATCCATAACACTATGGGGATCGGTGTAGCTGAAAAGACTAGGGACAGCTAGGAATAGGGAAAAAGGAAATGGGTTTGCAGCAACTGGACAGTAAATATTAACGGCAGTTCCTACTATCAGCCTGTAGTCTCCACCAAGAGTCCTGCCCACAAATTCCATTGGATTGCTTTCCTACAGACCCCTCCAACTACTCAACACATGCTCCCAGCATTCCACATACTCCCCCAAAGCCACTGCCCTGTGCTCCTCTGCAGCCAGCATGCTCTCCCCCAGTCATCACATCTGTATCTGCAGGCAGCTTGACTCTACTGGACTAGGCAAAGATGCATAACCTTGAACACTTTAGGATGCTGCCTTAGGAAAGAATAAGTGGGAGGCTCTCAGCATATATCTGAGAAGGCATACAATCCTAAGACTTGTCTACCAAGAGGAAACAAGAGAAGTGGAGTGGATGAATACATAGGAAATTTCTGAAAGAACCCCATGATCTTTAGCTGGGCAGACCGGTGAAGGTATTTCTCTCCTAAAGCCAGCTTATTGCTTTCATCAAATGTAAGGATAGGAACAGGAGGCTTCAAGGAACATAATAAATCAAGGAAACTGGAACTACAGTAGGTGCAAAATATAACTCCAGTGACTGAACCCCCCCCAAAAAAAAAGAGAGATCTGTAAATGGCCTGACAAAAATTTCAAAATAATTATCTTAAAGAAGCTCAGTCAGCTACCAGAGAACACAGAGAGACAACTAAATGAAAATCAGGAAAACAATACATAAACAAGTAAGAAGTTCAACAAAAAGATAGAAACCATAAAAAGAGTCAAACAAAAATTGTGGAGCTAAAGAATACAACCATTGAAATGGAAAAGTCAATAGAGAGCTTCAACAACAAACTCACTCATGCAGAAGAACCCATAAACTCAAAGACAGATCACTTAAAATTACTCAGTCAGAAGAAAAAGAAAAGAAAAGAGTAAAGAAAATCTATAGGATATATGGACCACCATTAAATGAACCAATCTATGCATTTGGGAGTTTCAGGGAAAAAAAAGAAAGTAATTAGGGAAGAAAGTTTATTTAAAGAAATAATGGCAAAAAAAATTGTAGCAACATATAGGAACTAGAGACTCTCATACTGACTGAAGTAAGTCAGAAAGAGAAAGACAAAAACGATATGATATCACTTATATCTGGAATCTAATATATGGCACAAATGAACCTTTCCACAGAAAAAATCCTGGACTTGGAGAATAGACTTGTTGTTGCCAAGGGGTAGCGAGTGGGATGGTTTGGGAGCTTGGGGTTAACAGATGCAGACTATTGCCTTTGGAATGGATTAGCAATGAGATCCTGTTGTGTAGCACTGGGAACTATGTCTAGTCACTTATGATGGAGCATGATAATGTGAAAAAAAGAATGTATACATATATG
The DNA here is from genome assembly GCF_016906955.1 of Phacochoerus africanus. Classification (NCBI taxonomy): domain Eukaryota; kingdom Metazoa; phylum Chordata; class Mammalia; order Artiodactyla; family Suidae; genus Phacochoerus; species Phacochoerus africanus. The sequence goes on from NC_062560.1 coordinate 19,843,320, forward strand.
TGTAACTGGGTCACCATGCTGTACCGTAGAAAAATGACAGAACACTGTAAACCAGGTATAATGGAAAAAAATAGAAATTATTATATATAAAAAAAGAAATAATGGCCAAAAAAAACCCTTCCCAAATATGGGGAGGGAAGTGAACATCAAGATCTATGAAGTACAAATAACTCCAAATAGATTGAACATAAAAAGGTTTTCATTAAGACACATTAGAGTCAAACTGTCAAAAGTAAATGACAAAATTTTGAAAGCAGCAAGAGAAAAGTGACTCATGATATACAAGTAAGCCCTCATAATATCACCAGCAGATTTCTCTGTGGAAATCTTGCAAGCCAAGAGAGTGTGCGGTGATATATTCAGAGTACTGAAATTAAAAAAAAAAAATCCTGCTAACCAAAAATACTTTACCCAGCAAAGCTGCCCTTCAGAAATGAAGGTGAGATAAAGACTTTCCCAAATAAACAGAAGCTGAGGAAGTTCATCACTACTAGATCTAGCTCACAAGAAATGCAGAAAGGAATCCTTTAAGCTGAAACCAGAGGATGCTAATTAGTAACATGAAAACATAAAAATATACAATATCCTGGTAAGGGTCAGTATATAGCTGGATTCAGAATACTCTAATACTGTAATATGCTGGTGTGTTAGCCACTTAACTCCAGTATAATGGTTAAAGGACAAAGATATTTAAAAATACCTATAGCTACAATAATGTGTTTAGGGGTACATGATATAAAAAGATGTAAATTGTGGTACCAAAAACACAAAATGTAGGAGCTAATGCAACTGGTGACTTTAAATTGAAGCCAAAGCTCATTTACCATTCTGAAAAATGCGAGGGCCCTTAAGAAGTATGCTAAATCTACTCTGCCTGTGCTCTATAAAAGAAACAACAAAGCCTGGATGACAGCATATCTGTTTATAACATGGTTTACTGAATATTTTAAGCCCACTGTTGAGACCTACTTCTCAGAAAAAGATTCCTTTCAAAATATCGCTACTCATTGACAATGTACCTTTCCACCCAAAGAGCTCTGATGGAGACGTACAATGAAATTAATGTTGCTTTCATGCCTGCTAACACAACATTCATTCTGCTGTCCACAGATCAAGGAGTAATTCTGACTTTCAAGTCTTATTATTTAAGAAATACAGGCCATAAGGCTATAGCTGCCATAGATAGTGATCCTTCTGATGCATTTGGGCAAAGTAATTGAAAACATTCTGGAAAATATTCACCATCCTAGAATCCATCAAGAACATTTATGATTCATGGAAAGAGGTCAAAATACCAGCATTAACAGGAGTTCAAAGAAGTTTATTCCCACCCTCATGGATGACTTGGAGGGGTTCAAGACTTCAGTGGAGGAAGTAACTGGAGATGCGATAGAAATAGCAAGAGAACTAGAATTAGAAGTGGAGCCTTGAAGATGTGACCAAATTGCTGCCATCTCACGATACAACTTTAAAAGCTGAGGAGTTGCTTCGTGTGGATGAGCAAAGAAAGTGCTTTCTTGAGATGGAAACTACTCCTGGTGAAGATGTTGTGAAGACTGTTAAAAATGACAACAAAGGATTTAGAATGTTAGATAAACTTCATTGATAAAGCAGTGGCAAGGTTTGAGAAGACTGACTTCAATTTTGAAAGTTCTACCATGCATAAAATGCTATCAAACAACATCACGTGTTACAGAGAAATAGGTCATGAAAAGAAGAGTCAATTGATGCAGCAAACTCATTGTTGTCATTTTATGAAATTGCCAAAGGCACCCCAGCCTTCATCAACCACCACGGTGATCATTCAGCAGCCATAAATATTGAAGAAAGACACTCCACCAGCAAAAAGATTATGACTCACTGAAGGCTCAGATGATCTCTGAGATTCAGACATCAGGTAAAATAATTCATATTATAAATACAAATTCTAAAACATAAAGAGTTATTACTTCTAAAATACAAGTTAAAAATTACTATATTATTTGGTGAGAGAGATGAAAATTTTAGGGGCTATTTTGCTTTAAAAGTCATTTTGCTAAATACCACACATCAAACTTTATTTATATTAGTAAAATTCTGAAAACTATATGTCCTAAAACTTGGGTTGCCCAAAAAAGCAGAGTCTGACACAAAGGTTTATATGGTGGTTTATTTGGAGGATAAGGAAAGGCTGAAATATGGGAGGAATAAAGGCAAATCAAAAAATGCCTTATTGAGCAAGGTAGTGCTGTGGGTAATTGGGGGTAATTGGGGCTCAAATCCACTAAGACCTCTGGTAGGAAACATGTAGAAAGCATCTCAGATTTGCATCCCCAAGGCCTTCTTGAGGCTTCACTTCCTTCAACCGCAAAATAAGAACTTGTTCTTTTCATAAATTCTAAAATCAGATACAGCTCTAAAATTGTATTTATGTATAAACACAAATGCTGCTTTGATTGACCAAAAACAATATAACAAAATTCATACTGGAAGCATGAGTAATTTTATTCATGTATTTTGAAATATATGCCAAACTCCCTGAATACTGCTGCATATAATAATGCACAATGGGAAATTCAGTAGGAAAAAAAAAACTTTTACTTACTATTATTTTTTCTATTTTATTATAAAGAATCTACTATACCCAGGCAGTACTGGGAAGTAAGCCCAAATGACTATAGTTATAGCTGAGAATAGCTTATTCTTCAGTTGAGAATGTTTAGAATACTTTTACTCTGCCAATTAATATTTCAATGTATTTTAGCTATAAATTGATTCAATCATAATAATTATATGGAATCAAAAAAGAGGAAATAGAAACTGCTATACCTAAATCAAGAGTTTTCTAGAGTGACACAAAAGAATAAAATAATTTGAAAAAAGCTCTATCAGAACTAACATTAAAGTATTTGGAATTGTTTATTACAGTTGTTTACAACTGCTTTATATATATTATAATCAATTTTTATTTTATAATTATATGAACACATAATTTTAAAATTATTACATATATACATCATATCATTATTAATTATTTCAACCCAATGTTACATGTTCATCTTAATTTACTTTAATACTTTCCACACTAAATGGGCACCTATTATAATTTTATAGGTTAGAATAATAGTAGAAAGCCTTCTAATTTATTAACTTTATATATAAAAATAATATAGCTTTTTTATTAATATGCTTATGGAATTTCCCCTTTTTAAATTTTATTATATTTTATTGTTTTATTTTTATTAAAGTATAGTTGATTTACAGTGTTGTGTCAATTTCTGCTGTACAGCATAGTGACACAGTCACACATATACATACATTCCTTTTCTTGTATTATCTTCCATCATGTTGTGTCCCAAGAGATTGGCTATAGTTCCCTATGTTATACAGTAGGACCTCATTGCCTACCCATTCTAAATGTAATAATTCATATCTACTACCCCCAAACTCCCTGTCCATCCCACTTCTATCCACTCCCCGTCCCCTGCATAGTACAATGAGTTTGCAAACCACAAGTCTGTTCTCTATGTCTGTGACAGATAAATAGATTAAGAAGATGTGGTACATATATGCAATGGAATACTACTCGGCCATAAAAAAGAATGAAATAATGCCATTTGTGGCAACATGGATGCAGCTAGAGATTCTGATAAGTGAAGTCAGAAAGAGAAGGACAAATACCATATGATATCGCCTATATTTGGAATCTAAAATATGGCATAAGTTAACCTATCTACAAAGTGGAATTTCTCCTTTCTTAAGAAACATAAGACAGTCAACCACCTATATAGTCTCTACATTTAACAATGATAAAAGAAAATTGAAGGAACATTACTTTTATTTTTATATTTAAATAATGGAAAAAAATTTACAATGCATAATATCATTTGTATGGTCAGAATTTATCATATTACCTGATGGTTTTGAATTTGTGTTTATAAGTCTACGCCAAATTTTTTTTTTTTTGTATTTTCTAGGGCCACACTCACGGCATATGGAGGTTCCCAGGCTAGGGATCTAACTGGAGCTGTAGCCACTGGCCTAAGCCAGAGCCACTGCAACACCAGATCCGATCCGAGCTGCGTCTGCGACCTACACCACAGCTCATGGCAATGCCAGATCCTCAACCCACTGAGAGAGGCCAGGGATCAAACCCGCAACCTCATGGTTCCTAGTCGGATTTGTTAACCACTGAGCCACGACGGGAACTCCTATGCCAAAATTAAAAAAAAAAAAAAAAAAGCATTTCTGGAGAGATTTTTATTTTCTCTAATAATTTTAACTGCTCCTATATTTTAATCATTGAATGAAAATCTATAAAATAATATCTGTAAAACTAGCCAAGCAGGTTTTATTCCTCTATATACTTACATGGTAACTATTCAAATTATCACTGATTACAAACAATTCTTTTCCAAATTACCTTTGAATTTTAGTGGACATTTTGTTTACTATAGGTAAGGCCAGAGTAGCACATTCAAAAAAAGCATTTTATTCTACATCAGTCTTTGCAGTGTTCACAGTTTGTTAATATCACATAAAATTCTCTAATGTGAACAGAAAATGTATACTAGCTGTGTGGCTACTTCACTTTTGCATGTCGGTGTAAATCTTCTCTTAAGCAATGGAATGAACAAAAGGCTTATCTCTTCACTGTGGTAGGTCTCACAAGATTTCCCTCCTATTATGTCCTTTCCCAGTGTTAATCCCTTTGTAATCCATTAGGTAACACATTATATTGTTAAAGGGGTCTCATAACTAGATTCATAAGAGAACTCATAATTCTGGAAGGATTATTTTCATTTTTCTATAGATCTGTGTTTTGGAGAAGTGTCACCCAGGGATTTTTGAAAAACAGCATAAGTGTGAAACAAGAGTTCGCATCTCATCAAGAATCTGGGATTTTATATGAATTGTCTCTGACAAATGTTTGGCATGCAAACATTTATATGTGAGGGTTAGGAGGGTCATAAAAGGAAAACAGCTGTTTTATAAACCTCTTAGTCTCTAAACCACTGGGAAAACGGGAATATTTATACTTTTAGCCACTCACTTCACAGCTTTGTAAAGATCAACACTTGTACAATCTAAGGTCTGCAAAAAACTTCTGCCCCCTTAGAAGTTCCTCTTTTCATCATACAAAGTTTTCAAGCAGAATAAATGTATGCACTTCCATAATTTTCTTTTTATTTCCTCCCCCTACCTCAACCAATCCTGAATTATCCACTAAACAAATTAAGTACAGTTGATTCTTAAACAACGTAAGTTAGAAATGCATAGGCCCATTTATACTTGGGATTTTTTTTTTCAGTAAATAGGTACTACAGAACTGCATGATCTAAAGTTGGTTGAATCTGTAGATGCAGAACCATGGATACAGATAGCTATAAAGTTGTAATGGGATTTTTCAACTAGACAGGTGTCAGCATCCCTACCCCTTGGATTGTTCAAGGTCCACTATATATGCTAGGAAGCCATTACAATAGCAGTATCCAAAAACTTTTTAAATAACATAGAATTTTATATCTGAACCCCCCATCCCAGCGTTACAGTAGAATTGGCAAAGTTACAACTTAGATGAAATTCTTTCTGTTAGTAATAGCATTGTTTCTTTCTACTTATTTACGAGGGTGGGGCACCATACTCTTCTCTGTTTAGGACTTTTAATTGCCTTCTTTTTAATATTTTTCTATAGAAATTTTCAAACATAGACCAAAGTAGACGGAAAAGTGTGATGAACCCCCATATACTGATCACCCAGCTTCAACAATCTATACGTCTTGATAATTATTTCATCTATACATACTTCTCACTCCCCACACATCACTGTTCTGCAGCAAATCTGACATCATATCATTATATGTGTAAGTAATTAACTGGGCATCTCTAAAACAGATCTTTTTGAAAAATTCAAATCTTCAGAAAAATTACAAAAATAGCACAATGAATACCCATACTTCTTTATGAAGATTACCAACTGCTAACATTTTTGCCACGGTCGCTTTATCCTTTTCTACATAGTATATAAATATGTGTAAACATATTCTAATTTTTTGGTAAGCCATGTAAAAGCAAGTTTAAGTTACAAATATCATGATCCTCCTCCCTGAAACATTTCAGCATGTATCTCTTAAGAATAAGGACATTCTCTTATATAATCATCTTATAATTATCAGTTCAAGAAAATGTTAACACTGATACTGAAGGGGAGCAAAAGATGCCACCCCAAAATATGCCATCTCAGCATATTGATTATTTTTAATTAAAGTTACTTAAGAAACGGCTGGTACAAGAAGGACACTCTGACCCTTCCTTGCCCCCTGAAAGAAGAAAATAAATCTCCCATGTGAAAGGTACCATTCCTGTGCCAGGAGGCTAGAAGGTACCTGTGTTACCAGAGAGGGAATTTAGGGCCGAGAAAGCTATGTAAACAAACCTTGTTACTTCCTCACTAACTTGCTACCCCAAGCCCAAACTTGTCAAGTCTTCACAAATTCATTGTTTCTTTGTCTAAAAAGTATAAAAGCTTCCTGCTTTGGTTACTTCTTTGAGTCTCATGTTTTGATGTGCTCCCGTACATATGAATTCATTAGTTTTCCTCCAGTAAATTTCTTTTATGTCAATTTAATTATTAGGGCAGCCAAAATACTTAGAAGAAGAGAAAGGAGAAGTTTCCCATTTCCACAATACAATACTATTGTCTAATACATAGTCCACATTCAAATTTCTCTGAGGGTTCCAACAATGGCCTTTATGGTAAATATTTTCAGTTCAGAATCCAATTCAGGATTACAATTAGTTATCATGCGTATCTTTAATCTCTTTTTTTTTTTGTCTCTTTTCTTTTTAGGGCCATACCCAAAGCATATGGAAATCCCCAGGCTAGGGGTCAAATCAGAGCTGTAGCTGCGGGCCTACACCACAGCCACAGCAACGCCAGATCCGAGCCACTTCTGTGACCTACACCACAGCTCAGGGAAACAAGATCCTTAACCCACTGAGCGAGGCCAGGGATTGAACCTGCAACCTCATGGTTCCTAGTCAGATTCGTTTCCACTGAGCCATGACAGGAACCCCTTTAATCTCCTTTAATCTGAAACAATTCCTTAGTCTATTTTCTTTTTTGTGATATTGACATTTTTGAAAAGTATAAATCAATTTATACTGTGGAATATTCCTCAATTGTCTTAATATAGCCTTGACATTAACCATCTTCACTCCTACTCTCTAGGCCTTTGACTTTTTTTGCGGATGCTATATGGATAGCTGAAGTTGTCTTCACTTAGAATTGCTCTTTGACTTAAGATAAATTAAATGTATATGGATTTGTGGAGAAGCAGAAAGGCAGTGCAGGGAAGAAAATAGGAGTGGATACTCTTAAGCATAGGCTCAAAGTCATTAAGATTCAAACACAATGTTTTCATTGCAAGCTTTTTCAATTGCTTCTTGCTAACTGTTACTATATTTATAACTTCACTTGACAAGTGCTCCAAGTAGAACATCTTAATAAGCAAGCATGTGTATCTGATGAGATTTGGTGAGCAAGCTGAGACCATTGCTACAACATACTAGTTTGCTTTCTACTTGCCCAAGGCCCTGCCTTGGCCATTTAAATCCATCCTTCCAGTGCAATCAGAGGTACATATTTAAAAATACAATTCTGCTTATGCTATTCCCTTGTTAAAAAACCACCAATGAGATAAAGTTCAAGCTCCATATCATGACCAAAAAAAAAGCCTTCCATGACTTGATATTTCCTAGATAATGCTCCAGTTTCTCATATTTCTGAGCTTCCCAAAGAAGAATATGCATGTGCCCAGAGGTATGGAACGGCATGCCAGGCGGATCAGTATAGTGCAGTTTCCTAGAGCTTCAGCTTTACACAGTGGTAAGGAATTGTGACAGATTGTATTTTCCAAAGATAGTTGCCAAAATATATATCATCCCAAATACTCTTCTTAAAAGCTAAAGTTGACAATCCTCTCATCAAGAGATAGGCTCTATGTTCCCTTCTCTTCAAAAACGATTGGGGGGGGCAATATTTGCATCAATATCAGCCATGGCATAAAAAAACTTCATTCTTCAGAATTGTCATACCTAGAAACTTGGTACATCCAATCATGCTTCTACACCACCTATTTTCAATATGGGATTCACCCATCCAAGGAGATCCACACTAGGATATGGGGGAAAAAAATCTAGAACTTGGAACAAACTTCTGATTATATTATCTTTTATTATATTTTTTACCTCTCATATTTTTTTTTTTTTTTTGCTTTTTAGGGCCACACCACAGCATATGGAAGTTCCCAGGATAGGGGTCAAATCAGAGGTACAGCTGCTGGCCTGTGCCACAGCCACAGTAACACAGGATTTAAGCCGTGTCCGCAACTTACACCACAGCTCACAACAATGCCAGATCCTTAACCCACTGAGCGAGGCCAGGGATGGATCCTAGTCGGGTACGTTACCCGCTGAGCCATGAAGGGAACTCCTATTCTCATACTTCTTTAATTTATATTTGAAATGCTTTAAAATATATAAAACTATACTATCAAATACTGTAAGCCATTAGCCACACGGGGATATTGAATACTTGAGATGTGGCTATTCTGAATTGAGACACTAAAATTTTAAAATATACAATAGATTTCAAAGACAGTATTAAAAGTGCAAAATATCTCATAATTTTATATTGATGTCATGTTGAAGTGATAATATTTTTGATATATGAACTTTAAAACACATTGTGAGGGAGTTCCCATCGTGGCACAGCAGAAACGAATCCGACTAGGAACCATGAGGTTGTGGGTTCGATCCCTGGCCTCGCTCAGTGGGTTAAGGATCCGGCATTGCTGTGAGCTGTGGTGTAGTGTAGATCACAGACGCAGCTCGGATCTGGTGTTGCTGTGGCTGTGGTGTAGGCCAGCAGCTATAGCTCCCATTGGACCCCTAGCCTGGGAGCTTCCATATGCCGTGGGTGTGGCTCTAAAAAGAAAAAAAAATTATGAAAATTAATTCCTTGTTTATTTTTTTTATTTTTATTTTTTTTTTAGTTTGGCTATTAGAAAACTTTAAAATTATATATGTGGCTTTCATTTGTGGCTTCCACTACATTTTTATTTGATAATGTTGCATATATCATGGTTTTATAGTAATATGAAATGTAAGTTTTAAACTAATAGGCCTTTATTTGGAGATGCACATTCACATTTTTATAATGACAGGAGCGGACAATTAGAAATGCTTAGAGAATGGTGCTCTAGAAGGCCAATTCGGAAATCCATTTTAAATTATGTAGGATGCAAGATACCAAAAGGAAAGAAACATCCATCTCCATCCTTTTGCCTTTCCTACTCACAAGGCCTCCAAAAATATTCATTATTTTCTAAATCAATACCCACCCTACCCCTTCCCCCACCCCCCACTGCTTGGAGGGCCCAGTCTGCACTGTTCTCTACTCTATAGTTTGCTCGATGTACCCCACTGGCAAAGCTGCTAGCATGGGTCTTTCTCACTTACTAGCTACCTCATGCAAAAGTTTCTCTCTCAGGTAACCTCACATTAGTACTGGCTACATATTTGCGGGGTCCAAGGCAAAAGGAAAACCCAGGGTCCCCTGTTCAAAAATTATTAGGCATTTTAAGAAAGCAAAAGCAAAGCATTAAACCAAGTGCAAGGGTCCTTCTGAGCCCTTGGTCCTGGGCAACAGCATAGATCACATGGCCACGAAGCTGACCCTGCCTCAGGTCATGTACATTCTGAGAACTTCCAGGTGTTCTTAGTTCTTTCATACCCATAGGTAATTACTTTGAGGTGCTGAGAATTCCCCATCCTGATTTAACATGATGATTATAGGTCTTTATAATTATAGTTCCTTAAGTAAAGGCTCTGCTCTTTCATTAAACTGCTAAAACCATATGTTTTCTTGAGTATCTTGGACCATCTCTGAATAGAGCATTCCTGGCCATGGCAAAGAGGAAGTTTTTACTGTCTTCTCAAAAGAGATCTATCTCATTCCCTCAGCATTCTCGATACTTGTTTGACTGAATTTGAATGAGAATGTTTTTCATACTGAGACAATGTTTTGATGATAATTATTTCTTCACATAATATAAGGCCTAAGTGACCTAATGAATGTTAAAAGAAATGCAGAAGGCTGTCACTGTCACTATTTCATTAAAATAGTAGAAATATTAACAAATGTATCTTAATATCCTATGAGCTTTTGATCCAATTTAAAATATCATTCTTATGCCAGAGAGCTGCTTAAGGATGATAAAAGGAAGGTGCTAATGTTTCTCCTGAATTTTAAAAAGTGAGTTTTTATTAGCAGAGTACAAATAATTGGCCCCAATTAACTTTGGACAAATAAATCAGAGTATTGACTTCACTACAATAGTAAATATTGATCATTTTTGTTCATAAACTGAGCTGCAAGAAAAGTGTGCCTTCCAAAAGTAGAGGAAGTTTAAAACTATGTCTTTTATTGTAGAACAGAATAGCAGCTAGTACAGGGGACTAGGCATGGATAATGGAGGTGTGAAAATAGGGAAATGGAATGATTCGGAGATACTATAAGAGGGCACCATTTCACTGAACTATAACTACCATAAATCCCATGATTTCTGATTTCACTCCAGTGACAAATGGCTTATTTTTAAATAACTTATGCCCCATACCTTGTTTGCATTCATTTTAAACTTAATTGGGTATGAGATGAATACAAAATAAAGTGAAAACTTTTAAATCAAGGTGTATAGATGTCAAATCAATACCTGAAAACCAATAAAATATACTATTAAACAACTTTCATGAAGCTATCTTGTATTCTTTTTTTTTTCTTTTTAAGACCACACCTGTGGCATATGGAAGTTCCTGGGCTAGGAGTCAAATCGGAGCTGCAGCTGCCAGCCTATGCCACAGCCATGGCAACACTGAATCCGAGTCGCATCTGTGACCTACGCTGCACCTTGAAGCAACGCCAGATCTAAAACTCACTGAGCGAGGCCAGGGATTGAACCCACATCCTCACAGACACAGTGTCAGGTTCTTAACAATGGGAACTCCTGAAGCTATCTTGTTTTCTTATAATAAGGCATTTATATAGCCAACAGAAATTTCTAATATTAAGTGTAGTCAATTAGAATACCAAAACAGAAGAATCTTTTATAATGACATATCATCTAGCAATTCAGTCACTGTCACAATTTATTTGTTTTTGGTCAGCACCCTTCTACCCAGACACATAGAAACTACATTAGTGGAAATCCTTTAAATTGTAGTGTAAACATATCAGGAAATGCCCAAGTGAAGTGTGCCCTTACTTTTACTAACCACTGACTGTTTATTAAGAGCAAGACATTTGTTTCTTTCCAAAAAAATAATCATAATGTTAACTCACCAGCTAATGAGGTACAAATGAGAGAAGGAATATTAAAAAAATTTTAATTTATACATCATTGTGTAACTCTACCATATTTGTATATATTTTATACCCTCAGGATGGCCTTAGTTCTGGGGCTCATCTATAGTCTCTTCTCCTTGCAATTTAAGGATTATTTTTTCAACTATGTTGCCTCTGTCTTCCAACTGCTACCATAGCATGATATCTCACACTGTGAGTAAGCACATGGTAAGTATGATATCCACCAGTATAACACAAAGCAATTCAAATTTTGTGGTGCTTCTCAATTACCATGACTGTTGTTTATATAAAGCATTATAAATAAGATTCATCTGCATGTGTTGCCTAAGTAAACAATCCTACCTAGTCACTACTGTTGAACTTCCAAGCTAATGTGAATTAAGTAAAAGAAGAATGGGTCTTAGCAAGCTGCATTTTCTTTGGATAGATGACTCATTTCTCACATGGTGGTTGATTCCTTTGTGACACATGGAAGACAGCAGGTGAATGTAAATGAGAAGGGTCACTTTGTTCAAAGTAGAAAAAATAGCTGTGATGTGATTTTCATAACAGTCAATCATATTTATCCATATAAATGTGGATAGTGACAAAGCCGATACTAAAATGAAACACTTCCTGTTGGATATCTAGGGGAAAAGGAAAAAGAACTTCTCCCTGAAGCTCAATCCAGCTGTCTCTAGTGGCCATTTAGTTCTCATTCTAATAAATGGAACACTATCCTTATTTTAGTTACATATCGTAAATGTGGTAGGTATGCTTTGGGGGACAAACCTAATTATCCAAAATTGTTCTATCATGATAGGTTGGATATGGTCAAATAAGCCCCAACTTGTGCCTAATCCAGTTTCAGCACCCAAAGAATTGTTGCCTGCTACTTGTTAAACACATATAAAGAATATGTACACAATATGGCCTCTAATTTTTTTCTGAATACTCAGTTCCATTCTGAGTCTGTCACTACAACTTCCCATTCTTTTATTTGGGGGGGGGGAGCCACACTCAGAGTATGCAGAAGTTCCGGGGCCATGGGTCAAACCTGCGCCACAGCAGTGACCTGAGCCACATCAGTGACAAGCCAGATTCTTAACCTGCTGAGCCACTAAGAAACTCCCTCCAACTTCTCATTTTAAAGGAGTTTCAAGGGACAAATCTTCAAAAGGCAAAGATCATGGTCCATAATTATCTGTTCCATATCATAAAATCACAAAATATAAAGCTAAAAGAGACTGTAGTGATTTTATTGATTTTATTATATATATAAGGACATGAAGGCCTAAAGAGTTGAAATGATTAGTAGAGTAAGTTAACAGTAGAGAAAAGCTTAAATTTGCACCTCTGAGATCTTAATATACATGTTCTTTTTCTACAAACTAAGTTGCTTTTATGACTTTTTAAAAAAAGTTATTAAACTATTTATTTCTAGGATTTTGGCTAAATCAGAAAGACAATTGATAAAACCCTAAATTCTGTCTTTTTTCCAGTAATTTTTTCTCCACCTTATTCACTTGCACCATTGTAACAACAACAGCAAAAATCTAAGTTATAAAATATTTTATATCATCCAAACCTCACCCTGACTCCTTCCTTGAAATTGCCCTCGGGTCCATTTCAGCTTAGATTTCTTCATATTATTCTCTCTGGAGCCAATCCAAGAAGAGGTAAAGAAGCCCTGGTTAGAGAACAATGGGAATCTGAAAGTGCATGAGGACACTCTCAGTCCTCTCAACAGGGCTATCTTCCTGAGAAAAAGCCATCAAAAGTTGCAATTTCTCCTATGGTTTATACCAGAGCTACCCAGGACATCAATTTAGATTGACTGTTTGGCTATGTGGTTGTTATAAGTAGACTACAGGGTTTCATTGACAACTGTAAACACCACAACATACCATAGGGCCTCTCTTGGCCCCTGCTTCTTGGTTCATGTATTATTTCTACCCCTATCAGTCTCTTTCCAATAATAAGAGTTTAGCAAATATTTTTAACACCTTTTGCATGCCAGAAACTGTGCTGGCACTCAAGATACGGAGATAAATAAAATCAACCAGGTAGCTAATATCCAAGGAGCTAATATCCTAATCTGGCATGAGAAGAAACAAAGATAATAACTGGTCATGCTAAAGAGAGATAAAGGGAGATTAAAATGTTAATAAGATCCCATTGGTTTATTTTTGCTTTTATTTCTGTTGCTTGGGGAGACTGACCTGAGAAAACATTTGTAAGGTTGATGTCAGAGAATGTTTTGCCTATGTTCTCTTCTAGAGTAAGGCCTTAAAGACCATGGATGGAAAGAGGGTTTGATTTTATTGTTAGTGCTATAGAAAGCCAATGAAGGACTATGGAGGGATTGACCTTTTTATAATCTCAAAGCATAAAACTGTAAGAGACCATGGCTTATTTTGTTTGAATATTTTATTACAGAGATAAGGGCAGTAATGCCTACACAGTCAAAGTGACCGATATGGGTAATCAATAGAGAACAGACCCTAAACCTGGGTCTCTTAGTTCTAGAGAAAGATTTTTTTAAAAAAAAGAAAAAAAGGTAAAGTTCAGGAAGGAGTAAAGGGGAAATTTTTTTAGATCATTATATAAGAGTAACAAATAACCATGGGATAAATATGATTTGGGTCATTCCTTCTAAATGAAGAAAATGGTCAGGCCAAAAAATAGCCAAAGGGCTCAGTTCCAAGGTCCAAAAAACTGTAGCACCTTTTCTCTGGCAGAGGCAAGATGGGACATTTGTGTGTTTTTAGGTCATCATTTTCAAAATGTAAGAAATATGCTCCCAAATAACCCTAGTTTCCCCTAATAATTCACTATGATTGTAATTAACAAGCCTTGCTATTACATCTTCTGCCATTCCCATCTCTTATGATTCCACTTCCAAAGTTTGCTTCTACTATATATAACTTGAGTGATATTAAATAGGATTTTGAAAGTTTCCTTCAATTTCTTAAGCTTAATTATTCTCAAACGTGTTTCCAAATACTGCAATAAATGTATAACAATGACCATTAGTGCTTAATATTTGTTGAAGGCTACAATACACTAAGTATCAAAAAAATTTTAAGTAGTTGTTTCACACATTCTAAAGAGAACAAAGTTTAATTTAGCAGAAATTTATTATTCATTCACAAATTTATTTAGATTTCAATAGCCCTTTACCCTTTGATCATGTTGGGCAATCATGTTCATTAGTTATTTTTCAATATTTATAAGTACTTTAGCACTTTACACATATTTTAGAAATGGAAAAATTGATTAGCAGGGACTGGAGTTCCTGGCATGAGTATAGGATGTCATATATCTGCAAAGCACTGAGATCAAGAACAACCTTTGGTCTAAGTGCTGCAGACAAAATCTTAGACTTAATATCCTAGAAAAAGCAAACTTTCTACATATTTGCACAAAAATGATCCACAACTTCTGACATATCCTTCCCTGGGAATAATCTGGAAAAAAGGCACTTCTTACTCCCATTCTTTTGGCAACTCATTGTGTCTTATTTTTAGGCTGATGAAGCATCTAAATGGGGATATGTATACTTCATATATTTGATAAAAACTTTATGCCATTAGGATAATGAGCCAGTCATGCCATGGTTTATTTGGTCCATCTTTACCTTTATTTATATGCATTCTGCAGGCTCTGAAATCGATTCGTTACCAATTAAGATGGTAATTATTGAAACTGCTTGTTGTGTGGTGAGAAATCAGGAGTAAGTATGATGCTGATTATATAAGAAAAAGCAATTCTGTGACACCTTAAATACCAATTAAACCAGCAAAGTGACTATTAAATTGTTATGAAATGCATGCTATGAACTTAAGAACTTTATCCATTGATTCCAGTTATAGCAATTCTAGAAAATTATCTCACAGATAAAATCATACAAGTGTACAAAAATATATGTACATGGATTTTCACTGCAGAATTTTTGTATAAGCAAAAAAGTTAATAAAAATCTCAACTTTCAATAAAGGAATAGTTAAACAAATAATGGTATACCCACAAAATGGGATATTGTGTGATCATTTTAAAACAGAGACTTTGAAAAAGGCCAAGCATATTGATTTATAAAACAGTATCCATGGTATGACTATACATACATAAATTTTTCATGGAAAAAATATTAAAAGGGCTTACTAGGTAAGAAGCTTATAGAAGATTCCCAGTTTCTGCTATTTATATACCTGGTGTTCTCTGAAATTTTGTTTTTGTTGTTCTTTTTAATCTAGCTTATACTGCTTTTATAATCAGAAAGAGTAAAAATTAAAATACAAAGAATCTGATAAGAGTTGCTATGTCTTGGAGTTCTCTTGTGGCACATCAGGTGAAGGATCCAGCATTCTCACTGTAGCGGCTTGGGTTGCTACTGTGGTGCAGGTTTGATCCCTGGCCTGGGAACTTCTTTGGTGCAGCTAAAAAAAATACATGAAGAGTTACTATGTCTTAACAATAGAATATTGAATATGTGGAAGGTTAACTTTGGAACTTGTGGATAAAAATCCTATTTACTCAATAAAAATATGAATAGAAAAATTAGAAAATAGAGTTGAAATTTATGGGGAAAAAAGTATAAAAAAGATAAAGAGACAACAGAAAATACAAAAAAATTATAACCCATGCTAGAAGTCTATTAATTGAGAATTAGGAAATGAGAGAGAGGAAAGAAAACAGAGGAGAAAAAATGATCACAGAAATAATACAGGAAATTTTCCCACAATTGAAGAACACAAATTTCTTCACAGACCCAACAAGTGCTCAGGACAATGAATAAGAGACCCATATCAAAGTATGTTATAGTGAAACTTTAGAATACTGAGAATAAAAGTATAATTCCAAAAGCTTCCAGAAAGAAAACACAGTGTACTTACAAAAGATTGGAAATTAGAACAGCATTGTACTTCTTAACAATACTTGAAGCTAGAAGAAGACACTGCCTTCAAAATTCTGAAGGAAAGTTATTTCTAACCTAGATTTCCATATATAGCTAAACTAATTTGACAGTTCTATGAAGACATTTTCAGATAGGTAAGAATTCAAAAAATGTACCTCTCATGTCCCCTTTTTCCAAAAGCTACTGGAGGATGTGCACCACCAAAAGAGGAATAAACCAAGAAAGAAGACATGTATTCCAATTACTCCACACAGGAAAAGAATGAAGGACATTCCCAGGATGATGGTAAAGGGAAGTTTCAAGAGAAGACTAAGCAGCAAACCTAAAAAGTAAATTAGGGAGAAGGGGGCAGTGGGTACCAGGAACAAGATGCCCAAGGGGGAAAAAATGAAGCTAATGGTTATTAGATGTGTTTGAATAGAGAGAGAATATTAACAGATCTGCTAATTTTTTAAAAATTTACTGTAGACCAAACTGACTTTAAAGTTTTGCCTCACAGAAAATTACCTTGTCAACCAAATAGAATTTTCTGCCAAATGTATGTTCTTCAAATATTTTCTTCTATAGTGAGTGACCAGGGGATTGTGCATGAAAAGCAGTTTGTGCTTAGAATTGCCTTCTAATTTGCTGTTTTGAAACACTGAATCCTTCACTGTCAGAGCTGAAGATCTTCCTGTGGTACTGCTAACTCACTGCCTAGTATTAAAAATTCAGAACTCGGGTTCTGGGTATTTCGTCTCATCCTTTGAACTGAAGGATGATCATGCTCATTGTTTTCAAGTGTGTGTGGGGTGGGATAGAATTTGAGGAGGGGGAGGGATGCTTGATAAACAGTTCTTCCTCCACTCCATGTCTATAAAAACTGTCTTTTAATTCTTAGCTGTAACAATTGAATTGCAAACGTGTGTGTGCATGCGTGTATGTACTCAAAAGATAGCAATGTGACAGGCAGTGGGCTACAGAAGGAAACAATAGCCAAATGTTCTCCCCTCAAAGACTTTACAGTCTAATGGAAAAAGTGATAATACATCATTATAAGCTTGATCAGTATAATAAAAGAAGAAATGCACATAACAAAGGGATTTAATCTAATCTATTCACAGCTTTGTCTCCTTAACCAACATATCTACTTATTGAAAAAGCATGCCATGAATCAGCAAACAGGGGTACAGAATTTCTCTACTTTAACTGCTTAGTTTAATCATCAGTGTGTCCCAAAGTAAATATACTGACCCTTCAGAATTACAATATTTGTACTCCCTTCTGGGCAACTACATTTTTCACTGGATATAGATACAGCCAGTTTTTCTTATGCACATTCAAAATAATCAATCCAGCCTAGAATTCTATACCTAGCCAATCAAACAAGCAAACCAGCAAACAAAAACCTTTCTATATGTCTAACTGCTACAACCCAGATTGGTCTCTCTCTGTCAATGTCTCAAATTTCACAGCTATGCTGCCTCACTGTTTTAATTTGTAACAGCATAGTTTGATATTCTATACATTCAAATAATATGTAATGGAGCAAACCTCAGTATAACTGACTTTAGGTGGAATGAAACTACACTGAGAGATGTGCCAGTTATGTGATGGGCAGTAGATTGTCTGACTTAGTGAAAACCATAAACCAAGAGAGTTAAAAAAAACAACAGCTAATACAAATAAATCCTGTAATAGTACTGGCCATCTCTTCTGGCTCAGAAAAATGTTCATTGAATCTAAATATTAGTTATGAAAACCAGACACATAACTTATGAATAAAGGTTTGGGCTGTTTTTGTAATTTTGAAAAATTAAAAAAAATAATTTTGAGATTTTTTTCTATCTCAAGATTTTCCAATTCTACCAATGACTTTGATATTTAAGCTAGAACTTTAAAACAATGCAAAAAGCTTTTGCATAACAAAGGAAATCATTTTTAAAAAACAGAAAAGACAATCTACAGAATGGGGGAAAATACTTGCAAATGATGCAACCAACAAGGGCTTAATCTCCAAAATATACGAACAACTCATACAACTCAACAACAGAAAAACAAATAACCCAACTGAAAAATGGGCAGAAGACATAAATAGACATTTCTCCAAAGAAGACATACAGATGGTCAATAGACACATAAAAAGATGCTCAGCATCACTAATTATTACAGAAATGTGAATCAAAACTACGATGAAGTATCACTTCACACCAGTCAGAATGGTCACCAATAATAAGTCTACAAATAACAAATGCTGGAGAGGGTGTGGAGCAAAGGGAACCCTCCTACAGTGTTGGTGGAAATGTAAATTGGTACAACTACTATGGAAAACAGTATGGAGGTTCCTCAGAAAACTAAATATGGAACTACCACATGATCCAGCAATCCCACTTATAGGTATATCTGGATAAAACTGCAAGTCAAAAAGATACACGGACCCCAATGTTCATAGCAGCACTATTCACGATAGTCAAGACATGAAAACAACCTAATTGTCCATTGACAGAGGAATGATTAAGAAGATGTGGTACATATATACAATGGAATATTACTCAGCCAAAAAAATGAAAGAATGCCATTTGCAACATGGATGCAACTAGAGATTCTCATACTAAGTGAAATAAGTGAAAAGGGAAAAGACAAATACAATAGGATATCACTTAAATGTGGAATCTATAATATGACATAAATGAACCTATCTACAAAACACAGAACAGACTCATGGATATAGAGAACAGACTTGTATTTGCCAAGGAGGAGGGAGGAGGGAGTTGGATGGACTGGGAATTTGGGATTAGTAGATACAAATTATTACATTTAGAATGGATAAGCAATGAGTTCTACTATATATCACAGGGAACTACATCCAATCTCTTGGGATAGACCATGATGGAAGAGTATATGAGATAAAGAACGTATATAAATGACTGGGTCACTTGGCTATACAGCAGAAATTGGCACAACACTGTAAATCAACTATACTTTAATTAAAAAAATTTTATATATAATTATTTTCATTTTTTTCCATTTTTAAATTAAAGCAAAAAAGAACAATGCTAAAGCAGTTCCCCAAATTAAATATATAAGTTATTTCTCAGAATAGTTAAATTTCATTGCTACAATCATATTATGACAGACACTTCGTTTTCATCCCAACTATCATCCTGAATGAATCAATGAGCAATTTCCAAGATAGTCAAATGGCAGACTAAGTTACCCTATTCAACCTCTCACTAAAAAAGAACATGTTTTAAACTCATAGATAAGCTGAAACAAAAGGAAGAATTCTGTAGAAGTAAAAGGAAGTGAAACCTTGGATTTAAGTTAACATCAAAGTCAGCCTCATCCAGGGAGTTTCTACTGGATCCTAGAGACTTTAACCTTGTACCCTGGAAGCTTCATGGATATAGAAGGCAGACAGGAGATAAAGTCCAGATATCCAGATGCCAAGAAACTCCTCATTAGGATGGGACCCAAAGGTGTAAATGAGAAAGAAAAATCAGATCTAAACTAAACTAAACTAAAAGAACATATAGAAAGGAAAGCAAAAAAACAAATGATGATGACAGTCTTAACTTTGACACTGGATGGAATGGAAGAAATATCTCCTTTGAGAACTCGTTCATAACAACAAGCTAGTTAACCAAGAAATTTGTAGTCCAAATTCATATTGCCTACATGACCAAATAAATATCTTGAGCAAAGAATATACTGTAACTTAGTTCAAAGTTGAAACCACCCCCAGGCAACTGGTAAATCCTCACTATAGGAGAGCAATACCAACCTAAGATCAAAGAATTCTCACGGATAAAAGTTTCAAGGATAAAACTCACTATCAATCTCATCAATTCCAAAGCACAACTTTTTTTTTACACTTTATATCTCTGTAATTGAAGAGATTCTCATAAGTGATATATTTTACAATTACTGCCAACCAGGCAGCAATTGGGATGTAGTTGTGACTGTCTATTCATGCATGAACACCAAAAGGGTTAGCATCAAATTTTATAGAAAAAGAGTAAGAGACTTGGAGAAAGTCTTAGAGACAATAGTGAAGCCTTTATTTATTTATTCATTTGTTTGTTTATTTATTGCTTTTGTTTAGGGCCACACCTACAGCATATGGGAGATCCCAGGTTAGGGGTAAAATCAGAGCTGCAGCTGCCAGCCTATGCCATAGCCACAGCAATGTGGGATCCGAGCCATATCTGACCTACACCACAGCTCATGGCAACACCAGATCCTTAACCTGCTGAGTGAGGCCAAGGATTGAACTTGCCTCCTCATGGATACTATTCAGATTTGTTACCATTGAGGCACGACGAGAACTCTGAAGAACTCATTTATTTATTTATTTATTTATTTATTTAATCTTTTTTTTTGCCTTTTCTAGGGCCGCTCCCATGGCACATGGAGGTTCCCAGGCTAGGGGTCAAATTGGATCTGCAGCCGCTGGCCTTCTCCACAGCCACAGCAATGTGGGATCCGAGCTGCATCTGTGACCTACACCAGAGCTCACAGCAATGCTGGGTCCTTAACCCACTGAGCAAGGCCAGGGATGGAACCCAAAACCCCAAGGTTCCTAGTTGGATTCGTTAACCACTAAGCCATGACTGGAACTCCTTGAAGAACTCATTTAACCTCTTCAAAACAACTGGTGATGTGGAGGGAAAGTATTGAATAAGGGTGTTCCTCAACATTCAAAAAGCAGGAATCAAAAGACTATTTCTTTCACAAACAACTTGTACAACTCAACAGCAAAAAAACCAACAACCAAAGTGAAAAATGGGCAAAAGACCTGAATAGACACTTCTTCAAAGAAAAGCTACAGATGGCCAACAGGCACAAGAAAAAATGCTCAATATCATTAATTATCAGAGAAATGCAAATCAAAACTACTATGAGCTACCCCATCTCACACCAGTCAGAATGGCCAACATTATCAATTCAACAAATAACAAATGCTGGAGAGGGTGTGGAGAAAAGGGTATCTTCCCACACTGTCGGTGGGAATGGAAATTGGTACAACCACTGTGGAAAACAGTATGGAGGTCCCTCAAAAAAACTATATATAGAACTACCATATGATCCAGCAATCCCACTCTTGGGCATATATACGGACAAAACTTTCCTTGAAAAAGACGCATGCACCATATGTTCATTGAAGGACAATTCACAATAGCCAAGACATGGAAACAACCTAAATGTCCATCGACAGATGAATGGATTAAGAAGATGTGGTATATATACACAACGGAATACTACTCAGCTATAAAAAAAGGAACAAATAATGCCATTTGCAGCAACATGGATGGAACTAGAGACTCTCATACTAAGTAAAGTAAGTCAGAAAGAGAAAGGCAAATACCATATAATATCACTTATATCTGGAATCTAATACACAGCACAAAGGAATCTTTCCACAGAAAAGAAACTCATGGGCTGGAAAAACAGACCTGTGGTTGCCAAGGGGGAGGAGCAGGGAGTGGGATGGACTGAGATCTTGGAGTTAATAGATGCAACCTATTGCATTTGGAGTGGACAAGCAATGAGATTCTGCTGCATTGCACAGGGAACTATATCTAGTCACTTGTGGTGGAAAATGATGGAGAATAATGTGAGAAAAAGAATGTGTCACTTTGCTGTACAGGAGAAAAATGACAGAACACTGTCAACCAACTATAATGGAAAAAATTAAAATCATTAAAAAAAAAGACTAGTTCATGAATTACTGGGCCTCTAAGGTACTGGCAATGCTTTAGTACTTGCGGGGTAGTTTGTGAGATTCGCCCATGTTAAGTTTAACAATAACTGGTTCATTCTCATCCCTATATAGTATTTCATCTATAAATGTACCAAAATTTATCTATCTATTCTACTGTTGATAGGTATTTGGAGAAAAATAACCCACTCACACTTAAGGGGGCAAACATATAT
Source organism: Phacochoerus africanus (assembly GCF_016906955.1). NCBI lineage: Eukaryota > Metazoa > Chordata > Mammalia > Artiodactyla > Suidae > Phacochoerus > Phacochoerus africanus. The sequence goes on from NC_062560.1 coordinate 19,865,540, forward strand.
AATTTGTGGTCTTTTGAAGCAAAGTTTGGTAATATCCAGTATCATATGAGAAGATATAATGTATTTTTCAAGAATATTAATTTCTCTCATCAACAAAGTAGTCTAATTTGATGAAGTGGGCACATGAGTTTTGGAGGTAATACTGGAAAAGTAATTTGAAGTCAATCTGGAAGTGGCTTGTTGTAGAAAAAAAGTGTGAACTTTACATTGACAGTGGAGGACACTGGAATTTAGGGATAGATTTATAAAGTGAGATTATTAAAGCTGTGGATTTAGGAGGATAACTTGGCAGCAGTACACAGGAAATTTATGGGAGAGGTAGGGAGTGAAAAGAAGAATGGAAAAAGGATGGAGAGAAGGTGGCCTGTTAGAACACTTTACCTAAATTAAGGGGTAATAAGGACTTGAAATAGGACAACAGCAATGGGAAAAGAGACAAGGAAACAGATGCCAATTATGCATAGATATAGATTAGGCAAATATCTGGCCACTGTCTTAAATGATTTGCCCTCCACAAACATTGCTGGACACTAAGTTGTTTTGTCTAAATTCTCCCAATGTAAACTGGATAAATATTTCCTATAATGGCAAAAATATATGTTAAGTAACATTAAAGATAGACAGATGAGTAAGCTACTTTATCTGCCCTGAGAAGCTGACGGTCTAACAAAGGAAAGTTCTAAATGCAATTCAGTAATAGAAGATAAATGAGAAATGATGTTATAATATAATATTTATTATTCCTGGGGCTTATATCTAAAATACCAAGATGTATTTTTATACCTGTATGTTTGTACATGCATTTCTCTGGAAGGAAACAAATAACAGTGATTATCTCAGGAAGGAAACGAGTGGCTTAGTGAAGGGTTGGAGAGAGACTTGCTCTTCACCGTATACTCTTTTGTACCATTCAAATTTTGTACTATCTGAATATATCATCTATTTTAAAATATTCTTTTTTATAAGAAATTATGAGTACTTGGAAAAACATAACATATTCCATAAATTAGAGTAGTTATTGCATTTTTCTCTCTTAATCATTGAGAGTGTTTTCTTTCCACCTTTGCCATTCATAGCTAAATTAATCTTTTCAAGTTAGAGAAACAGGAGTTCCTGTCGTGGCTCAGTGGTTAACAAATCTGACTAGGAACCATGAGGATGCAGGTTCAATCCCTGGCCTTGCTCAGTAGTTTCGGGTTAAAGATCCGGCGTTGCCGTGAGCTGCGGTGTAAGTCACAGATGCAGCTTGAATCTGGCGTTGCTGTGGCTGTGGTCCAGCCCAGGGCTACAGCTCTGATTTGACCCCTAGCCTAGGAACCTCCATATGACCTGGGTGTGGCCCTAAAAAGACAAAAACCAAAAGGTAGACAAAGTCAATATGCCAATATTTTAAGTTATTCTCAAATTTAAGATATATTTTATCAAAAATTACCAAAATAAGGAGAGTAGAATAAAATTCTAATAAGCACAATGTCTAAGAGTTGATCTATGCTCTGGCACTTATATCTTTATGCCCATGGAATAATCCCTTACACTCTCTGAGCCTCAGATTTTCCTATCTACAAATCGTATAAAATAGAGGAAATAACACTAACCCTATGTATCTTATAAGATCATGTGTGGTAATCCCCATGATAATCCATAAAGTGTATAAAGTGGCTTGTAATGTACACAATTGCAGAAATCAGGTAGGTGAATATGGAAATTTATTTACTTTTCTAAAACTAAACCTAACACCCAGATTTCTGGTTCTTTAGTCCAATTGGTAGTATAAAACTTAATCCTGCTAATTCAATTGCTTTCAGATTTTTTTTTCTAAACCTCTGTCTGCTAATCAGTCTATTCTTCATTTTCCCTTTTCTCCTTCTTACATCTGGTTCAGGGTGATTGGAGAAGCTGGTGAAAGGGGTTGATCTATGTTCTTAAAGAGGGATACATATATATAATACACTACCCTGATACAAATATATGTATCTTTGTAAATTATTTGAGAATACACAATTAATATACAAATAATATACAAGTTTTTATTTGAGAATAACTTCAATATCAAAGATATGTATAGATATATATCTCTATATTGATATGTATATGGATATATATCTCTTTGTATCTGGGAGGTATGTAATATCTGATCCAAAACAATCCTGTCTTCACTAGCTTCTGCTGAGGTATAACTCATGTCATTTGGTTTTCTTCAAGGATAGCCTGGTATTTATTGATGTCTGTCAGCTCACCATGACCTTTGACTACCATGTCCATCCATGTATTCTATTCCAATTCTTTATTTTTTTTATTTTATTTTTTATTTTTTTATTTTTTTTGTCTTTTGTTGTTGTTATTGTTGTTGTTGTTGTTGTTGCTATTTCTTGGGCCGCTCCCGCGGCATATAGAGGATCCCAGGCTAGGGGTCGAATTGGAGCTGTAGCCACCGGCCTACGCCAGAGCCACAGCAACGCGGGATCCGAGCCGCGTCTGCAACCTACACCACAGCTCACGGCAACGCCGGATCGTTAACCCACTGAGCAAGGGCAGGGACCGAACCCGCAACCTCGTGGTTCCTAGTCGGATTCGTTAACCACTGCGCCACGACGGGAACTCCCTATTCCAATTCTGACCTCAGACTCCTCTCAGTAATTTAGTGTCCCAACCACTCTCAAGTGCAGAGGAATCGTTAATTGCCTTAATCCTTCAGATTCCCTTTATTCTGGGCTCAACCAAACTTATCTGGTGTTTTTAATCAATCCTCTCAACAGCATGGGGAAGGATATGGAATTCTCACATTCAGGGTATGTATCAGGGATACACACCAAGGACTAGCTGTTTTATTTTCATCTCCTTATTCTATCTCAATATCACTTTGTCTCAGTGATAACCAGCTCTTATGCTAAGTTTCATGTTCTGGGTTCTCAGTCTTTCAGACATTTGATACTCAATCTCTCCTACTTTTTTTCTACCAAAAACTCAGGCACTTGCCTTGGCTTTCAAGATTATTGCTGTGAGTCCAAAAAAAAAAAAAAGATAATCATTAAGACTGTACACAAATTCCATTTCTCCTTTTAGAAACATGGTAGGATGAACTCTCCAACCTGTTTTGACATTAGGCTTAGCATAAGATCTGCAAGAGGATGCAGCATGTCACTGTGGATAGAAGTAAAAGCCACTGTGCATTTTGCTGCATCTCATTTCAACAGCCCTAATTATAGAAGCATATGTTGAAATGGAGCTTTCATCAACTGGGTAGCTCATTGCCATAAACAGAGCTCCCTCTTCCTACCTTTTCATGTTTGACATCTAGGATGAACAAGAAACAAGGTTTTTCTGGATTAAGCCACTGAGATTAGAGGTTTTTATTTTGTAACTGTATCATCATCTACACTATTCTAAAAGATAAGCAAATGAATCAGGAACTTTAATTCAGCTGTATAAAAACCTCTACAGAGGATATATAAATATCGCTGATTTAATTTGAAGGGCCATGGAGCAAAATGAAATGTTTAACAAAATCTTTAGTTATTTGGAAACATCACCCATTTGTATGTATTGTATCATCCATTCATACATTTAGTTATTTGGAAATACCACTCATCTGTAGTCATCTTTTTTAGGTATGAACACCACCATATAGGAAGAAGGTAATCATTTATAAAAGAAAGGTGAAACCTATTTACCAGGTTGAAGTCTTCGGGAATAGTTAGAAGAAAAGAGCTAAGGATAATTTAAGCTGAGCTAGGGATAAAGAATAAGAGGAGAAGCTTCAAAATAAAGCAACATAGTAGATGGTATACAATTGTTGAGTGATGCTGGAGGGACATTATACTGCATTATAAATCCTCTTTGGAAAATATGGAGAAGAGTCTATGCTTTTGTTCCATTATTAACAGGAGACTTCTATATTCATGATGGCCATTCACTATTGTCTCTCAGTCTCAAATTTATTCTTCTATACTTTGTTTTGTGATGATGGGGCATGGACTCTGCAAACTACATTTCTCAGATTCCTCATTCCAGCTGAGAACTAGCTCTGGGGCACCTGTCACCAGAAATCCAAACACCATCCATAGGTCACCCCACCCAGAAGACTGAACAACAAGAGCTCCCAACATAGCCCCATTCCTCAGTCGGACCACCAAGCAGGTTAATTATAGGAGACACTTTCAATCATGAAAAAAATAGCATTTTTCTCAATGAAATAAACATTCTGGATATGGATTTGCTTCTGTGGTAGGTAGAATTCTAGGATGACCACACTATCCCCCAACTCCTGTTATACACACCCTGTATAATCTCCAGGATTTTGAATATAGTGAATTTTACTCCTGTGATTAGGTTATGCTATATGGCACAGATGGCTTTAAGAAAAAGAGACTATCCCAGTGAGATTGTCCTAATTACAAGAGCCCTTTAAAAACAGAGGATTTTGCTACCACTGGTTGCAAGAGAGGAAGTCAGTCAGAGTTTCAAAGCATGGGCAGAATTCAACACATCCCTGCTGCCTTGAAGGTGCAGGGAACCACATGTTAAGGAATGCAAGTGGCCTCTAAGAGCTGAGAACAGCCTCTGGCTGATAGCCAGCAAGGAAACAGGGGTCTACCTTCTATAGCAGCAAAGAAGTGAATTCTGCTGACAAAAAGAATGGACTTGGAAGTAGAATTAACCCCAGATCCTCCAGATGAGAATTCAGTCCAGCAACACCTTGATGTCATCTTGAGACACCATGAACAGAGAACTCAGCCACAGCATGCCAGCTTTCTGATCTACAGAACTGTAAGCTAATAAATGGGTGTTATTTTAAGCCAGTAAGTATGTAATGATTTGTTATGCAGCAAAGAAAACTAATACACCTTACCTGTCTGCAAAGGCCTACTGAAGACAACAGCAGTAGTTGGGAGTTATAGTTGTTAAAAAAAAAAATGCCTGGTGAGATTAGTATAGTATTCTACAGGATGTGGAATATGCTTTGAGCCAATCACAAATACATGATGCTCTTTCTCCCATAGATTCAGAACACAGGAATCCTGGAATTACAAGAGGTGGCAATGAAGGTGGTTCCTGCTTCTCTTACATCTAATAACACAACTTGGGGTGCTGCTGTCTACCTCAGAGGACAATGTTTCCATTTAATTATAAGCTGAGACCATCACCTAGTCATTTGGAGCTTCTCATACCACTGATCCAAAAGGCAAATAAGGATAGGATGATCAATCTGTATTATCAAAGGACATGTCCACAAAACAGGGGACAATGTCTATAATTCAAGGGATTCTCTGGGCTACCACTTCATATTTCCACATCCAATGGTAAAAGTTAATGGAAAACTAGAGCAACCCAATTAATACAGAACTATCAAGTACTCAGACCCTTTAGGAATGAAGTTTGGGATTACCTTACCATGAAAAGACAGGGTCAACTGATTTTCTCTCTGACATTCTGACAGTAAAGCAAACATGGAAAGAGTAGTAGAAGAAAGAAGAAATGCCAACTATACCCTTATGACTAGTTACAGAAATAAGAATGTATGTGCTATGCGTATTACTACCTTGGCTGTTACATTAACTATTTTATCTTTTGTTCTTTTTTCCTCTATTATTTTAACTAAAAAGAGTTACTATTATATGAATGGTTATTTCAGCTTCCCCTTGTACTCTTTCAGCCTTCCAACATCTAGGTTACTATTTTTCTGTATGAAAGCCCTTGTTTGAATACCTAGCATGGTTTCTGTTTTCCTCACTGGACCCTGACTAACATCATTCTCTCCCATCTTTCTCAGGCCTCAGTTGTTCTGACTATAGATTTCATTATACTCTCTCCTCTTTCCAAGTTATGAAATCAATTCTGTTAATTTCTGTAATAAAAAAATTCACTATAAATATTGTATGCTGGCTTTCATGTGGTGATGGTGATGCCAAGAACCAAATCCTTCAAGAATTGTGGATAAGGGTAGAGAGGTGGTAGATGAAAGGTGAGAAGACACAATTGATTTGGAAGTTAGGTAAGGGGGAGATACGTCACACTCTGATATACTGGCATTGGTATTTGGACTTGAATATCAATCAGGGATTTAAAATGCTTACCTTTACACACAGGAGGTAGAGGATCTGGTGGTTACCAGAACTAAACTTTCTTCCTTTTTCTAAAAATGCTCTTTTAAAAAGAGATTTCATAAAAAATTTATTATGTGCAATATATATAGAAAAGAGGTAGGTTCTAAAAGAATCCTGGTAATTTTGGACTAACTAATGAAAAAGTCAAGTTGGCTGCTTGACCTAATAAAAAAAAATCACATAGCAAATCAAATTGCCTGTTCGATGAAGGCAGATGGCTTGACTTTGCAAAAATGATATTGTTAAAGAAAATCTTTTTAATGGAAAACAATTGTCTGGCATATAATAATTTTGTTTTCTTCAAATTAAAAGAGGACTAGGAAATAAAAAGTTATACAACCATTCTGCAAGTTTATTGGCAAAATGAATGAATGTGTGTTTTTGTTGGTCTGCTGAGACAACTTGACCTAATTGAAAGAGAAATGTGATACAGGTGACAGAACTGAATAATTGTCTTTTAGAAAAAGGGAGTGGAATAATTATCCATCTTCTGTATTTCTTTCACAGAGAGTTTATGATAACTATTTCAACCTTGGGAAATAATTTATGCCACAAAAAAAGTCCAAACCAGAGACTCTAATATTAGTAGGGCCTTCATTAGTAAAACAAGCACTTCTTCACAACTTCAATCACTGATGAATCAGGAACTGTCCTTCATCTAGAAAGATAATGTTACTGACTCACTATCTTATTTCTAAGACATGAGCTCTAAGATTGTTCAGGGTTTTGGTTATTGGTTTTTATTTTTGTGTTGTATTTTTATTTTGTATTTTGCTTTGCTTTGATTTTCCCAGTAGCGATTTAAAGTTTTTTCTTACCCATGCACAATCCCTAGCTGTTTTCCTCCTGACCAATGCATTGATTTGTTATGGTGAGTCTGCAACTAGAAACACATTGATGTTAAACAGACATACAGAAGGCAAAAATCCATCAACTCTGCCTCCCTGCCCCATTGCCAAAATAAGTTACTCTTCCCAATTATTTGCTCATTTCTCTTTAGTTCCCAGGAAAGTGTGAGCTCCCTTGAGAATTAATCTTATCTTTGTATTCTCAGTTCCTAGATGATGCACTCAATAAATGCTGATTTGTATAGAGCATTGCCTATGCTTTAGAATGGTGCTATTACCAATGGAACGGTATCAGTTATTTAACCAGGCTGCTAAATAAAGTTCATGGAAAAATATAGAAGGTGAAAATACTTTCTTGAGTTCTTGCCTTTACTCTCATTTGGAATGGTACTTTTTCACAAGCTTAATTTCAAAATCAGAACTCCATGCTTTACACTCCTTAATGCCCCCCAAATGAGAACTATTATAGAATAATTAATGTTGTTAAGAGGTCAGTTACTTTGATGAGATAAGCTTCACAGGAGTAAAATCAACAACCACTCATTCAATTCATTTGATAAACATTTACTGAATGGCAGGTTGTGTTCTAAATGTGGATAACAAAGAAAAACAAGAGAAAATTCCAAGTTTTAAAACACTACACAATCTGGTTGATCAAACAGATTCCTAAAATGAAAGACAGAGTTATACCACAGTATCTTATGGGACAGAAGGGGGAGGGCACCTATTGTAGCCTAGAGGGTTCAGGGAAGGTTTCCAAAAATGAGTCTTAAAGAATGAGTAGGAAGCAGTCAGGCAGAAAGAATGGTTTGAGCAAAGTCGTAAAGAACATAAAGAACATGGTATGTAGGAGGAAATGTAAACATTTAGATGTCACTGAAGCATAATAAAGAAAGGAGTGACAGAAGATGGCAGAAAAGGCAAGCAGTATATACATAAGAGGGCGAAATTTTCCATATTATGAAATTTGGAAGTAAAGGGGGCCCTTGAGGAGTTTTAAGAAAAGCAATGACAGGGTTAGATTTGCATTTTAGATAGATCATCTGAATCGGAATGAGGATGGATTTGAGGAGCACACTGTTGAAGATAGGGAAAGCAGTATTACAACAATCTAGGTGAAACATAGCGAGGCTTTGAACTTGGAAAATAGGGGAAGAGTTCCAAAACTATTTAGCAGGGTTTGATGATTGATGGAATGCGAGCTGTAAGGATGAGACTCTCAGGTTCCTAACTGGGACAAAAAAGTGATTATACTGCTTGCAAAGGAGTTACAGAATGAAAAAAAAAAAAAAAAAGGAGATGGTTTGGGGAAAGGATAAGAAGACCGTAAATAGATATGCTGAATTTGATATAATGTTGGGGCATCTGATTGGAATTGTGTATCAGAGAGTTAGATATGTAAGTATTCCTCCATCACATTTTGGCAGTTGAAACCATGAAAGTAGACCTGAGGGGAGAACAGAAATGGCTAAAAGGAATAGTATCATGGTCAACAAGAAGAAAGGAATTTCAAGCAGGGAATTATCCACATATCATATGCAGCAAAGAAGCCTGAATGGATAAGAAGTGAAACTGCCTGGTCATATTTGATAATTAGTGGGTTTTGTAGAACATAACGAGAGAATTTTCAGTAGGGAATAAAGGCAGAGAGCTGACTGCATTAGCTTCATTGATAAATGATAGATGAAGAAGTAAAATTCAGACATTTTAGAATTTTATACCAGAAAAGAAAGAGAGATGATGATGGTGGCTCAATTTGTTTTTTAATGAATTGTTCTTTTGGTGTCATATCTGAATCTGAAATCAGAATGTATTTTTTCGCATGCTTTCTTCTAGAAATTGTATAGTTCCAAGTTTTACCTTTAGGTTTATGATTCACTTTGAGTTAATTTTTAGATAAGGTGTGAGGATTAGGTCAAGGTTTATTCCTGACGGTAACTAGTGTTTTCTTGTTCAGTCTGCCTAGAGGGTTATCAATTTTATTGAGCTTTCAAAGAGTCAGCACTGGCTTCATTGTGCTTTTTCTATTATTTTGATGTTTCAATTTCATTGATATTTGCTTTCTATTCTTTTCTGTCGTCTGCTTGCTATGGCTTCATTTTCTTATTTTTCTTGTTCTTTATTTTGGAAACTTAAATTTTTGACACCTTTCATTTAGTGCTAAATGTCTCTTTTTATGCACTGTTTTATTTCCCACAAATATTGTTTTGTTTTTGTTTTTGCTTTTTCCTGTTTTGGCCACCCCGTGGCATATGGAGTTCCCGGGCCAGGGATTAGATCCAAGCCACAGTTGCAACCTATGCCATAGCTGTGGCAACCCAGGATCCTTAACCCACTGGGTTGAGACAGGAATCACACTCCAGAGATGATGCCAATCCTGCTGCACCCCAGCGGGAAATTCAACTTCCCACAAATTTTGAAATGTTATTATTTCATTCAGTTCAAAACAGTTTCTTGATTTACCTTGAGAATTCCTCTTTGACCCATGGGTTATTTAGAAGTTTGTTTTAAAATTATTAATTATTCAGAGATTTTCCAAATCTGTTATTGATGTGCTGTTTAATTTCATTATGGCCATGGAATATACTTTGTACCGCTTTTAATCTTTTATATTGTTAAGGTGTTTTTATTGCCTAGAACACTGTCTACCTTAATGAATGTTCATATATACTTAGAAAGAATTTCTATTCTGTTATTGTATATAGCAGTATATAAATGTAAGTCAGGTGAAGTTCACTGATACTGCTGTCCAAATCTTCTATATCTTTGCTGATTTCCTGTCTACTTGTTCTATTGACTACTGAGAGAGGTGTATTAAAGACCTCAAGTATGATTATAGATTTTTCTACTTCTTTCTCTTGCTTTTTGCTTCATGTATTTTGAAGTTCTGTTCTTAGATGTACACATATTGACTTTTTGGTAATTAAAGCCTTCCTTATTATATAATGTCTCTCTTTTATCCCTGGTAATTTTCTTTTTTCCTTTTTTTGTTAATTTTTAAATTTTATTTATTTATTTATTTATTTTTCTGCTTTTTAGGGCTGCACCTGCGGCATATGGAAATTGCCAGGCTAGGGGTCAAATCAGAGCTGCAGCTTCCAGCCTACACCACAGCCACAGCAACATGGGTTCCAAGCCACATCTGCAACCTACACCACAGCTCATAGCAGCGCCAGATCCTTAACCCACTGAGTGAGGCCAGGAATTGAACCCGTATCCTCATGAATACTAGTCGGGTTCGTAACCCCCTGAGCCACAATGGGAACTCCCGTTTTCCTTCTTCTAAGTCTACTTTGGTAGATATAAATATGACCACTCCATGTTTCTTTTTACTGTTTACATGGTATACCTTTTTCCATCATTTCACTTTTCTTTTAGAGATTTTTTACATATAGCATATTTGTATTTGGTATTTTATATATTTGTTTTCTATAGTGTTTGCTATTATAACTATGCTGCTATGGACATTCATGTATGGAATTTTGTGTGAATATAAGTTTTTATTTCTCTGGGTTAAATGCCCAAGAGGACAATTGCTGAAATGTATTGTATTTGCATGTTTCATTTTATAAGAAATTACAAAGCAGTTTTCCAGAGCAGCTGTGCCATTATAGCCCACCAGTAATCAATGAATAATCTAGTATCTCCACATCCTTATCAGCATTTTGTATTGTCATTATGTTTTTTTATTTTAGCAATTCTGATAGGTGTGCCATATCACATTGTGGTTTTACTTTTCATTTCCCTAATGGTTAAGGATTTTGAACACCTTTTCATGTGTTTTTTTTACATCTGTATATCCTCTTCAGTTAAATGTCTGTTTCTGACTTTTGCATTTTTTCTAATTTAATTTTTATTGTTGATTTTTGACAGTTCTTTATATATTCTGTATACCAGTCCTTTGTCAGATATGTAGTTTACAAATGTTTTCTCCTACTTAGTAGCATGTCTTTTCATCTTCTTAATAAAATGTTTCACAGAAGAAATGATTTTAATTTAATGAAGTCAAATTTTCCTTTATGTACCTTTTGGTATCATGTCTAAGAAATTGCTTCAGCTTAGATTCTGAAGATCTTCCCAGATTTTCCCTTATTTTTTCCTGAAGATTTTATAGATAGAAAGATGTGGAAAAAGAAGCATTATACATTCATATAAAAAAATCTTCATCTTTAACTTGACTTGGGCCCCTGGGCTGTAACCTTCATGAGTAATTCTCAGGTTTTCCCCTTCCTTAAGTGAAACAGGAAGGCTAGAGGGGCTAGAGTTGGGTATTTCCCTTTTCAGACATTGGTTAGGCTCTAGTAAAATCCATGTGGGTTAGGATCTGGTAAAAAAGTTTCTCTTGAGAACAGGTCTTTGTTAATAAGAACAGAGTGCTTTGGGCATATTTCAAAATAATTATTTTCTCCCTTTTTCTGACAAAACAAGAAGGAATTTTCTCCAATCTTCACCCTGAGAATCTGGTGGGGCTCCTGGACATACACCTCAGAGAAGTATAAGTATAGAAGAAACCCCTAAGGCTGAGTCCCTAGGAGTTTTTATCTCTCAAACTACTCCATGCTCAGTCTCCAGCAGTGTGTTCCCACTGTGCTCCAGCTGCAGCTTCTGATCCTGGTAAGGTCTGAGTCTCTGTATTCACTTATGCTTCTAGTTTTGGGAGCTGTGATTTTCCCTATGACTTCAATTTTCTGATAGATCTAAGAAGAATTGTTGATTTTCAGTTTCTTCAGGTTTTCTCTTGTGAGGACATAAATGACAATTTCCAAGATCTTTGTATGTTGGACCAGAAACTGTAAGTGAACTGTGGAGATAATTTTTATCCATTCTGCCAATCTCTTCTTTTACTTAATGTACACAGAAAATTTACATTTAAGTTATTTATTGATATGTTTTGGCTGGGTCACTTGATTACATCTTTTCTGTTTGTTTTCTTCATTTGTCATTCCTCTTATTTTTCTTACTTTTCAGTAGGGTATTTGAACATTTTAAAGAATTCTCTCCAGATAAATGCATAGTGTTCTCAAATACATTTCTTTGTGTAGTTTTCTTAGCAGTGTTTTATATATATATATGTGACATCACAATGAACTGGTTTCAACATTTTATCACTTTAAGTATAGAAACATAACTTCCATTTAGGTCACTTTATCCTCACCATTTAAAAAGCATATTTTTTTAAAGTATGTCCTCTACTTATGTTAAGCACCACAGCAGCTGGTGTTATAATTTTTGCTTCAGCCTTCAAGTATGATTTAAGAAACTCATGAGAAGTAGGATAATCTATTATATTTACCCCTATATTTACACATTCCAATTTTCTTTCCTTTCGAAAATTCTATGCCTCCTTCTATTGTCATTACTTTTCTGATTAGAGAAGTTACTTTAGCCATTCTTTAATGGGAATTTTGCTAACAAACAATTATCTTAGCTTTCATTTGTCCCAGAATGTCTTTATCGCCTCTTCATTCCAGAAGGATATTTTTGTCAAATATAAAACTTGCTGTTGACAATACTTTTTATTTATTATTATTATTATTTTTTTGGTCACATCTGTGGCATGTGAATTTCCCAAGCCAGAGATCAAACCCATGCCACAGTGGTGACCCAAGCTGCTGCAATGAGAACTCTGGATACTTAACTTGCTGTGCCACAAGGAAACTGACAATTCTTTTTAATTCTGTGTTGGAAAAATGTCCTGCCACTTCCTGCTGATCTCCATATTTTCAGATGAGAAATCTGCTGTCATACTAATTTGTGTTTCCCTGTAAGTAATGCAGCATTTCTCTCTGGTGGCTTCCAAAATTTCTTTCTTTGTCTTTTGTGTTCAGAAGCTTAATTATGATGTGTCATGGCATGAACTTCTTTATCTTATGTGAGACTTGCTCAGCTTCTTGGATCTGTAGGTTTATTTCTTTTTCCAAATCTGGATTGTTTCAGTGATTATTCCTTGGAATAATATTTCAATCCCACTGTCTCTCTCCTCTCCTTTTGGAACTCTAATAATACAAATGTTTTCCTTTGCTATTATCCCATAGGTCCCTGAGACTCCATTCATTTTTTTTTTTATTAATCTATTTTCTCTTTGATATTCAGATTGGGTAAATTTTACTCATCTGTACTCTGGTTCACTTATTCTATCTCAAATTTCTCTCCTATTGAACCATTGAGTGAGTTTTGATTTTGATTATTGTGTTTTTAGTTCTGTCATCACCTTTTTTGTTATAACTTCTTTTTCTTTGGTGAAATTTTCATCTTTTCAAGAGAATTCACAATTGTTCATTAAATCATCTTTACAATGGCTGCTTAAAAACTTTTGTCAGATAATTCCAACATCTGATTCCTTTTGATGTTGACATCCATTAAATTGTCTTTTCTTATTCATATTTTATTTTCCTGGTTCTTACTGTGCTGAATGACTTTTTATCATCTTCAATATGTTAGAAATTGTATTATGAGACTATGGATGCTATTTAATTTTTATCAGGCAGTCTACCTGTTGAGGTGTAGTTCCCACACCAGGTAGAATGTAGGTTATGTTTCCTGCTGGGTCCTGCCAACATCACCTCTGCAAAAGCTGAGACACTGACTCATGCTGCCTTATTGCAGATGGGTTGGGTGTAAGGTCAGCTCCTTCTTCAGTCATGCTGACCTTTTCCCAGTGAAATTAGGATGCTGACAGGTGAGTGTAGAGGGCTAGCTTCCTACTAGGCCCTCTTGACACCATCAAGGAGGGAAAAGAAGTGTTGTCTAGCCATATTTAGCACCATACCATTCAGTCTCTTATTACTGGGTGAGTTTGGAAGTTAAACTCGGCACTGGCCTTGTTGACACCTGAGGCAGTTGGGAAGTAAAGTGCTTACTAGGCCTTATTTGTACCACTTTATTCAGTCTCATTGATCCCAGAAGGGGTGGAGGCTTAGTTTCCCACTGAGCCCTTGAGCCCTTTGACATTGGTGCTGGTGGAGGGTAGTATATCTCCACTCCCCCACTTCCCACCACCTCGTTAATTCTCATTGATGCTAGGTACAACTGGAGGCTCAGCTCAACTCTGAACTCCATTAAAATTACCTTAGAGGAATCTGAGAACTGCCTGATTCTGACAAGCGGGAAATAGAAGATCTGATCCCCACCTAGTCCCACCAATAGTAGCTTGGTAGGAGTATCAGGGCACTTCCTCCATCCATGAGGCAGGGGATGGAAGATCAGCTGCCCACTTGGTCCAATCATTACTACCTCTATAGGAGAATCAAATAACTGCTGTTTCCTTCAGATCCCCACTCGGCTTGCTAACACCACCTAGTGGAGAAATCAGAGTGCCACTTACCTGCGCCAAGGGGACTACCAATGAAACCTAGGGGATGAAGCATACTTTTTTCCTTACTGTTTGTCTGGTATAAGGTGAGTATTGCCAAAGAGGTTTTCTGTTCTTAGGTCACCCTTTTCCTGGTACTTTGGCTAGAGAGTGAGAACTGGTTTTTATCGCAACTCTATTTTGTCTTTGCCTGTTGGTAGTTCTAGGTTGGAGGCTTCTGCCATAACCTATCAAGAACATATGGGAGACAACAAGGAAACCCATGGAACTCTTCACTGTGTCTTTCCTCAAGTCAAAAGTTACCTAGACGGTCAGCCTTCTTTTTCACATTTCAGAGTATTCCCATGATTGTTATGTCAGGGGGAGAACCTGGAAGAAACGGTGCTAGGATGTGAAGTCTCCTCAAAAATTAGAGAACACAATGTCTTCTGCTTGCACCATACTGTAATTCTTTAAAAGTAGACACTGAATATTTAATTTTACCAAAATTTTTCCTGCATATATTTGGAGGCTAATGTGTGTTTTGACCTTTGATCTACTGATTAGAGTTAGGATGGACATTTAGGAAAAGTGAACATGATGGCCTAAATTTTTCTTTTCTATGAAGGAGGCAAGATATTTTCTTGACTACCAATTTTTAAAATTTAAAAATTCACCAATTTTGTGGAGAACCTGAAATGAGGAGTAAAGGCTTTGATATTTGATGTTATTAGGCTATATATAATTGAAGGCTAGGAGGTGATGAAGAATGTGGTAAACCTAGAATTCTCCAATGAAGCTGGAGTCTTCCCAAATAGAAGCACATAAAACTTTACTGGTAACCATTTTAATAATTATATGTGTGATACATTAGTATGAGAGAAGCTGCTTAGCTAAGTGGCTCCCAATATTTTGTTTCAGCTGACATCACATATCACTCCTCCATATCTCACCTGACAACTGCTTAAAGTCTTCTTTATTTCTCAATGTTCCAGAAATATTTAAAAATTACGATTGAGGCAATACGCAACCTTTAGCTGGTTCTTAGACAATGGTCGTATGTTGAACCATCTAAAGTCCATCTTAATTTTCTTTTATGTGCAAAAATATAAGATAGAATTTCATTCTTGGATATAAATTACATATCACAAGCAGACCAAAATTGATCAGCTAAATACAAAGAGTAAAACTATACCTTTAAAACACAATGTATGAAAACTTGATTTCTATTATTTCTTTTCAAGGATTTTTCAGAAACAAAAAATAATGAACTACAGATCCATGCATCAATATGGATGAATTTCAAAAACATTATACTGAGTAAAAGAAACAAGACACCAAAGTATACATTATAGAATTTCATTTACATGAAATTCTAAAATGGACAAAACTAGTAACCTGTGATGACAGAAATCAGATCATAATTGTTGTGGGGGACATTCACTGAGATGGGGCATAAGAAAACCTTCTATGGTGATGAGAATGTTCTGGCTCTTAATAATGGCATGGGTTATACAAGTTTATGCATTTGTCAAAACTGAACAGTACACGCAGAACATTTAGCTATATTTAAATTGAACTTCAAAAACAGGTCAAGATCTATATACAAGACCTAGAAAGTGTTCTGGCTAAATAAGTTTTCTTCTCCCTAGGTTAAATAAAAAGCCTTAGAGATGCAGGGCAGAGAGGAAAATTTGAAGAAAGAAAACAAGAATAGTCAGGTGTAGCGGAAGAAGGGAGGCCTGTGTCCTTCCCGCCAGATGCAATACAGATTCCTGCTCTGAATGTATTTGAGAGAGTATAAAGAATTCTGTGTGAAGACCAAGAAGATGGTAAGCCTTTAAGAAATGTCCTCCAAACCATTAAAAGTGCAATAGCTATTGTTTGTCCATATTGGAGAGGGCCAGAGAAAACCCACGGAATTTCTAGTGGGGTGGCATCTGAAAGTTCCTAGAGAGTTACAGAGTAGCTATGAAGAGAAATAATAAGCCTGTGAGAGATCTACAGTTGATAATAATGACCACTAAACTAGAGGAATGTACAGCCAAGATTAAGTATATAGTTTGATCTTAGCAGATGTCTGCATGCAGAGGATAGGCCCAAGGATTAGATAGGAGAAATCACATTACAGAGGACACGAGTTTAGGATATAACCAAATCAAATGTAAGTAGATGTACCTAATTTATGGAAACTCTTAAATATTTGTTTTAGCTTCCTTCCAACATTACATCTACTTTGGGGAAGGGAAGAGGGCAAAAGTGATGAATTTATTTAAGAAAAATCTTAAAGGTGATCAACTTTATCTGGTTGTGACCATATAAAACATTGAGACAAATTTTCTGTCACAAGATAAAATTTTCTAGGCACTTGGGTTAGGGATTATATCTAGTTATATAAAAAGCAAAAGCTTCTCTTTCTGTTTGTGCCTGTGTTAAATTTACAGAAAAGTTATAAAAGTAGTACAGAGAGTTCCCTTATATATCTATTCCTCACCCTGCTTCCCCTAATGTTGACATTTTACATAACCATAGTTTAATTACCAAGAACAGGAAATTAACATTGATACAATATTATTAACTAAATTACAGACTTTATTCAAAATTCACCATTTTTTCCCACTAATGTCTTTTTTCTATTCTAGGATCCTATCTAGGATCCTACATTGCTATCACAATTGAGTTTTCAGACTAAGAAATATGTGCTCATTAGGTAAGTACAAACATTCTTCATTTCTCCAAAACCTTTAAACTGAATTGAAAGTTAGGGTTGACTGTCATGAACATGTTCACTGATCATTATATGTGTACAAACGTCTCCCCAAAAGTCTTTATATGATAAATACTGGAGGAGGAGCAGGATGCATGGTGATTTCTTATTTTTGAGGTTCCCAGGCCAGGGGTCGAATCATAGCTACAGCTGCTGGCCTACACGACAGCCATAGCAACACCGGATCCGAGCTGCGTCTGTAACCTACACCACAGCTCACAGCAACACCACATCCTTAACCCACTGACTGAGGAGGCCAGGGATAGAACCTGCAACCTCATGGTTCCTAGTCAGATTCATTTCCACTGCGCCACGAAGGGAACCCCAGTGGGATTTCTTATTTCAGTGAAACCTTCCTTTTGTTTTCATTGTAGCAAACAACTTTCTAGGAGGCTTGCCTTCTACTTCAATGATTTTGCTTACTTTTTCTTGAAAAATCTTCTATATATCTCTATAGATAGTTACAAATTTTTCTTGAATGTTGATGCTATGGCAACAAGTTTTTCTTTTGAAATAATAAAACCTTTTGCTCATGATGCTGATATGTCACTATACTAACTCATTTCTCTTGAACAGCAAAATGTTTTGGCAACATGCGTTGCTTGGATATGAGGCATGAGAATTCATTGTATTTGATCACAAATCTATGCAAAAAAAGTGTTTTGATCTGCTAAATCAGCCCATCCCTATTCAAATTAGCACGGATTATTCCGGTCCTCTTTCCAAACTATTTGATGGTAGATCTTGGCTGATGTCTATGTTTGAGGAAGTCATTAGATATTGGTGAATTTGGAAACATAGGTTTTGCCTACACTCATTTGGAAAAAGAAGGATCATTAAAGTAGAATATCAAAGTCAAATTGTCATAAATTTCCTTGCTTGAGAATATTTTTCTCACCAGCTTATGAGGTAAGTGGCACACATCCAACATACCTTGAGCTTTTGATTCTTTCTGTTAATCTTGATATATTTCTTTCAGGCCTTGACTCTAGGATAGTATGTAAGGTAATGAAAGGTAGCAAAATATGCCACCCCAAAATATGGTGCTTCTATCATATATTGATTATTTTGAGCTGAAGGCAATTGAACATAGCAAATGCGGGGAGAGGCTTTCTCTGAACTCCCCTCATCTGCCTAAAGATAAATCCTCCTAAAGGAATTCAGTTATGATAAATCCCCTCCCAAAGAGTTTCACCAACCAGAGAGCTAACTCTTATCACAGGAAAGAACACTAGAAGTCCACACCATAGTCAGACAAACTTTGTCACAAACTATCATACCTCCCATCTATTCTTTTAAGACCCCATTTATGGTCCCTAAAAATCAGTTACTCTCCCCTAAGAGGTCTACTACCCTATCAGCTTTCCCTGTTAAGGTGGTATTTAAACCTGAATTCTAAAGCCACCTCTCTTGTTAACCCATCTTTGATTACTGGGGTCTCAGCTAAGAATTCAGAAGGGTAGAGGGAAAATAATTTTTCCTCCTCTACAGTGATAATGGCAGCTACGTTAAATCTACCGAAACTGATTTCTAAGAAGCACAACTAAAATATTAGCAAATGATTTAATTCTTTGAGGTATTCAAAGTGAATGTAAAATATAGTCATATGGAAGCTATCAGTTGGATTCATATTTATGAAATGCATACAGGGAATCTTTGTATGAATGTTTTAGGTTGCTTCTTTCACAATTACTGAAACAGGTAAATTAGTATTAACAGATTTTTCATTTGTGCATGGCTGTTGAACCAAACCTTCATAAGATCCCATCAGAGTCCAGGCATACTTTTCATAGTAAAAATGAGGTACATTGCAGGTTAACAGAACACTTCTGATAATACTAACATTTTTTGAAAGAGACTTAATAGCTTGCTATTTTCACATATTTACCTTCTAATGGACCAAGAAAAACTGAATAAATACAACTTTAAAAAGCCATGATAAAAGAGGAACACACTGCATACAGGAAAACAATATCCCTACCCCCAAAGCAAGAAGATCACATTGACTACCGGTGAACTGAAGTTTGGCACTTGCCATCAGCCTGTACATGGATTAAATCTTGAGCCACTGCAGCTGCCCACTCACAGAGATCTGGAGTAAGGCACTCTGCGCTCTGGGAAACTGGAAGAACAGGTCTTCAGATAGTCAGATATTTTAAAGATTTTATGTGCCCAATTCTTGCATCTCCTCATATCTAGAGAAACACTAAAATCTTTCACGTGATGTCTGCTCCTTGTGACTAGTAGTAACCTTCATGAGACCAGCAAACAAACTTTTGTAAAATGTGTGCATGGCTGCAAGCACCCCCTCACATTTATCATACACACTGATATTATTTACCCTTTCTCTTTAGGGTGGTATTTCACAGTCATCTGTGAATGTAGCCACCTCCAAGGGTGAGGGCCGGTAGCCTGCAGGCTTCGAAAACTCAGCTACTTACCAAAGGAATGATTTCAATGAGCCCAGAACTCTTTTGTTCCTGCTACCCACCCTTTGTTGAAAAAATTCCTATACATCCTAGCTCCCCCCTCACCTGCTTGGAGTTTTTCAAGGCTACCTGATAGGCTGTCTGTCTCCTGGGCTTAAGTCCTAATTTTGCCCCAAATAAAATTAATCCTCAACTTTCAGGTTGTGCATTTGTTTTAAGTCGACATACCTAATATAATTTCTGAATTGTGTTTTTAAACTAAATGTTGGATTTGGTTAGTCCCATTATCCTTCTAATCTCCTTCCCAACTAGCTACAACTTCATCTTCTTATTCAGGTATAAATTTTGCATGTGGTCAATCTTTCTTTTTCCATGAGATTATGCATACTAGAAATTGTGCTATTAAGGAAATAATGCTCTATATTTTCTAGGCATGGCACGGTATCTTTTTTAGAAAAAAAATATAATAATTTTATAACTTCTTCCTCCTGTCACTTGATGATTCTGACAATGCTATGTAGGAACTATAGGTACCTAGGTTGGGAGGGAGAACCTTGAACTTTCTAGCCTGCAGAAAGGGCAGTTCCATAAACAGAGAACAAAGGCAAGGTTGATTTTTTTTTTTTTTTTTTTTTGGTCTTTATAGGGCTGCCCCTGCAGCATGTGGAGGTTCCCAGGCTAGGGGTCGAATCGGAGCTGTAGCCACTGGCCTACGCCAGAGCCAAGCCACATCTGCGAACTACTTCACAGCTTGTGGCAACACCAGATCTTCAACCCACTGAGTGAGGCCAGGGATTGAACCCGAAACCTCATGGTTTCTAGTCAGATTTGTTTCCACTGCGCCATGATGGGAACTCCCCAAGACTGAATACTGAATTTTTTAAGCCAATTTTGTTTTATGCAGGTACTCACTTAAATACTTTGACAGTGAAGTTGTACTTTAGTGATGCAAACATTTTTTTACTCTTACCCCTCCCTTCCCCTTCCAATCTTTAGTCACAATCTTGACAAAAGGAATAGTTTACAGGAGCTGACCTTTTATTTTACCTTTCAATATTCACAGAGGAAAAAATATAACTGGATATTTCATATGTCTAATTTTACAAACATAAATCTACATGATTATCCCATTCTCTAAACTTGTGTAAAGTAGTATTTTAAACCAAACATGTATACTTAAGACAGAATAACCAAGGTGCTTATATGGAAACACTACTAAAATGTAGATAAACATATTCTTTTAAGAAACATAACCAAAGAAATACAATCAATTAGTTCTAAGGCTTCACAGTAGTCATCTTTAAGATGGTGATATAGTTCAAAATATTTTGGTAACTTTTAATATATTGCCTTCAGTAATTTTATGCAGCATGCTTTTTTAAAAGTCTATTTTATAGCTATTTTTTTCCTTAAGCAAAAACAGTATTAGCTAATTGGAACATCAAATTTACTGGCCACACATGGCTTCAAATTAACTTTGACTATCAAAGTTATCCTTAAAGAAAAAAAGGGGTTGCCAGTTTTGAGGATATTTAGAAGACTATGCTACAAATTCTATGTAATTTGAATAACATTAGCCTACATTTGTATAGTTTAGAATGATTTTGAATACATTTTTTGTTTGAGCCTCATGACAATTCTAAGAATGGGAATTCGCATATTGCAGACGAAAATACTGAGGATTAGTAGGGTTATGTGATTATGTGATTTGCCCAATATTACAGAGCCTTGAACTTGAAGTTTAAACAGAGGCCCAACTCTTCTCACTTCTAATGTAGCTCTCTTCTTAAGTACCCCATATCACTTCGCAATTATACACATTCTGGAAGCTATTTTTCTTATAATTTTATATGAAATTTATTTTCATATTTTCACAATAATATAATTATGGAGCTGCTCTATAATTTTGATGAAGACATATGCTTCAATGAAAATTAAGGTTTGCTACTGAAAATATCCTTAACTTTGCCTTTTGAATTTATACATTCAGATTCATACCTAAGCAGATGTAAAGCCTCAAATCATTATTTCTAAATTTCTGGACATCTGGTACCATAAGACTCATTGTATCAGAACAACCAATCCTTGATAACAATTTAAAAATCTCGACACATTCAAAGGAAAATAAATAATAATGTACCCTTTCTCTGAATGGCCATAATCTGCCACAAAATAAACCAAAAAATAAGACTGCTTCATAGAATATTAAAAGTAGCCACATGCCAATGGAAAAAAGCTTGTTAATGACACCTTCAAACAGAACTTTTGCAATGTCTTAGGTAGCAAGAAAATGCTGTCAGGTTCTCATTATCAACTGATTCCTGTTTCTTCTATCACATTCCAAATTCCATTAAAATTGAGTTAACATAATTATATGACATTGAAAATAATATATCTTCTTCAACTAGAAAAGATGTGTGGCTTCAGTCAATTCAGAAATAATATATTGTTCCAAAAATAAGATTTCTGACTTAGAAGACATATGGTGAATCTTCATGAAGTCAGAGAGAGAGGAGGAGTTGTCATGAAATGTACTCCATTGGAATTGCCAGAGGGACAGACTGTACTTTCCCACTAACAAATGTCCCTTTTTTGATGTGGTTGTCCCTGTATTTTCTTGTTACATGCACAATTCTTTCACTTTTTCCCTGTGAATATGTGAAATGTTTTCTATTTTGAATTCCCAGATTTGTGTTTCTATTTAGTTATTAGAACTCAAAAGGTATATCGTAAACCCGTTGCATATAAAAATGAAATTTAAAAATACACTGGAAAGGAGATAATAATTCCATCCTTAGGGATAGAGGGTGCTTGATTTGAGAGACTCCACAGAGGAATTTACATTTCAATAGGGTCTTGATGGGTGAGAAGATTACTAGAGAGAGTTAACCAGAGAACTAACACTCAGTTTTCTTATGTGGCTAAAACAGTGTTCCAGGGAATGGATAGAAATAGAGGTAAAGCTAGATTGGTGTCAGCCTGTAAATGATTTCAAACACTATGCAAGAGATTTCAGTATTTATGCTCTTGTCAGTCACAGTGGACTTCTGGATTTTAATAAAAGTATTTAAAAATATTTACTAAAGTAATACATGCACAAGACTTAATAATCAAATAGTATAAAAGGACTTAAATGAGCAAACCATAGTCTTCTGCCACACTCAAGTACTCCCATTTCAACCCATTTAAACCGACTGCCACTATTAATAGATTTGTTAATTTAGGACACTATCCAGGGACTTTCTGCCAAGGAGGAAGAGAATTTAGCTAACTCACACCATACCTCTACTGCTTCATTAATTCTTCCCAATATGATTATTTTCAGTTCCTATATTTCTTGCAATTGTAACTAAGAAATATAGTTGGGAGTTCCTGTCGTGGCGCAGTGGTTAACGAATCCGACTAGGAACCATGAGGTTGCGGGTTTGGTCCCTGCCCTTGCTCAGTGGGTTAACGATCCGGCGTTGCCGTGAGCTGTGGTGTAGGTTGCAGACGCGGCTCGGATCCCGCGTTGCTGTGGCTCTGGCGTAGGCCGGTGGCTACAGCTCCGATTCGACCCCTAGCCTGGGAACCTCCATATGCCGCGGGAGCGGCCCAAGAAATAGCAACAACAACAACAAAAAGACAAAAAGGGAAAAAAAAAAGAAATATAGTTAATGTTTATTTCCCTTTCATCAACTCTAAAAAGTAACTCTTGGAGTTCCCGTTGTGGCTCAGTGGTTAACGAATCCGACTAGGAACCATGTGGTTGCGGGTTCGATCCCTGGCCTTGCTCAGTGGGTTAAGGATCCAGTGTTGCTGTGAGCTGTGGTGTAGGTCACAGACGTGGCTCAGATCCCGTGTTCCTGTGGCTGTGGTGTAGGTCAGCGGCTACAGCTCTGATTCGACCCCTAGCCTAGGAACCTCCATATGCAGTGGGTGCAGCCCTGGAAAAGGCAAAAAGACAAAAATTAATTAATTAATTAATTAAAATAATGAAAAGTAACTCTTGACTCTTTGCCATGAAAGATGTGTCCCAGCATTTCCATTTTTTCCCTCCTTTAGTTTTCTTCCCTCCTTGAAGTCTAAGTCATCTGACATTAACATAGCCACTCCTGCTTATTTCTAATTAGTATTTGCTACATATATGTGTGTGTGTGCTATATATATATATATATATATATTTGTTTGTTTGTTTGTTTGTTTGTTTGGCTTTTTAAGGCCACACCAGCAGCATGTGGAAGTTCCCAGGCTAGGGGTCAAATCCAGCTACATCTGCCAGCCTAAGCCACAACCACAGCAAAGAGGGATCCAAGTCACCTCTGCGACCTACACCACAGCTCACAGGGAACACTGGATCCTTAACCCACTGAGCAAGGCCAGGGATCGAACCTGAATTCTCATGGATACTAGCTGGGTTCCTTACTACTGAGCTACAATGGGAACTTCAAGTATTTGCTCAATATATTTTTTTCCATCTTTTTACTTTCAGCCTGACTATATAGTTGTACTGGAGTTTCTTAAGGATGGCATATCGTTGCTTTATGTTTTTTAATTCACTCTGCTAATATATCTTTTAAAAAAATTATAGAAATACAGTTGAATTACAATGTTGTATTAGTTTCAAGTATAAAGTGATTTACTTATACGCATAAACATGTATGTCTATACTCTTGTTTTACATTCTCTTCCATTACAGGTTATTACAACATATTGAGTATAGCTCCCTGTGCTACACAATAGGTCCTTGTTGGTTATCTGTTTTATATATAGCATTGTGTATATTTTAATCCCAATCTCCTAATTTATCTCTCTTCTGACCTCCCCTTTGGTAGCCATAAGTTTGTTTTCTATGTCTGTAAATAATTTCATTTGTAACCTTAACCTAGATTCCACATATAAATGATATTATATGATATTTGCCTTTCTCTTTCTGGCTTACTTCACTTAGTATGATAATCTCTAGGTTCATCCATGTTGCTGAAAATGGCATTATTTCATTCCTTCTTAAGTCTGAGTAATATTCCATTATATATATGTACCACATCATCTTTATCCAGTCATCTGTTAGTGGACAGTTAGGTTCCTTCCATGTCTTGGCTATTGTAAACAGTGCTGCAATGAGCATGGGATGTATGTATCTTTTTGAATTATGATTTTCTCTGGATGGATGCCCAGGAGTGGTATTGCAGGATCATATGGTAGTTTTTGTTTTACGTTTTTAAGGAACCTCCATACTATTCTCCATAGTGGTTGCACCAATTTTCATTCCCACCAACAGTGTAGGAGGGTTCCCTTTTCTCCACACCCTCTCCAGCATTTACTGTTTGTACCTTTTTGATGATGGCCACTCTGACCTGCATGAGGTGTATTTTTGATTTTCATTTCTCTAATAATTAGCAATGTAGAGCATCTTTTCATGTGCCTATTGGCTATCTGTATGTATTCTTTAGAGAAATGTCTATTTAGATCTCTGACCATTTTTTGATTGGGTTCTTTGTTTTTCTAATATTGAGATACATGGACTATTTATATATTTTGGAGATTAATCCCTTGGCAGGTACTTTATTTGCAAAGATTTTCTCCTATTCTGCAGGTTGTCTTTTTTTTTTTTTTTAATGATTTACTTTGCTGTGCAAAAGCTTATAAGCTTAATTAGGTCCATTTGTTTATTTTTGGTTTTATTTTCATTACTGGAAGAGATGGATCCAAAAGGATAATGCTGCAATTTATGTAAAGGAGTCTTCTGCCTATGATTTCCTCTAGAAGTTTTATAGTATCTAGCCTTAACGTTTAGGTCTTTAATCCATTTTGAGTTTATTTTTGTGTATGGTATTAGATACTGCTTTAATTTCATTCTTTTACACATAGCTGTCCAGTTTTCCCAGCATCACTTACTGAAGAGACTCTCTTTTCTCCATTATATATTCTTGCCTCCACTGCCATAGATTAATTGACCATAGGTGTGTGGATTTACCTCTGGGCTTTCTATCCTGTTCCATTGATCTATATTTCTGTTTTTGTGCCAGTACCAGTCTTCTTCTTCTTTTTTTTTTTTTTTGTCAATTTTAGGGCTTCACTGATGGCATGTGGAGGTTCCCAGGCTAGGGGTCCAATCAGAGCTGTAGCTGCTGGCCTACACCACAGCCACAGCAATGCCAGATCTGAGCCACGTCTATGACCTATACCACAGCTCACAGCAATGCCAGATCCTTAACCCAATGAGTGAGGCCAGGAATCAAACCTGCATCCTCATGGATACTAGTCAGATTCGTTTCTGCTGAGCCATGACACGAACTCCTGTGCCAGTACCATTCTGTTTTGATGACTGCAGCTTTGCAGAATAGTCTGAAGTCTGGGAGACTGATTCATCCAGCTTCGTTTTTCTTTCTAAAAATTGCTTTGGCTGTCTGAGATCTTTTGTGTTTCCATACAAATTTAAATTTTTTTTATTCCAGTTCTGTGAAAAAATTCTATTGATACTTTGATAGAAATTGCATTGACTCTTTTCTTGGGTAGTATAGTCATTTTGACAATATTGATTCTTTCAATCCAAGAACATGGTAAATCTTTCCACTTGTTTGTGTCATTTTTTATTTCTTTCATCAGTGTCATATAGTTTTCAGAGTACAAGTGCTTTGCCTCCTTAGGTAGGTTTATTCCTAGGTATTTCATTCTTTTTTGCTCATCTGTCTTTTAATTGGTAAACTTAAAACTTTTACATTTAAGATATTTATCATGTTGGCACTTAAGCCTGCCATTTTATTTCTTGTTGTTTGTTATTTATCTGTTTTTAATTTTTTTCTGTTCTTATCTTCCTGTAGGTTACATGAATAGTGTTTAGTTTCATTTAATAGTTTTTGAATGTATCTCTTGTACAGCTTTTTAGTGATTGCTCTAGGTTTTACATTATTTATATGTAACTTATTACAGTCTACTGGTGTCATCATTTTACCAGGTGAATTGGAGTTTAGAAAGCCCACCTTTCTTTATATGACTTACTTTCTCTCATTTATATTGTAATAGTCTTATATATATCCTCTATGCACTATACCAGACAGTGTTATAATTTTTGTTTCATCCATCAGCCATAATTTATAAAACTCAAGAGGAGAAGGAAAGTCTGTATTATATTGTATACACACACACACACACACACACACACACACACACACACATATTGGTTTTTTAAGGGCCACACCTGCAGCATATGGAGGTTCCCAGGCTAGGGGTCGAATAGGAGCTGTAGCCACTGGCCTACACAACAGCCACAACACCACCAGATCTGAGCCACATCTGCAACCTATACCACAGTCCACAGCAATGCCGGATCCTTGACCCACTGAGTGAGGCAAGGGATCAAATCTGCATCCTCATGGATGCTAATCAGATTCATTTCTGCTAAGACAGGAAGGGAAATCCCTACTTACCCATATTTTTGCTTACCATGTTCTTTATTCCTTATGAATGTTCTACCATACCTTCTTTTTATTATTTCCCTTCTGTTTAGAGAACTTCCTTTAGCCATTCTTTTAGGGCAGATCTGCTAGCAAAATTTCTTAGTTTTCTTTTACCTGAGAATATCTTGATTTAACCGTCATTCTTGGAAGATATTTTTGCTGAATATAAAATTCTGGGTTGACAGGTTTTTTCCTTTCAGCACATGAAAGATATTGTTCCACTTCTTTCTGAACTCTATGATTTTCCTTTTCTTGACTTTTGTTTTTTAGTATTTTTATTGTGATAAAATTTACCATTTTAAGCATTTTAAGTGTAAAATTCTGTGGCATTAAGTTCATTCACAGTGTTGTACAACTATCACCACTATCCATTTAGAAAATTTATCAATTAGAAAATAATTTTTCATTGGCCCCATCCCCAGCCTCTAGTAATTACCATTCTCCTTTGTGTCTCTATGAATTTGCCTATTGTAAGTACTTTACAGAAGTGAAATCATACAATAGTTGTCCTTTTGTGCCTGACTTATTTCACTTAGCATAGTGCTTTCAAGGATCATCTATGTTGTAGCATGGATGAGGGTCTAATCCTTTTTAAGGATGAATAATATTTCATTGCATGTACACATTTTGTTTGTACATTTACCTGTTGATGGACATTTGGGGTGTTTACACCTTTTGGCAATTGTGAATAATGTTGCTATGAACATTGCTGTACAAGTATCTAATTGAGTCCCTGCTTTTAATTCACTTTGAGATATACCTAGAAGTAGAAACGCTGTCATGTGATAATTCTTTTTAATTATTTGAGGAACTGCCAAACCATTTTCCACAGTAGCTGCACTATTTTACATTCCCAGCAGCAATGTACAAGAGTTCCAATTTCTCCATATCCTCTCAATACTTGCTTTTTCATAGTAGTCAACTAATGAGTGTGAAGTACTATCTCATTGTGGTTTTTATTTGCATTTCCTTAATGACTAGTGATGGTGAACCTATTTTTCAAGGGCTTTTTGGCCATTTGTATAACTTCTTGGGAGAAATTTCTATTCAAGGATTTTGCTTACTTTTTAGGTGTTTTTTCTTTTTTCCTTAGGTTGTAGGAGTTGTTTAATATCATGGATATTAATTCCTGATTGGATACATTTTCTTCCTTACTATGGATTGCCTTTTCATTTTCGTGATAAGGCCCTTTAACACACTTTTTTATTTTTCCTTTTTAGGGCTGCACCTGTGGCACATGGAAGTTCCCAGGCTAGGGGTCAAATTGGAGCCACAGCTACCGGCCTACACCACAGCCAGACCAACTTGGGATCCAAGCTGGGTCTGTAACCTACACCACAGCTCATGGCAATGCCGGATCCTTAACCCAATGAGTGGGGCCAGGGATCAAACCTGCATCCTCATGGATACTAGTCAGGTTCATTACCACTGGGCCACAATGGAAACTCCTAACACACAAATTGTTTTAAGTTCAATTTAACTATTTTTTTTCTCATTGCCTGTGCTTTTGTTGTCATATATAAGAAATCAGTGCTGGAGTTCCCTTGTGGCACAGTAGATTAAGGATCTGGCATTGTCACTGCAGTGGCTTTGGTCACTGCTATGGCATAGGTTCAGTCCCTGGCCTGGGAAATTCCACATGCTGCAGGTGTGGCCAAAAAAAGAAAGAAACCATTGCCAAAGTTAGTGTCAGGAGATTGTCTCCAGTGTTTTCTTCAAAAAGTTTTACAGTTTTAACTCTTACATTTGTGTCATAGATCTATTTTTGAGATAGTTTTTTTGTATATGACGTAAAGATCAAAATTCATTTTCTTGCATGTAAATTTTGTTGTTGTTGTTTGTTTTTGCTTTTCTCCCCCTAATGTTTCTCTTAGGGAACAAGAATTTAAAGCTTGCTAGTTTACAATCTTGCTGACATGCTTCTGGACTCCATGGTTTCTAAGGAGAAATCAACTATTGTTCAAATTATTTTTCCCCATAGGTAAGGCCTTGTTTATGTCTGGCAGCTTTCAATATTTTTTTTTTTGCTTTGCTTTCACTTTTCCAAAATTTGACCATAACATGTCTTAGTGTGGATTTGTTTGACTGTCCTGTATGGCATTCACTCAGCTTCTTGAATCTGTAGGTTTGTCTTTTGTCACATTTGGGAAGTTTTCAGCCATTATTTCTTTGGGTCCTTTTTCAGCAATGCCATTTTTCTCCTTTTCTACAGGACTTCAATGACGTGAATGTCAGATCTTTTTTTTTTGTGCCACAGGTTACTGAAGCTCTGTTATTTTCTGGTTTTATGTCTATTTCCTCTTTGTTGTTCAGATTTGGTAATTTCTATTATTCTGCCTTCCAATTCACTGTTATTCTATT
This sequence comes from Phacochoerus africanus, assembly GCF_016906955.1. Taxonomy (NCBI): domain Eukaryota; kingdom Metazoa; phylum Chordata; class Mammalia; order Artiodactyla; family Suidae; genus Phacochoerus; species Phacochoerus africanus. Next base: position 19,894,779 of record NC_062560.1, read on the forward strand.
TTCCAATTCCATTCCTCAACACGTCCATTCTGCTAGTTTACTTCTACAATGGATTTTTATTTCAGTTATGATATTCTTGAGTTCTTAAATTTCACTTCTACATTTAATTTTTATTCCAGTTATTGTATTAAGTTCTTTTTTTAAATATAGAACTTAAAATACTTTAATTTAGGATAACTGCTAAGTTCTTAAATTTTATTTCTACTTTATGTCTTCTATTTTTTCTTTGCTGAGATTTTCTATTTTTTCATATATTTCAAGTGGTTTTTTTTTACTTCTTTGCTTTATTTTTTGTTTTATTAAAATTTAAAAAATTGTTTAATGAACTATAGTGGATTTACAATGTTAATTTCTGCTATACAGCAAAGTGAATCAATTATATATACATACATATATATAAATATTCTTTTCTATTATGGTTTATCACAGGATATTGAATGCAGTTCCCAGTGGTATACAATAGGACTTTGTGTTTATCCATTCTATATATAATAGTTTGTATCTGCTAATCTCAAACTCCCACTCCATCCCTCCTCTATTCACTTCCCTCTTTGCAGTTACAAGTCTGTTCTCAATGTTTGTGATTCTATTACTATTTCTTTCTTTCTTTTTTTTTTTTGTCTTTTTGTCTTTTTGTCCCACGGCATATGGAGGTTCCCAGGCTAGGGGTCGAATCGGAGCTGGAGCCACTGGCCTACACCAGAGCCACAGCAACGCGGAATCCGAGCCGCGTCTGCAACCTACATCACATCTCACGGCAACGCCAGATCCTTAACCCACTGAGCAAGGGCAGGGATCGAACCCACAACCTCATGGTTCCTAGTCGGATTCGTTAACCACTGCGCCACGATGGGAACTCCTCTATTACTATTTCATAGGTAAGTTCATTTGTGTCATGTTTCAGAGTCCACATATAAGTGATATCATATGCTATCTGTCAAGTATATTTTTAATTGTTAATTTCAGCCTTTTCATAGTGGCTGCTTGAAAACCTTTGTTTGATAACTCTAACATTTCTGTTATCTTGTTGGCATTTGTTGATTGACTTTTTTCATTCAGTTTGACATCTTCATGTTTCTTGGTATGACAAGTGAATTACAACTGAAATCTGGACATTGTGAGTTTTATGTTATGAGCCTTTGGATCTTACATGAACCTTTCTTTTTAGTTGTAACACCACTTCAGCAGAGGAAGTGGGGGTGTGGCCCTCTTTCCGCTGGGCATGGTAAAAGTCCAGGTTCCCCACTCAGCCTTCAAAGATACCTGAAGGTGGGGCTTATCATTACTGCTGGGCTGTGGCTGGAGTTCTGACTTTCCTAAAGACTGCCACTAATACCTCCCAGGCTTGGAGGGGCAAGATTATTTTGTTACTTTAGCTCACCATTTGGTCTCTGCTGACATCATGGGGTGGGAGGTGGTGTCATTACTGCTGGGCAGTGATCAAAGTCTTTACTCTCCACAAGAACTCCTCTGATACCACTAATAGCAGAGAGGTAGACACTCTGGTACTGCTGGGTGAAGGTAGTAATTCAGGTTCCACTGACACTGAAAGGGGGCTGGGGGAGGTCAATACTGCCTGGCAAGAATGAAAGTCCCAGTTCCAATTTGGCCTTCTCTGATACCACCACGGCAGGGGTGCTGGAGTGCTTTGCTATAGCCTGGAAAAGGTAAAGAAGTCTAGGTGTCCTACTTTGCCTTTGCTAGCATAAGTGGGGGTGGCATTCAGTTTTCTCTGTGGTATGTGGCTAGTGTAGAATGGTTACTGTCTCAATGTTTTGCACCTTGCCTAGTCACTTAACTAGAGGGCTCATGCTTTTCTTGGGACTTTTTTGTCTGGGCCTTTGGTATTTCCAAGTTGCTAGCTTCTTTGGCTCTGAGTCTGTGATGAGCAAAAAATAAACATCCTGGGGAACTCACCACTGTGTCATTCCTTGGGTCTGGGTTCCCTTGCTTGTTTATCTTATTTTCTCCACCTTTCAAAGTCTTATGTTTGTTTCATATATAATTTCCAGGGGTTTTAGTTATATTTAGTGGAAGGACTAGGGAAAGGTACTTCTACTTGGTCTTTCTGGAGGCGGAAGCCCCCACTTCTTAATTTATAAATATAAATCAGATTATGTTTCTTCCTAAACAAGTCTTATAAAGTTTTTTCACTACACTCCAAGCTAGTTACCACATGGACTTAGAAGACCCTTTTTGACTTGTGGCTGCCTGATGGGAGGGGGAGGGAGTGGGAGCTTGGGCTTATCAGACACAACTTAGAATAGATTTACAAGGAGATCCTGCTGAATAGCATTGAGAACTTTGTCTAGATACTCATGTTGCAACAGAAGAAAGGGTGGGGGAAAAATGTAATTGTAATGTATACATGTAAGGATAACCTGACCCCCTTGCTGTACAGTGGGAAAATAAAAAAAAAATAAAAAAAAAGAAGACCCTTTTTTTACCAACACCAGCCTATTTCTCTAGCTTCTTTCATGCCTTCACTCATTCACTGTGTTTCAGCCACGCTGATTTTCTTTCTGTTCCTCAATCATGTCAAACTCTTTATTGCCCCAGGGTCTTCACACATGCTTTTACTTCTCCCTTGAATGAGCTATTCCTGATCTTTACTCGCCTGTACTCTTGTATATCTCAACACTGAGCCTAAAAGTCACCTACTCAAAGAAGTAAATGATAGTTTTGCACTGTGCTACAAAGTATCTGAAATAATTCCTAAGAGAAACTAAACAAACCAAAATATTTTATTACTTAGATCACCCAGTAATTAAGTTTCCCTTAAAAATCAAGAAAATGTCAAAAGTAGTGACAAACTTACATGCGTCTCTCTTTCTGGATACATTTCCTGCAGTGGGAATAAATGATTTGTTCCACTTGGTATGAGCATCCTTAATTTTCCAATCTTCCTAGAAGTAAATAAGACCCATTTGAGAAAAATGACAAAATCTATGGAGAAAGAAAGCAATCTTCCTTTCTCACTCCCCACCTTTATTCCTCTGTAGCCTGTCAATTATTAGCCAAGGGTTAAACAAATTGTCTCCTACCGTAAGTACTTTTTATGTTTAAAAGTTTTTATTTATAGAGTTACATTAATTTATAAATAGAACCTCTGAACTTACCCAGCACCAATTTTGTCAGTTCACATTTGCCACTCCCAATAAAACTGCAAAATGTTCGGATGAAAAGGGACCTAACGTCTTGAATATGAGGAAATTCCCTAGGATCTAAGTGTTTTGTAAATAAATAACATAAAGCTCAGAGGGGTTTATATCGGATTTTGTTTTTATTCTGAATATTATCAACACAGTTTTTTAAAATTAATTATGGTGCTATTTTAGGGAGCCCCAATGATTAAGAAAATGTAGTCTTTTTAAATTTGAAATCTCGCTCCCACTGCTACCATTGTTGATGATTTACTAGGCCAGAGCTGGACTGGCCTGGTTTATCCAGGCAGATTCAGCAGAGCTCACTCCTTTTGGGAGTATTTACAGACTTCTGAAATCAGACCTGAGCCAAGTGGTCAAGCAGTACCTAAGCAGCAGAGTGGTGGTAGCTGCTAGGTTGGCTTTTCACCTCGAACCTCCATAGATTCAGCCAATAAGGCAAAAGCAAGCCCAAATGGATTTAGAAAGTTTATTATTTACACAGACAGTAACACAAGCTCAGCATGGTGTGAATTCCCCATGTCTCTGGTCCCACAGGTTGACCAAACTGGAGGGTCCAGATGACAGACGATACAAGTGGTGGGTCACTTTGTCATTGAGGCGCCAACTCTAAACTTCAGCTGAATAGTTCTTTAGTCTGAAGCTGTACACGAAGATGCTTTGAGATGGAAAGTCCCATGCCTCCCTGGAACCAGGGTGGCAAGTGAGAAATGGATTTGCGTTAGTTCCTCCTAAGACTGTCTTATCATGTTCCAGGGAAGATCACGGGGCATTTCGCCATGACATGTATCAGATTGTGGTTGAGCTTTGTCTACATTGCTATGCAGAGATGTGCAAGATGACATGTGCAATATGATGAGGATTTCAAAGTCAGTCTAGTTAAAAGGTGCCATCATTTTATAAATGGTGAAAGTATAATCAGATAAGAATAGACGTCATCATTTGCATCTGGGATTTCATCAAAAATAGTATTGCAGTTGGGGTGGTAAGTTGAAGAAATGTTACCATTCATCGTGGAGCCATCAGAATAAGATGTACACATAGGTGGGTTAAGGAAGAAGAAAAATTGACTTGTGAAAAAGTTGATAGACTATATATATACCTTAATAAGGCCATGAAGGATATCCAAATTGACAAAACCACCAGATTTTTCTATTTCTTACTAGAACAATATCATTTTCTCATTTCACACAATTTTCTACTTCCCAGAAGTAAATAAGAGGACCTTTGCAAATTCCGTATCTGAAGTACTTAGACTCATTACATATACTATAAAATCTTATCTAAAACATTTTGGTCAAGAGATTTTAATTTTTTATTGAAATCTAGAGGATTTAAAAGACAAATAATGCTGTACAATAGAAATAGAACACTGTAAACCAATTATAATTAAAAAATAAAAGTCATTAAAAAACAAAAAAAAGACAAATAAAAAGATAAAACTATAATGGGTACATTAATATATAATTTAAAGTGGTTTTTTCTGATATGGTTGCAAACATCTTACAAGTTTATATCCAATTGAATGCATCAATTTAATATTTCTTCTTTGCTTGCTTCCAAAAAATGCTTGGTTTTTATATCTACACTATTGAAGTATGTGTGACATATCATTTAGTGCATTATTTTGATATGTATTTTATGACAACATTCCTTTCCTCCTAATCTTTGAAACTGTATTGTACATTGAGTAGGCAAAATTAAGAGGTAGAAGTTTGTATGTAATCACATTATACTACAATTTAAAAAATGGGGCAAGAATTAACATTTTAAACAATAGGCAAAAGAATATAAAGCTAATTTATTCAAAAAGTGGAAAAAATTCAAGAAAGATTTAGCTGAGTCATTTGGAGTTAATAAGAGAGTGAAGGCAATGATTATTTAATCATTTCATTTTTCTTCACCCCAAGTCAAGAATATTTGAGTGAAAAGTCAGTTATGTTCTGAACAAATTAAGTGAAACAATTGATGCCTATTATACTGTCAAAATCAAAAGCAAATTTGTGATCTTTTGTACATTTTGTAGGGGAAACCTCAGGAAGGAGGACTTGCGACAAAACCTAAGGCCTTGATTATCTCAGGTAGTTAAAATCCTTATTGTGTCATAAATAGGAGGAGAACAGGTACAACTTAATTCTGTGATGTAATTCTCAAAATACTCTTTCTCTAGGATCTTTTTTCCATCTTGTTTGGCTCTGGTCTTTTCATGAAAGGTATATCTTTTATTTTTACTGCATCCTGGTCTTTGGCATTTGTTTTGATTGATATTCCATTCATTATGCAAATAATATCTCACTTTAAGCTTGCTTGCAATGATATATGGTTTGGCTGCTTGTCATGCAAACACAGGATATACTGTTTGGCATTTCAGACAGATTTCTTTACTCACTATATTCTCATAGTTGGAGCTGGTCAGGAACACTCATGGTGACTCTCAGATGCCTTTGCGTTTAACTTTTTTTTTTTTTTTTTTTGGTCTTTTCAGGGTCCCACCCAAGGCATATGGAAGTTCTTAGGCTAGAGGTCAAATTGGAGCCACAGCCACAGCAATGAGGGATCAGAACCTCATCTGCGACTTACACTACAGCTCATGGCAATGCCAGATCCTTAACCCACTGAGCAAGGTCAGGGATCAAACCTGCATCCTCATGGATACTAGTTGGTTCACTTTCACTGAGCCATGACAGGAACTCCTGCAGTTAACTTTCTAATGAGATGTATTCAGTTTTAACATTCAATAGAACTTCCCCCTTCCAAAATACTGTTAATGCTGTGACCACGATACAAACCTTTTTACAGGTTTTAACAACTCATTCTGGAATCACCTTAAATTGGTATTACAATCATGCGTCATGACCTCAGACAAATTACTTAACCTCTTTAAGTCTTACTCATTAATTTATTCAACAGTTATTGAACTATGTGTAATAGGCTCTGGGGATAGGAAGTGAATGTGATAGCCAAGAGTTTTTCATCTGTGAAATGTGGCTAATGATAGAGCTGTTTTGAGGATAAAATATATGTAAAGTACTTAGCACAGTGCTCAATAATGTTCATTGTTATTATTAGCAGTGTTATTTTGATCAAATTACTTTTAAAATCTCCCTGTGACTGCAACGTCTAATGATTCACAATGCATCCATTCCATTCCATTTCTGAACACAAAGCTAGCTACTCTATAAATTACTGTTGCTGGAAATGATCTTTTCTAGAAATATTGATGCAATATTCTGAGACTCAATTGGAATGTAAGTACTCCGAAATACAATACCTTTCACAACTGGTTAGCCAAGAAAACACTGTAAATCACAACCATGATCTGGATTATGAAAGGAAAGCTGCTATATTTATATTCTCTTAGTGTACACTTGTCTAGATAATCTCCTAAATTTCTTTACAAAATTGTCCATATAAGTTTGAATTATTAGAAAAATAAAAATCAAGCCTACAGATAGGCCACCTTAAGTTTTACTTGGTTTATATCACAAGCCTGAAAACATCAAAAATATTTTTACTGTGGTTTCAGCTCTTTGTGTGTGGGAGGGGGAATGTCAACTCATGTTAGTTGAAAAAAGTGGCATTTCTGCATCTCATGCAGTTGAACTAGAGAAAATGGGTTACTGCAGGAACTGGAAAATCCTCACATTATTGAAATTGTTATAGAAATAAAATGAGTTTCTCTCTTACTCAGTGGAGCCATTTAAGACCGACAAAGACAAAACACTTAGAATGGTGGCAGAGTTTGCATCTCTACTTTGCATCTCTACTTTGGGGGATTAATTATGTGTCATTTAAATAGAGCCTCCAGAGGCAAACTGTTTTTTTTACTAAGCGTTGCACAGAAGCCCGCTTAAGATTTCAAAAGAACATGAGTTTTGAAGAATTATGTTTACAGTTTGTCACTCGTTTTTAATCCCAGTGGTACTTGTCAGTTCTTATACAAGAATATCTGAAAACAAAAGGGCATCCTCTAAAATGGGTATTGGGCGCTCTCAGCGTCGGAGGAGTTGGTGGAAAACCCGACACCGGGCCCTTCAAAAGGTACGTGGGGCCGAACCTGCCTCGGAATGGCCACGGCCGGCGCTCGCAGGTTCCAGGCTCCGCGCCTGACTTCCCAGGCCGGCGCCGCACCGGCCCTGCTGCCTCGTCATCTCTGCGTCTCTGGCCGCCGGAGCTGGGTCCCCGTCCGCGGCACTCCACACCTCCGTCTCAGCAGGCGTGTGCGGGGCTGGGGAATCACCTCGGGAGCCCACTCAGCAGCGGGGAGGGCGGGAGCGAGGAAAGCCCGGGCTCCCGCTGTAACCCCCGCGCTCAGCGGCGTCCCCCTCCCCTCGGCGGCGGGGCCGCAGGTACCTCCTCAGCTGCCTCAGCAGTCCGCGCTCAACTGGTGGGCAGCCCGTCCCGCCGCCGTCGTGTCCGCTCAGAGGTCCTTCGGAGCCGCGCTCCAGCCGCCGGCACCTGACTGCCCGACCCACCGACAGACACAGGGCTGGGGCCGGAGACGCCGCCGCCGCCACCGCGCACGCGCTCCTCGCCGGCCTGCGTCCCGGGGCGGCCCGCGGGGCGGGTACTCAACGCTGCGAGCCGCCCGCACCTGCCTGACTGACAAGCAGACCCCAGGATAGGGGCTCGTGCCGGCGCGCGCACGCGCACGCGCCTCGCGCGCCCGCCGTCGGCCGTGGGGGCGGGACCGCGCGGCAGCGAGCGGGCGGGGGGCTCGTGGCGCGCGCGCCCCGCACCCGAGGGCTGCGGAGAGATATTTTGGGTGGCAGGAGGCCCCTCGTCATTTCCGCCGGGCGGCTGGTCGTGCCGGGGGCTTCACTCCCGCGCACGAGGCGAACGGGCAAGTTGGCTGCGGACGTGCGGCGGCGGCTCATTCCTTTAGCGCCGCGACCCTCGGCAGTGCAAGCCATGAACTGAAGCCCGGGAGGGACGGAGACCCGAGCGGAGTGGCAGAGCCACGGCAGCAGCGGCCGCTCAGCGGGGAGCCAGCAGAGCCGGCGCGGAGACGCGACCCCGGCGCCTTTCCCTCCCCGTCGCCGCTCCCACCGCTGCTTGCCCGCCGTTTGTTAAGAGACCTTGCCACCAGGAGACTCGACACACAAAAGCTGCCTTCTCCGCGCCGCCCTCCCAGCGAGGCAGCGGCCAGCGAGGGACCCCACCTGGGGGCGGCTAGGGCTGCTGAGTTCGTTTTGTGTCCGAGCTCCGCGCCCCGCGCCCCGCGCGGACCCGACTCCGTGCCCATGGCTCTAATCATGGAACCGGTGAGCAAATGGTCTCCGAGTCAAGTAGTGGACTGGATGAAAGGTAATGCCCGCTGTGCGGAGGGCGAGGCGACCCCTGGGCGTGGGGTCCCGGCGCGCGGGAGGGAACCGGCGCCCGCCGCGGCCGAGCCCGCCATCGGGGCTGCCGCCGGCTGATTCTGGGGCGCGGGGAGGTGGTCCTCCGAGGCTGACAGCCGCTCGGGATCCCGGTCTCCTATTGTCTCCAGCCAGTGGTTTCCCAGCGGGAGAGGGGCGCGGAGAGAGAGGGGGTTGCGGGCCCGACCCGATGGGAAGCTGGAAGCCGGGCGGCGGAATCCCTGTCCATCTTTCCGGCCCCTCGCTCCCCTCAGCGCCCCCAGGCAGGGAGGACGTGGCGATTCTGATTTCTCCCCTCAGGGAGGCGTCCCCAGGGACCTGCTCCTACGGTCGCCCCTTCCCCGGCCCCTTTGTTCCTGGGAATCCAGACGCCCCCTCGGCGGCCGCCCCTGCCAAGTGCCTTTTCTAGCGCCAACTCTCCCGGCAACTTTTAAGCCCACATAATGGGGTCAAGATGCGCGGCCTCCCGGGTTTGGATCCGGGAAGGCCCCCCCTACCCCAAATTGGTCTGAGGATGCTCAGGGGATGCGCTACTTCGGGGGATAGGAAAGCATGCTTCCCCTGGGACGGCATCTGCATTGGTATCTGTGGCTTCCTCCTGTGCATCCTCCCCGCGTCCTCTGCCTCCTCTTCTGACCGGTTGAGGCTTTGGACCTTACAGCTTTTTACTGGGGGCTCGACGCCAAGTGTAAGGTGATGCGCATTCAGGTGCCCCCTCATTGCTTCCATCTTGAAGACTCTCCCCTTTTTTCCCTGTCAATTTCTAATAACCGTACTTACAGACTCTCGCCCTCCTAGTCTCAAACGTGGGCTTTTTCTCTAGTCCCTGGGCTTTCCTGCCTCACTATCTCCCTCTGTTGTCTGAGTTAAGGGGCCTGTTCACGACTACTGCGCCCCCCTCCCAGCCCAAGATTCCTAAGATTTGGAGAATGCTGACAGGGTATGGATGGGATGGAGAAAGGGATTCCTGGCCACACTTGGGAGATATCAGAGCTTTGCTCGTGGTTATTCCTAGGCACAAACTCTGGGTTGATTAGTCAGGGACCAAAGGCATACTTATCATTTGAAAATGCCCGTTCCGAAGATGAGGGAGCCCCTTCTTAGGGCTTGCTTAACAGTCAGACTTTCTAAGCTCCAGGTACTTTCGAACGAAATGCAGAGTGATTGGAAGTGATTGAGAACCACAGAGAGAAACTCAGTTTTTGGGTGTTGTTTTTTTTTCCTTTTTCCCCTGAATCTTTTCAGCCTCTTGCTTGCTTTTATGGATTTTCCTTTATCCACTTGCTTTCCTTTTATTCCTCTACTTGGCCCCTTTGTTGTTCATTTATTTAGTTTTTCTTTTCTAATATGTGGAAAGTGCTTTGTAACTGCAAAGCACAGTACAAATGAGACTGTATTGAATTAAATCGAATTCATTATTTATCGACTGCCCCCCTGTGTGCGGTGCATTGTGCTAAGGTGCCATGGGTGCCATGACTAAGACAAAGTCCTGCAGTGGCTCATTTCTTTCTGTGTGTTTCTTCTTCTCTTTTCATATTTGCTATCGAAATTCCGTTTTCCTAGATTCCCACCAGTTTTCCCCCGCTTTGGATTGTCAAATGCAGACAAACATCTGTCTTGTGTTTCTCAGTCATGGAAGAAAGAGTCAGGGTACATGCAAGAATGCTTAATTGAAACGCTTCCTTTGAATTTGCCTAAAGGTTGCTTTAGTTTGAGTCTGTTACTGAAACAGTCAAAAGCTATCTTGGCTCCATGGAGTCGGATTACCTTCAGAGACTACCTCTCACAAATTCCCATGATGCTTGTAGTGAGTGCTGCATACTCCATCTTCTTCACCTCCCACCCTTCCAGTATATTTTTGCAGTTTCCCCCTCTCCACACTTTAGGTCCACTGATGCACGTAGAGCATATGATGTACATGTTCTGACACACATTATTCATTTTTCAGTACACTAGTCTTTAAAAAGCTCTCCAGCCTAAAATGCAGCTTCTTTGCATTTGGGCTAGTATCATTAGCTGTGATTTTAAATGATTGCTATATTTAAGTTGAATAACTTATTTTCATACCTATTGGTGCCACATTTTAGAGCTATTTGAAAAGACAGAATTTGTGTATCTTTGTATACATTAAATTGAAAGAGAATAACTGATAACATTATCTGTATATTTCAAGTCCCAAGCTGCTTACTGCTGAAATTTCCATGATTGTCATATAAATTTGATTTTAGATGCTCTCAGAAAATAAGATGTAAAAAAATAGTTGGCTGAAGCAAATATTTCCTCAAATATTAACTTACACTGTTACCTTAATTAATTTTTCCCTTCGTACACCTTCCACCAAGTAAACTTTACAAAACACATTTTAAAAATACTTTTCACCCTTTCTTCAGATGCAGTTATGTTTAAAAGTCAATTAATATAGGCTGTTGCTTTGGAATGGCTAAACCTCATTTAGCACTGAGTGAACAGGACTTTTGAACAACTGCTGCCTTGTGGGAGTTCTTTAAAGCATGCTCCTAATATGTCAGTTTCATCATCCTTAACACTTAAAGTGTATGTAATATAGTAGATGCTTTTACCTAGTCACCATCATAGGTATATGCTTTAATAAGGTATATGCTTTATGGTCTTTCTAAGGTATTTTTCTCTTCATTAAAACAGAAAATTCTGAACCATTAAGTGTATAGGAATAGCATGGCTATATATTTAAATGCTTCCAGACAATGTATGGAAGTGTAATGGAAACTCGGGCAGCAGGGAGGAAAATAGGGGAAAAAAATCCTGGGCTGACAAGATTATTAAGTTTTAGTAGAATATATTCAAGATTAATTCCGCTGAACCATATGTACATTGCAATTTACTTTATTACTTTTAATTAAAATACATTTGAAGGAGACGTAAGTATTAAATTTATATGTTAATTATTATTAAAGAAAGCTATAAGGAAAAACTTCCTTTTTTTGCTCACCCTAACTTTACTATTTGTGAAATCCAATACTCATTGGATTTTCTGCTGACAATAGAAATTTGATGTGACACAGTGTCAGTGTTAGTTCCAGTAAGTATATGAACTCCTTATGAATCAGTGTACTAAGCATTTATATTCCATGTTATCTTGATAATACTTCAGTCTATTTGAAAGTATCTCATAGCCTTCAAAATTAATTTTAAAAATTAATTTTATAAAAATATTTTGAGAAGATCAAATACTCAACATTTAGTGTTTGAACCCAACCTTTTTCAGTTGAAGTTGCATTCAGTCCTCTTGTAGTTTTGATAAAACTTAAAAACCTAAACCATTTTACAGTAAATAAAAGCCAAGCTGTTGTTGGAAAAAGCTATAGGTAGAGAAGTAGGCCAATAACTGTTTCTAATTTTTGTTCAATCTATTACTTTAAAACACATTATTTCTCAGCTCCTATCTGTTCACTTTCAGGGCTTGGAAATATTTCATAATCTGCAGCTGCTTGAGTCAACTTTTTTTTGCCCACGGAAATATAGCAAAAAGCCCTGAATACATTAGGGCCCCTATTATTAATTTTATTATTCACTTTTCTTGTCCATGTCACACCCAATAATTCCAGTTTTCCTCTCACACCACTCTGACTTTGAAAGTCTTTCAAAATATCCACATGACTAAGATAAAGTTATTCTCTGAGGCCAGCTCCCTTCATGACATTTTCCCAGTGATCTTTAATCTCTTTCTGGATCAAATAAAATGGCTTATTGTTTTCAAAGTCAACCAAGAGGCCCCATTTTGCTGGTCTTCTTTTAAGGTGATTTACCTCCATCCACTCTTGTATTGTTATGATTCCTAAAATAATCTAAAAATTTTAAGATAGCCTACTAAGCCATCCCACAATTAACTGCTCTGCTCTTTCATGTTTACTATAAACCATTTTCTTTAAGAAGCATTCACTGACTTCTAATTTCTAGCCTGATGACTCAGCCTTCTTGAGGATAGGAAATGAAATACACTATTTTAGGTATTAAAAAATAAAGATAAAACCACCATTTTGCATACAACCCTAAAAAAGAGGAAAATTCAGTGATGAAATAAGGTCTGTTTAGTATAAAAGTTTAAATGCTGTAGCAGAAAATATGTCTGATAAGGGAAAGAAGTTTTGACAGGTATGATGCTCTTTAGTGATTTTTTTCCCCCCGTCATAGGAAGTGGAGATTTATCTTAATTAGGTGAAGGAAAATGTCAAAATTTTGAGTTAAAATTTCTTGAGAGAGATAAGAAATAATTTTCTGGCAGGAACTTCAGAAGTATACACGGTAAGGAAAAAAATGTATGTTAATGAATCAAATAGGTGCTATCACCTCTTTTTGAAAAATTAATTTTTTTCTCAGTGCAATGTGACTAGATGGTAACCACCAATCACCTACTTTGGATTTTACATTTTTGGAGCAGTAATTCTTATAATTTTATACAAAGAGGAAAATTTCCTTTTTGATATGTGGAGTTTAGTTCACAAGAAACACTTTGTTTATAGTGTCCTTAATATTTTCTTCTTAAGGTAACACTCATGATTTAGTGGATGGTAGGGGAAAAAGTATATTTAATGTAGATGTATTCTGTTTCTTACTTCATCATGGAAGGTGCTTTAATGGGTGGACTTAAATAAATTATTCCCTGCTTTGGAGAAATTAATCTCTGTAAGGGATGGCAGTGACATTGACAAATCTGTGCCAAGACAGACAGGTACCAACTAGTGCATTTGGTAAATTTTAAGCGTTTGCATATGTATTCAAGCACCAAAAGTAAGAGAAGATGATTTTAGTAAGTCAGGAAAGAGCCCATGGGGAAGGTGGGGTTTTAACCAGTTTGTTTAATTAAGGCATTTTCAAGAGGGAAGTATTCTCAATGTAAAGCACAGCAGGAGACTCTAGGGTTAAGATTGGGTGATTAACCAGAAGGGTTGTGTCTAGGTTTGTCTGGTTGAAGGAGAGAGGTGGGCAGTGAGGGAAAGTGAGGGAGGAGGGTGAGTAGGTGGCACAAAAGTACAGGAACAAATCTGCATTTCACAAAGACAATAAAACTCTCATCATGTCCTGAGTTTAAATAAATACCACATTATAAAACTTTGGCTGCCAAAAATAAGCCCACAAAGAATGTGTATTGAATTGGTACAGCTGTTTCAAATCTGTTTCTAAGGAATAATTTGGAAATAATGTTAAAATGAATTATTTTGAAGATTAATTACATCATTAACATTTTGTTGTTGGATATTTAGAATTTTACTGATCCAGATTCTTACATGAAGAATGAAGACGAGCTTTTAAATCTTGATGTTCTTAAAGCAATGATAAATTTTCATTTTCATTTATATCAGAGTGACCTCAGATTAGGACTTAATTTGTTCTTAATGACTTTTAGCTTTCTATGTGACTTCCCTACAGCATCTCACACATAAGGCTTGTTGTGAACGATGAAACTTTAGCTTCTATGAGGAGTTCTAGAAGGATGGATCATTGGAACTAATATAAAGGTGGGGGGAAAGGAGGGTAAGAAATTTGGGGAAAAAGTGGAGTCTAAAGCTTTGTTTTTTTATGAGTGTGTCATGGTTTAGTGTCTGGCTGAAGAATAGCAGACTGGATCATTGTGTTGAATAACGTTCAGTGAGTGAATTCTGTTTTCATGCATAGCATAGGCCTGTGCTCCCCCAAATGGTACATTTCTGTGGTTGTGGGAGCCAAATGATCAAAAGAAGCCAAAGAATTGATTTTTGCTAAGTATTTTAAAACATTTTTATATTAAAACATAGTGATGTTGTATTCATGGTATAGAAAGCAAGATTGGCGTGATTTTAAAGATGAGACCAGAGGCTTAACAGGAAGTTTAGGCTTGCAGCAGGCTGTTTAAAGCTGCATTTTCTAGATCTCCCAGGGTTCTGAGTACACTCCGTTCAGCAATTAGGAGTATATCAGTGGAAAAGTTTGAGAAGTGGTGGTTGGGTTTAGAAATGGTAAAATTAATGTGCTCCGCTTCCTTTCTTTCTCCTATTGCAAAGGATGAAATCTCTTTTGAGTCAGTACCATGATTACAGCATCTTACTTTGTTTGATCCATAAACCTGTAGTCAGGATGAACTTCATGAGAATGGTTCTCATCCAACCCTATCCTTTCACTTCTCACCCCCGTCAGCTTAAACAATTTAATGCTTTGTCACTGCTTTTAGGATAAATATCATAGTCCTTAAAATGACAAATAAGACCCTTGAAGGTTTGGCTATGGCCTGTGAGGTAAACCTCATTCCTAGCACTAGCTACCCCTGCCTTTTTTCAGTCCTGTTTACCCAGCCCTGAGCCTTTGCACTTTTTCTTCAAGCACTCAAGTCCTATTCATCCTCCTTATCTCAGGCCTCCCCTCCTCTGCCTCAGAAAAACCTGTCTGAATACCTGAATCCCATCCAATCCTCAGTTATGGTACCTTGTGTATGTTCTTTGTCCCATTTGCCAATTTCATTTTCACCTTAATTTTTATGGTTATTTAATGCAGGCGGGGAACCCATCTTTTTTGCATAACTGAATAAGAAGGTGTCTGGTAAAAAGTAGGTACTGAGGAAATATTTGTTGAGTGAAGGAAATAAATAAATTTATTTACAAATTACTGGTCTGTCAGCAAATCTGCTTTCCTAAATGATGATGCACATAATAAAGTCCCTTATAATGTTCTAATGGATACTTCAGCACCAAGTTGTATATTGTGTGCGAGAATACAGTGGAAGTAGGGTTGCTCTGTCCATGTCTCACAGTTGTGTTTCTGTAGCCAGTTCAGTGACCACGGTTTAGATTCATCTTGGTAAGAAATATTAAATACTTCACTGATAATTTCAGTGAATCTGGAATTTATGCTGTAATTATTATTTGCTGATGTCATTTAATAGGCCAACACAATAAGCAAACATTATTTTAAAATTACATACTTCTTTTCTTAAGCATTTATTTTCTTTCATACACATTTACTAATCGTTTTCTTCATTTTGATGTTTTTAAAAGAACTGCATATTTTGGGATGCATGATAGAATTGAAAAAATACCTTAAATTTGTCCTCTTAAAGTTTTAAAAAGTTCATATAAGAAATTAAAATGTATTTTCCTGTTGTGAGAAGAACAGGAAATTTATTTGTTAATTTGGAGGATAAAATAAAAAGCAGCCCTTTAGCTTAATGAGAACCATTATCTTTATTATATTTAATATTGAGTTTACATTTTTGTTAGTAGGAATAAAATTGATATATTTAAAATGCATCTTAAATCAGCATTTCTTATATAATTTTTCATCTCACCCTGATTTTTAAAAAATGAATTTTGCTTTTTTAAGCGAAATGTGGATTTAATTGGACTAATTTTTGAAGGGTGCTCATTAAGAACCTATGTTGAGCATTACTCTAAACATAACTTGTTGAATACAGATTGTTCATGTGGATTTTTTGTGAATTACATGCCACTGGATAATCACTAGTAGGCAGGTTATAGAGATTTTTCCAATAATTTGTGTCCCTCCCCCCAAATTTAGAATGGTTAAAACATAAATCAGAGTAAGTGAAATTTTTAAGACTTTTTTTTAACATAGTTTTGCCTCTCTGTTAATGCTTAACAAAACACCTTCAGGCTTAAATGTTCTAGCTAGTACAGCAAAACAATGGATTGCAATTGTGCCCTAATTTGAATTACAAATAACCATTAAACATGATAGAATTTTTTTAAACTTTAAAGATATATTTAATTTTTCATTCAATTTCAATTTAAATTACATCATTAATTCTAATAGAAGTTTTCATTATCTTAATCTTAACTCTTGCAGTTTCAGGAAAGAAAGGGTTATGGAGATTTGCATAAATTCATTGAATTTTAAATTTTACTAAAGTACAATAACCACTGTTTTAGTTTTCTGTATTCATCTATTGAATATTTTGTCACAACATTAAATTGTTTTAAAAACTCAGATTTATTAAATAAACCAAAACTCACAATGGCATTATTGTATTCTAGTTTGCCACCGTAAAATCATTGTTACATAACTAATATCAAATATAGCATACTTGTCTGTTTTATATTTACCTGACATTGATATTCTTGGAAATGAGTTTTATGAGGTAGGTTGAATAGTCTTCTGATAAGATGATTAATAAGAACAAATCGCATTTTTGTTTGCTTTTAAAGTGTTGCCCAATATCTTTTTTGTTTGTTTGTTGGAACTTTTTGTTTGCTTAAGCTACATCTGCTATGTTTAAAATGGGCTTGGAACATGGTTTCTGAAGTAATATCTATAACAAATCAATGCAAGACTGGCTTTGATCCTGGATTTTATTTTTTTCCAACTTTTTTAACCAATGATTATGAAAGAATCTATTTTCTAGCAAGATGTTAGATTTATAATGTAATTTATTAATAAAAACACTGAAATATGAGTTCTAAGTTATTATGCTGAATGAGTAATTTCAATAACATTAGCTGAACTCTTATAATTTTGGTATTTTTTTATATGTGTATGTGAGAGTTTATTTCATATACTTTTTTTTCAACTATCAACATTATTTCATTTTTTTTTTTTGTCTTTTCTAGGGCCACACCCGAGGCATATGGAAGTTCCCACACTAGGGTGCAATCTGAGCTGTAGCCACCAGCCTCCACCACAGCCACAGCAACGTGGGATCCAAGCTGCATCTGCCACCTACACCACAGCTCATGGCAACGCCAGATCGTTAACCCACTGAGCAAGGCCAGGGATTGAACCCGCAACCTCATGGTTCCTAGTCGGATTTGTTAACCACTGAGCCACGATGGGAACTCCCAAAATGTTTGATAATTCTGGGAACTTGTGATTTTTTTTTCCTGACTGAGCAGAAAATTCATATTTTAATTTTGTGTAATTCATTTATTTTATTTTTCTCATTTTATGGCTGCACCCTCAGCATGTGGAGTTCTCAGGCCAGGAATTGAATCAAGCTGTGCCTTTAACCCACTGTGCCAGGCTGGGGACCAAACCCACACCTCTGCTGAGATCCAAACTGCTGCACTATGGTTCTTAACCCCACTGCACCACTGTGGGAACTCTTATGTAACTCATTTATATTTTGGCTTTCAAAACAAGCTACCCAGCTATTAAAAATATATAAAAGAGAAAATGGGAGTTTCTGTTGTGGCTCAGCGGTAACGAACCTGACTAGTAGCCATGGGGATGCAGGTTTGATCCCTGGCCTCATTCAGTGTGTCAAGGATCCCATGAGCTGTGGTGTAGGTCGCAGACAAGGCTTGGATCCAGCGTTCCTGTGGCTGTGGCGTAGGCTGGCAGCTGTAGCTTCAATTCGACCCCCTAGCCTGGGAGCTTCAATATACTGTGGGTGCGGCCCTAAAAATAAAAAAATAAAAATAAAAAATAAAAGAGAAAATGTTGTAGAGTTTTTTTCTACTAGGGCTCAAAACAGACATTATAGTCAGGTAGCTAGGTTTTCTTTCTGCCTGCCAGAACCTTTGTGGAAACCAGGTTCAGTGTGATGTGAGCCAACTTAGGGATGACAGGGCAAGGTGCTCTTTCTCCATTTCCCTCTGTATTGGTTACATGGTGAGTTTTGTGACAGTCTCTGTTTGCACCAGTGTTGCATTAAATCAATGGCAGAAGGTTTCTTATCTAGAAGGCTGCTCCCTTGCCTTCTAGCTGTCAGACCAGAGGCTTTCAGTTTGATGTTGAATTGTCACACGCAGAGAGAAGCTAGTTCTATGGAATATTTAAAACTAGATAATTTTTCTTTCTAATCTCTCCCTCAACGAAATGCTTTAAGTATATTGATGATAAAAACATCTTAATTACAGTTCCATTAATTTGGGTTTTTTGACAGTTTCAATAGGTTCCCATTGAAATTTATTCTCGGTATGTGAAGAAAGGCTTTGCTGATGCTGATCAATCTATTAACGTAGTCAAGATTGGAAAGAAATTGTTTGACCCTGGAGTACGTAGTGTTTTCAAGTACTTTGCTTTGCCAGGAGCCATTTCCATACTGAAAATATGTGAGCTAGAAATGAGCTGTATTTTTAGTTAGAATTTCTGCATGCTTAGCTGGGATCACAATTTTTTATTTTTATTTTTTGGAATATTTTTGCAAACATTCGGTAATACAGCTTGGTTCTTCTTCTCTTTGACCCATGTTAGACAGGTCTTACACATTTCATGCTTCTATTGTTATTAGCAGTACTTACAATTGAAATAAGGGACAGTTGTTAATACCCCTTTCCATGTAAGTTACAGGGAAGTTAAGCAGCTCAACAGAGATGTGCAGCTGTTCAGTGGTGGAATTAGATTGAACATTAACTATTTTTTTCTCACCTACTGGGTTAGATTTACACTTTCGTGGGTTAAGAACACAGTTCACGTTTATGTATAATTTTTTTTTGTCTTTTTTTTTTTGCCATTTCTTGGGCCGCTACCATGGCATGTGGAGGTTCCCAGACTAGGGGTCTAATCAGAGCTGTACCTGCCGGCCTACGCCAGAGCCACAGCAACTCGGGATCTGAGCTGCGTCTGTGACCTACACCACAGCTCACAGCAACGTGGGATCCTTAACCCACTGAGCAAGGGCAGGGATCGAACCCGCAACCTCATGGTTCCTAGTCGGATTCATTAACCACTGTACCACGATGGGAACTCCTGTGTATAATTATCTTCAGACTTTTAAATTTTTTTCTGAATTTTCTACCTTTTAAAAATTCATGAGAATGCTTGTACAACTGTAAATATAATAAAATTCATTGAATTGTTTTACAAATTCACTCTGTTTAGTATACAGTAAAGAGTACTTTGAAATCAAATCCCTGGATTAGTTATATCTAGGCTCTGTTACTTCCTAGCTCTGTGATCTTAGTGAGGGAGAGTGTAAATAACTTGTGAGGTTTTCTCATTTGTGTAAAGTATAGGCGATATTACCTACTCTTAGGTTGTAGTATGCTTAAAACGATGCCTAGCACATAGCAAGTGCATGATAAATGTCAGATTTTTTTAAATTAAGAAGTTTCATTCTATTGGCAATCTTCAGAGACAGAACTGTTAATAGATAGTATTTATCGATTGTTTACTGAATACCATGTACTGTTCTAGGTGCTTTCCCTGTATTATCTTATGCCTGGCCTATCTCTGAAAGGTTAGAATTATCTCTGTTTTACAGATGAAGAAGCTTTTCCTTAGAAACATTGAATGACTTGTCCTATATACCCCCAAAATTTTTTGAGCAGGTGTTCAATAAATATTTTGAAGAATGAATAAATATTAAGTAGAAGTGGAATTTGAAGGAATTTCTAACTGGCTCTGAAATACCTTGCCTTTCTACCAGAGGTAGGTATGACGTGAGAGGAATCCTGGGAATACTTTAAAAGATGTGGATGGATGTCCTCTTTTTCAGACCTACTTTTTCTAGTGTGGGCTGTGATTCTTGGCTTTTTTGACCTCTGGGGTGTGTGTGTGTGGGGGGGTTGTTAGTGGTTAAGAGTTTCCACTCGTAATAGGACTTTAGCTGGTGACAAAGATGCCACATTCAACTGTTTTCTTGCTGACATCCTTCTTATTTTGAAGTGAACTCCAGGAGTTTGATGCTCTCCTCTTCTGAATCTAGACCTAGGAAAAGATCTACTTTAGGCTACCGCTACTACCAACCCTATGCGGAGGTGTTTTGTTTTCAGAGGATTTTTAATAAAAGTACATGGTGCCTCATGAAAAGATGCTCGGCCTCACTAACCATCAGGGAACTGGAAATCACTACTGCGATGAAATATCACCTCACATTGGTCAGAATGGCTGTTGTCAAAAATACCACAAATAGGAGTTCCCGTCATGGCTCAGTGGTTAACAAATCTGACTAGGAACCATGAGGTTGCTGGTTCGATCCCTGGCCTTGCTCAGTGGGTTAACGATCTGGCGTTGCCGTGAGCTGTGGTGTAGGTCACAGATGCGGCTCGGATCCCGAGTTGCTGTGGCTGTGGTGGAGGCTGGTGGCTATAGCTCCAATTAGACCCCTAGCCTGGGAACCTCTATATGCCATGGGAGCAGCCCAAGAAATGGCAAAAAAGAAAAAACAAAAAAAACCCACAAATAATAAATGTTGACAAAGATGTGGAGAAAAGGGAACCCTAGTTCACTGTTGCTGGGAATGCACAGGCACTGTGGAAAACAGTATAGAGATTCCTCTAAAAATTAAAAATAAATAGAATTATCATATGACATAGTAATTCTACTCCTGGGTATGTATCTGAAGAAAATGAAAAGACTAATTAGAAAAGATACATGCACCACAGTGTTCAAAACATTATTTACAGTTGCCAAGATATGGAAGCACCTAAGTGTCTATCAACACTGAATAGATGAAGAAGATGTGGTATATATATATATATATATATATATATATATATATATATATACATACACACACACACACACACACACACATGCATGCACACACACAATAGAATATTACTCAGCTGTAAACAGAATGAATTTTTCCCTTTGCAGCAACATGGAGGACATTATACTTAGTGAAGTAAGTCTAACAGAAAAAGACACTGTTTTCACTTATATGGGTAATCTAAGAAGTAAAACAAACAAATTAATGTAGCAAAACAGAAGCAAGCCCATAGATAAGGAGAACAAACTAGTGGTTACCACTTGGAAGAGGGGTAAAAGGAAGGGCTGATAGGGGAATGAGATTAAGAGGTATGAGCTGCTATGTATATGATAAATAAACTACAACGATGTAATGTATGGCACAGAAAACATAACCAATATTTTATAATTACTATAAATGGAGTATAATCTATAAAAATATTGAATCACTGTGTTGTACACTTGAAACTAATGTAACATTGTAAATATACTTTACTTCAATAAAAAATAAATTCTTCTAAAAAGAACTTATACTTCCAGTAAGAGTGAATATGAGTAAAAACATAGAATATTTTAAAGAATATGTTTAATATGTGCTTATAAATTAAAGAAAAAATCCCCCCCCCAAAAAGTAACAATGCCTGATAATAGATGTGTCATTTTACTGCAAATACAGACACACTTTGGAAATATTGTGGGTTTGTTCCTGACCACTGAAATAAAGCAAATGTGGCAATAAAGCAAATCACGTGAATTTCCCAGTGCAAATAAAGGTTCTGTTTATACACTATTGTGATCTATTAGTGTGCAACAGCATTATGCCAAAACAAGTATATGCCTTAATTAAAAAATACTTTATTGCTAAAAAATGCTATCACCTAAGCCTTCAGCAGGTTGCAGTTGTAGCATCGAAGATCACTGATCACAGATTACCGTAACAAATATAACATTGAAAAAGTTTGAAATATTGTGAGAATTAACAAAAGTTGACACAGAGACATGAAGTGAGCAAATGCTGTTGGAAAAATGGTGCCTATAGACTTTCTTAATGCAGTGTTGCCACAAACCTTCAATTTGGAAAAAACAAAATATCTGTGAAGTACAGTAAAGTGAAGTGCAATAAAATGAATTACACCTCTAATGGCTTTGATTGTATTCTGCTCTTCATATTGACTTAGTAGGGGTTAGTATTGTCTACATTTCATAAGTGTTTCTTTGAACAGCAGACTTTATTCAGTACATTTCTTTAGCTTGGAACCCGTTACCTACCTACTAAATGGTAATTGTTCTCCCCAGATTGTTTTATTTTTGTTTAGAAATTCTTTCATCATAGACCAAATTGTGATATGACATGAGAGTGTAATGAATCAAACACAAAAAACCTTGTATGCTGGAGAAACTTTAATCATCATCTGCCAAGAAACTATTGTGACATTATTGTAAAATATAGAGTGGTCAGGTTGAGCTAGAGATATGTGATCAGTTGAATACTTGTAAAATGCTAATTATAGGTATAGTTCCATCTATATTATGTTTTAGAATAATACACATGGTTTTGCATGTGTATCTAAAATATATGTCCTCACATGTATTGTTGGAACCTAAAGTAAGATGTTCAAAGTAAAAACACAAGGATAATATTTTCTATCTCTTGTTTTCCTTTAATACAATTGAGGTGCGTTTGCTTTAGGCTGGAATTTTTAAAATAAGTGAAAACAACTTTAATTCTTCTTTGGTTGTGGAGAGAATGAATTGAAGTCTCTCACTTTTAATGAAAGCTACCACAATACCCAGAACAGTAGACATTTACAAAAGAACATCATCTGTGAACTGTGGTAATTACCAACTGTTTTGAAGTTGCCTTAGCAACTTGTCCATTTGATTATCTAAAGTACTTTTTCCTCTCTTAATGTGCTCATTCTCTCTCTCTCTCTCTCTCTCTCTCTCTCTCCTCTCTCTCTCTCTCTCTCTCTCTCTCTCTCTCTCTCTCTCTCTCTCTCTCTCATTGTCTTTTTAGGGCTGCACCCTTAGCGTATGGAGGTTTCCAAGCTAGGGGTCCAATCATAGCTATAGCCGCTGTCCTACACCACAGCCACAGCAGCTCGGGGACCAAGCCGCGTCTTCGACCTACACCACAGCTCACAGCAACGCTGGATTCTTAACCTGCTGAGCGAGGCCAGGGATTTAACCCATGTCCTCATGGATACTAGTCGGGTCTGTTACCACTGAACCATGACTGGAACTCCTCATTATCTCTTTTTTTAAAAATTAAAAAAATTTTTTTTTGGCTGCACCTGTGGCATGTGGAAGTTCCCGGGCCAGGGATCGAACCCAAGCCACAGCATTGTCCCACGCCTCTGCAGTGACAACACCAGATCCTTGAATGCTAGGCCACCAGAGAACTCCTGTGCTCATTATCTTTTAAAGTCCATACAAATTAAAATTAATTTTGTTTGAGTATGTTTTTGAGAATTTCATTACTATCTTTGAAAAAGCTGACATCCTGCTTTGATAAAGGTGGTCTGGTAAAAAAGACTTTGAATTATGGTAACATCATGAATCTCCATCTGCATTAATTTTAAGATGTGTCTAATGTTTAAACTTTTAAATGGTTTCTAATTTTGATATTTTTCTTCAAATGAGGCTGCTTTGCGAGTTTATTTTTACAGTTGTGACTAACACAGAGAAAATAAATAGAGCAAAATAATACCTAGGGATCTAGTAATGCTTTTCTTTCTACTTATGTACCACTAATAAGATCACGAAAAATTAAGACAGGTATGTATCTCTAAAAAGTAAGCACTTAAATATATATTCATTGGGAGTTCCCATTGTGGCTCAGTGGTAACAAACCCGACTAGGAACCATGAGGATGTGGGTTTGATCCCTGGCCTCACTCAGTTGGTTAAGGATCTGGCATTGCCATGAGCTGTGGTGTAGGTGGCAGATGTGGCTTGGATCCTGCGTTGCTGTGACTGTGGCCCAGTCCTAAATTCAAATTCTAGCCTGGGAACCTCCATATGCCACGAGTTTGGCCTAAAAAGACATATATATATATATAAAGAAGGGAAATATAACTTTACAGTGGAGGAGCCTAGTGAACACTACGTTGGCCGTGTGATCATATATATTTAAATATATATATGATATATATATATATATTCATCACATACACCCCATAATATACAATATTATTACACCAAAGTTTCTTAATATTAAATATCTAGTTCAAATTTCTAGTTACATAAATGTCATAAGTATTTTTACAGGTTTTTTTCCCCCTTACATCAGAAGCCAAATAAAGCCTACACAATGTAGTCTACATTATTCTTTTTCCCTACATCAATCCTTTTGGACTCAGTACCCCCTTTATATGACATGCACTATTTAATGTCTCTTGACATAAAATTCATTAATAATAAAACCTACCTCTCACATTATTAAAAAAAAATCACTGTAATGCCCTATTGTAATAAACAAGAAAAATAATTTATAAAAATAAGATAGGTTTCTATATGTAGGTGCTTAACATGCCTGTACTAAAAAAATACTCATTGATATGTTTGCCTGCTTAAGAGCATACACGGATTTAAGAGAAGCAGGCAGTAAGCTCAGAAGTAATTCCATGTGAAGTACAAGAAAATGGAAGAATGAATGTATTGATAGACACTGGCATAAAAATGAGTATTAGAATGGCTTACAGGCTAGACTATTTGGCATGCCACTCTGATAATTCCTGTTAAACACTTAAAAGTCATATTAAAAGGAACCACAGCTTTATGAAGAAATAGCAGATTCTTGAACTGAGGAGAGAAGATTTAAGATGAGCATGGAGCATCTTATAGTGCCAGAAAAGTAAGGAAGTGCTCAAAAAACAAAATGATGAGGGCATGTCAGAGACTTGGGAATCATTCTGAAAGAGCTCTCAGTTGCTGAAGCTGGAACAGTTTGAGCAACGAAAGTAGTATTGGGTTTATAAAAGAAGTATCAGTGAGTCTATACTGATATTAAAAAGTCTGAATGCACAACTTAGAATAGATTTACAAGGAGATCCTGCTGAATAGCATTGAGAACTTTGTCTAGATACTCATGTTGCAACAGAACAAAGGGTGGGGGAAAAAATGTAATTGTAATGTATACATGTAAGGATAACTCGATCCCCTTGCTGTACAGTGGGAAAATAAAAAAATTATTTAAAAAAAGTCTGAATAAATAAATGAGAGGAGAGAAAAATCTCCTATACAGATAATTCCAAATAATTTATGTACTCCTCTCTCAAGGAGGTGACACTTAACTCCCCCCTTTTTTTTGTGGCCTGCACTTAGTGACCTGTTTCCAAAGAGTATAGTGAGAGACGGGAAAATATAACTTGACAGTGAAGGAGCCTAGTGAACACTACATTGGCCGGGTGATCAAGGTTTGCATCATCATTGATAAGTCATGTTGATAGTGTATACTATTCATATGATGTTGTGAAAATTACACTTCAGGAGTTCCTGTTGTGGCTCAGTGGAAGGAATCTGACTAGTATCCATGAGGATGCAGGTTCGATCCCTGGCCTTGCTTAGTGGGTTAAGGATCCAGCATTGCCGTGAGCTGGAGTGTAGGTCACTGACACAGCTCTGATTCCACGTTGCTGTGGCTCTGGCAGACTGACAGCTGTGGCTCCACTTTGACCCCTAGCCTGGGAACGTCCATATGCTGCATGTGCAGCCTTAAAAAGCCAAAAAAAAAAAGAAGAAGAAGAAGAAGAAGAAAAAGAAAAGAAAAGAAAATGGCACTTCACCTATGTGATCTTCCTTCCCCAAAACCCATAATTCCAGTCTAACCATGAGAAAAACAGACCATTCCAGATTTTTGGACATTTTACAAATTACCTCACTAATACTCAAAACTGTTATGTTGTCAAAAACAAGGAAAATGAGAAACTCACAGACCAGAGGAGGCTAAGTAGAGATGAGGATTATTTGTATTATGGTCTCTTAGGATCCTGGGACAGAAAAAGCCCAAGAGGAAAAGAACTATTGAAATCAAAATTAAGTGTGGAGTTTAGTTAAGAGCGATTTACCATGTGGTTCCTTAGTTGTGACAGATGTGTCACAGTAATGTGAGCTGTTAATGATAGAATATGGATGGGAGGTATACAGGAGAGGTAGACTATTTTTGCAACTTTTCTGTAGACCTAGAACTATTCTGAAATTACAAGTTTATTTACATGAAAAAATTAGATTTAAATTTTCAAATTTGGTAATACCAAAAGATAAGCAGTATCTCATATGTGAAATAACTTTGGTTTGCCGTGTGTGTGTGTGCGTGCATGTGCTTTTTAGGGCTGCACCTGAGGCTTATGGAAGTTCCCAGGCTAGGTGTTGAAGTGGAGCTGTGGCTGCCGGCCTACACCACAGCCACAGCAACGCCAGATCCTTAACCCACTGATTGAGGACAGGGATTGAACCCATGTCTTCACAGATACCAGCCGGTTCATACCTCTGAGCCACAACTCCCTGGTTTGCCTTTTTCTAAGTGTTAATAATACACTCTTTCAAATAGAAAGAAAAAACTCATATGGGATACAGGCAGTTCTTTAGTGTGGGACTGTTAAATTCATTCACCTTGCAATCGTTCAGTAACTTGATCATTGTGATAACCTCATACTCCTCACAATACTCAAAATGCTCCCAAAAGAAACTTCGAACCTGGCCTGGCTACAAGAACCTCTGCCTTACCTCTTTGCTTCTGTGTAAACCTCATGCTCTGCCACATGTGAAAAATTGTTTGAATGACTGTTATAACTTTTTCCTTCTATTCACACTAATCTTTTACTTGATTAGTTTTTGTTTTTAACCTTTTGGTAATCAGGAAATGGGTTTCAGAAAAGGGAAGTGAATGTGCTTGGGACTGGGACGGGATGGAGACCACCCAGAGTTAGCTCCATCTCCTTTTTTACGTCACTGCTAACAGATTTGCAGTTAAACTCTTGGACAGAAGAGTGTGCTGTTCTAAACCTTGTTAACAAAGCCTGATTCCCAACACTCTCTAATTGTAGTTTCTGTTTCCTGCAGACACTGTTTAGGAATGTTAAACAAGGCGTGAAAATTTTTGAGCAGATAAATGTGGTTTATAATAATTGATTTTAAGCTGCATATATAAATGTGTATATAAATATGCATGTATATTTACTTAGGGCAGATATTTGCCTAGGGCAGATATACTGAAATTGAAGGTAACTAAATGACCTTTTCCCATTGCTTTTCTGCAAGGAAGTCACCATTTTTCTTTTTGTCATTAAATGTAAACCTAATTTTCATTGTATCATGGGGCCATGTAGTGTGTTTAGTAGCTGAGTTTTGGGTGCAAGTATGGTTGTTACTTAAGACCTCCTTTGGTCACATCTCCAAGAGATTACATTTGATTTCAG
This sequence comes from Phacochoerus africanus, assembly GCF_016906955.1. Classification (NCBI taxonomy): domain Eukaryota; kingdom Metazoa; phylum Chordata; class Mammalia; order Artiodactyla; family Suidae; genus Phacochoerus; species Phacochoerus africanus. The sequence continues at coordinate 19,922,096 of NC_062560.1, forward strand.
AACAGAACTGCTTTAATATTTGTGCCTTATGCCCATGTCTTTTTCATTAAGATGTTGCTTGTTTTCTAGGTTACTGTTGTGAAAATTCTGAAAGGAACAGGCTCTGGTAATAAGTAGATAAGCTGTGACTGGGAATTTAATGCATTAACCTGATATTTTTTTTCTTGCCCAATAAATTGAAATGTTATGTTTATCACAGTTTCGACTTGATTCTTTATTAACCCACCTCTATGAAAGTGTGAAGTTCTGCTAATGTTTATGTCATTGTCTTAGGGTTGTCTCCCCGGCTTCCTGGTAAATATCCCTTTCTTTTCTTGATTTTATGCTCTGTGAGTAGGAGCCTAGATATGCATTCATGTTCTCTCTGAAATATGTACATTTTTGTGTGTGTGCAAGGTGTTTTTTAAGTTATGTTCACAGGAATGAAGAATTTATTTTTTTCTGTTTTGTTTTAGTAAGGTGAGCATGTTTTGCGTTTAAAGAAATTTTCAACAAAAACCCAATCTCTGTAGATTGTACCTTAAATATCAAGGATTTGAAGCTGTCTTTGAATATGTGACTGGAAGAGATGGGTTGACTTTCCAGGATTCTCCCGTATCTATCCCAGGATAGAATCTGTCCCAGGATAGGTGGGCAACATTTAGATTGAATTTTTTTTTACAGCTTTCCAATGATACTTTTCATAACGAAACTACAGATTTAGGATGACTAGCTATCACGATCATATAGTCTCATAACAATTAAAAACAGAATGTTAGAAACAAATTGTGTGATATGCATGACTTCTGAAATACAGATGGTGAGAAGTAGACTTGGAAGCTTTTTCAGAGTGCAGATGGACACAAGTTCTTCAGAGAAGTTAATTAAGAGTAATTATTGTATAGGAACCACTGTCTTGCAGGCTGCCATGAATGTAATGTTCCTCTTTCCCAAATAAAAATGCCAGATGATGGCTTTCAAGGCTGCTGAAAACATCTTTATCACCTGTAGCCGTGCCAAAAGCCTCAGTCCCCTAACCTACCCCGTACTTCCTCCATCTCTACATTTCATACAGATGAATAAAAAAAGATTAAAGGGACAAATATCTAGTCGGAAGCACTGTATGTAAAGGACAACAGAAATTATCTGAGGTATTGAGTTGGATCTGGAAATCTCTCCACTTGTGCTCCAACTTGAATAATATCCCGTCATGTATGTTTAACTCATCTCTTCATTTCTCAAGCCCTCAGTTTCTTTATCTAAAAATGAAGGTAAGGACAATGTACTTGATAGGGAATTCTGAAGAATAGTCAACATGAAGTCTGAGTAGAAATGGAGTAACATTTTGACACTGGCAAAAACAGTTTGTTAATTACCAAACAGGATTTTAAAATAACTTTTGTGGAAAAGAATTTTTTAAGTATTCCAATTTAGACATAAATTACTGGATATAGCAAGCGTGTTTGCCTTAAGATATGGCATACAAAGAAAATTCTACTGATTTTAAAATTTAAGGTCACTAGCTTTCTCCTGAAAGCTCTTCCTCTTACTAGAGTCTTTCTGTCTTTTTTTTTTTTTTAATGGCCACACACAGGGTGTATGGAAGTTCCTGGGCCAGGGATTGAATGCTAGCTGCAATCACAGCAATGCTGGATCCTTTAACCCACAGTATTGGGCTGGGGATTAAACCTCCATCTCTGCAGCTGCCCAAGCTGCTGCAGTCAGATTCTTAACCCATTGTGCCGTGGCAGGAACTCTAAGCTTCTTTCTGTCTTGTGTGTAGCCACTTCTCAGCTGTGGCTAAGTCCGAAGCAGTGTAAACCTCCTCTCAGTAGTAGACCTTGCATATCATGGTTCCTCATACTTCTCACTTTTATTTTTCCAAAAGGTTCATGATCATTGTAATTTCGTTTCTCAGCCATTGTCAGAGGATTGGAATATAATAGTTTTCTTATCATAGACATATATATGATGATCAAAATTATTAAACACCAATTCTGTGTAATGAAAATAACAGGCACTTATGAGCACTAGAGCTCCACTTAAGTGATAAGAATGAAATGACTTTTCATAGGAGAAACAGTCAGTTGTGAGAAACAAATGAACCAATTCATCTGAGCTTGGATCATTGAAAACAAGAGACAATCACTGACAAAACAATGCCTTTTCTCATTCATGTGTCACAAGTGGTATTTGGATTGAGGACAGTTGAGAAGCATTAAGACTACAAATTAGTCCCCATGATTTTTATTATAGAATGGTTGTTGGAAGGTGTACTTTCCCAATGCTTGTATGCTAGATTTTTTAAAAACTGCCAGTTTTGTTTTTCTCATTAGGTTTCACATGTTGACTTGCATTTGTGTTTTCCTTGGAAAAATGCTCCATGTATTCAACATTGGTACACTCATGTAAATTATGTCAACTCACACATAAAATTTGGTTTAGAAGATTTTTAAAATACAGAAATAGATTAAGAGCCTTCTTTTTTTTGGTCTTTTTGTCTTTTTAGGGCCGCACCCTCAGCATATGAAGGTTCCCAGGCTAGGAGTCTAATCAGAGCTGTTGCTGCCAGCCTACACCACAGCCACAGCAACACCAGATCCAAGCCGCATATGCAACCTACACTAAAGCTCACGGCCGTGCCGGATCCTTGACCCGCTGAGCAAGGCCAGCTAGTCGGATTCTTTTCCACAGAAAAGCGCCACAGTGGGAACTCCAAGAGCCTTCTTTTAGTCATTGTAGCAATGTTGACTTTAAAGCTTTTGAGAAATAGTGTTCTCCATGATTTTGTTGTTGTTACTACTTTTCCTCCATCTTCTTGATACTGTATGTGTCCAAATGACAGGAGACAATAATATGACAGATTTTATTCTTCTATTCAAACTTTGAAAACCATTTGAATTTTTTGGTTGCCCCTGAGCCATTTGCAGCTTGTTTTTAGAAACTGTGTAAATTTTAAACTGAATGAATATATTTTTAAAATGAGATCTTGTGGTTGAGAGAGCTATACTTTTGTAAGAGTTAGCTACAGTAAATAATTTGGACTTCTGATTTTTCTTGCTATAAAAGAATGTTGAGTGATATGTTCTCTTTAAAACTCTGCACTGGGAACTATATCTAGTCACTTGTGATGGAGCATAATGGAGGATAATGTGAGAAGAACATATGTGCGTGCGTGTGTGTGTGTGTGTGTGTGTGTGTGTGTGTGTGTGAGAGAGAGAGAGAGAGAGAGAGAGAGAGAGACCGGGTCACTTTACGTGTAATAGAAAATTGACAGAACACTGTAAACCAGCTATAATAGAAAAAATAAAAATCATTATAAAAATAAAACTCTTAAGATTCTCTGATTCTAAATTTTTAATTCTTTCTCATATTTGGTTTAGAAGCAGTTAAGTGATGAGCATTCTTGCTTTTCTTCATATCTACTTTAGTGACAATTGGGATTTCTGAATATTTAGAAAGCTAAATTTTTTTTCTTATAAATTGAGTAGGAGGCTTAAAACTTCGTATACATTATATAAAGACTTGTTTGTAACAAAAACAGAAGATGTATTTTTGATGTAGGTGGATCTGAATCCCCTAAATCTAGGCCATCAGTGCTAGAATGCTTTTGCAAATTCTGGTTGGCAAATTCCTACTAGGTTACAAATCTTTTTGCTTTTTCTTTTTTCCCCTTTTTTCTATAATTTTTCACCACCAATAATTGGAACTTAAGTTTAGCAAGCAGGCCATTGAACAAATACCTTCTAGTACCTTGGGTAGTCTAACTCTTCATACTCTTTCTCTCCCTAACTCTAGGTAATATTAAAAAATTTTTTTTTCAGGTAGCTGAAAACTCTTACTATATAAAAATAAAAGTATGACAGTTCCCTTGTAGCTCAGTAGGTTAATGATCCAGCGTTGTCACTGCTGTGGCTTGAATCACTGCTGTGGTGCAGGTTAGATCCTGGCCCAGGAATTTATACATGCCACTTGTATAGCCAAATAAATAAATAAATATATATATGAATTACAAACTCATTCACAAGACCAAGAAAAACATAAATTAGAACATGTGATATGTGATATAGAATATCTAAAAAAAAAGCTTTTTGCTCTTGTTCATTTTTAAATCATCCTTTTAAAATCAGCGTCTATGTAATGCAGTAGTTTTATTAAGTTGTTTCTAGGTGTATGTGAATGCATCAAACAGATTTATATTAATGAATGTAATATAATTCTTAGCAAAATTTACAGGTATTTTTACAAACCTTTAACATCTGTGGTTTTAAGTATATTTGATACACAAATTTGCAGTAAACTCAAATACAGTACTTGTGTGCCTTTATTGAAACACATCATTAGTTAAAACAATTTGCAACTTTTCTTTTATAAAAGAACATGCTTACTTTCTCTACATATTGACACTCTTGTTCTCTGTGAGATGAATTGATAAGTTAAAACCAGAAAGAACTTACAGAACTCTCTTGGTCCTATGCCATCATCGTATTACATGGAAGCAGCTGAGCTCAGAGAGGTTAAAGAACTTGTCTAGATTCACAAAACAAAAAGAACTCAATATATGAGAGCTCAGAAAATATGCATAGGTCTCTTCATTGTTATAAGAACATCTCTGTTAGGAACAAAAGAGAGTGAATTCTTTTGATCACTGGTGTCAAAGCTAGAGCACGTCTTGATTAACACATGCAGCAGGCCCACTTCATAGAATAATCCCCTCATTAAGAATGTTTGGTTTAGATTTCATTTTATGTAATCAGATGTAAGATTCAGAGAATGCCCAACCCCATTTATAGGGAGTTAAAATGCTATTAACTGCTAGAAAAACTTCTCCTGATGGTCTTCTAATCTCTGTGTGCTATGACTCAGTGATTTTAAATCTCATTTTCTAAGGCTTTGCAGTTTGTTAATATAGTCCAGTGAAACAGTATTAAATCCAAATCTGAACACATAGTAGATTTTATGGTGTGTTTAGAGTTGAATGAGTGGTTTTCTATGTTGAATAGTCTATTATAATTCACTCATTTTTAATAATTTTATGATAAACATGCACCTCAGACTCTAAATTGACTCTGTATTCTTTAACTATGTATAACTTAAATAACTTTCACACTACTAGAATTAATATGTTAGAGTAAATTGGTCCCAGCCAAATACAAATAGTTGTCTTTGATACATCAAAAAAGTGTGTTTGAAAGATCAAGGCCACTGAGTTATTTCAGCATTTGTTCACAGAATTTATGGTGATGTCCTCCTTGATGCCTATTTTTAAACATTTCCTTCTTCTATGTAGTAGATATTGCACCATTTATACTATTCTCATTCTTTTCTCTTTCCAACATTCCTACATCTCAGTGTTAGTTAAAGCCTCAACAGTTGGAGTCTCTGATTTCAAGGAATATTTATTTATTTAAAATCTGGAATAACTTAACAGTGTGACATTTACTTTTGTCAGTGGTTTGTAAATTTCATGACCACAGTGAGATTTTGGTAATTATTTTTTAATAAATATATGAATGCCAAATAGAGAGAAATGACTAAATAAAAGTATTTAGTGAAATGGAAGCAAACGCGTTAATGGATTTTTTCCAAGTTAAAAATGTGTTTGGGTCTCTTGTATTAGATATGCTATCAAGTATTCAATAACTAGATGAAAATTTAAAGTACTTTTTCTTTCACCTCTGAAATGCCATTGTGTTTTCCATTCTAAATTTCTTTCTAATGGCATTACTATCCTTTAGCAATTACTTCCTTTTACATATTAAGTTTTAGATATTGTATTTTCAAGATTTGTCATGCTTTTAAGGCAGGCATAATTATGTAAAAATCACTCAAGAATGAACTGTGGCATTATGTACATTTTCTGATCGCTGCTGTCAAAAATGGAATAATAACACTTTTCCTGACAACTTAAGAAGTGTGGTCACCTCAGGACAAGCACTTAGTCATACTTTTGGGGCCAGTAGGAAAAGTTCGCATCATTGGCAGCCACCTGGGCTCTTCATGTTCCATGACAAATGGCAAACTGGCACATGGTGTAACAAATGTTTCTCAAATGTCTAAGTCCCAGGAAAAATTAATGTTAAGAAGTGTAAAAGCTGAAGTCCATGACTTATTTTGAACCAGGACTTTTAAATTCTTAATTCAATTATAGTTATTTCACAAATTTGCTGTGTTTTAACTTAACTGAATTTGTATTATAACTTGATAGGGTAAAACTAAAGCACCTTATACAGTAAAGAGCTAAAGAATTGGGTCTTGTTTATATGGGGGTGTGTGTGTGTGTGTGTGTTTATATATATATATATTTAAGTGTAGTAACCCATCTCAACAACCCAGATAACACTGAAATAAAACCGTTAATATTTTTTCTAATTTATCTGTCATAGATATACAGCTGTTAATTTAGCCTAGATATTTGCTGGACTTCTAATTTACATGTATATCTGAAGTATATAGACCAGTAATACAGTATTAGAAAACTTGATTTATTACCCTCATAAATACCAATAAAATTTAGAGCCAGAAACTACCCACCTCCACCTACTCAAACAACCTTAAAGCATAAATAGTATTTTAGAGTATTTTACTAATATTATCAGTGTCAGTGTGACTAAAATAAACACCTTATAAAAACAAACAAAACTTTTAATTGAATGGCTTCTTTCTTTTGTAATGTATATCTTCAAGTTACATCTTACATTTTTTATATATGGAAATTAATTGTATGCATATCCTTCAAATGAAAGGAAATTTGTTTTAGAGACATTTTTTCTCTCTTTTTAAATCATACTTGAAATTCATAATTTGCTAATTATATCAGAGCTAATCCTGTATGGTTGGGTAACATTTGTATTTGTATGTGGGTTGAGTTTTTTAATAGTAAAATACAGCATATGTTGCTACATAATTAGGTATTTTTGAAATTTGCTCTAAACATTGGAGTCTAACATAAAAAATTTTTGGGATAGTTCAGTTATTCTTTTCCTTAGGTAATTAGAATGTCCCCATTCTAATTTTTTTTCATCAAAAAAATTTTTTTTACTGTTTAATCATATTAATTTATAACTCCTGTCAGGCCTATCCACTGTCACCATTGTATAACCACCTCCAATAGTCTGCTCCAGTGGTCACTATATTATACAGACTACTCTAGTAGTCACTGTATTACAGTGGGCAAAATGTAGGCTTTGAAGCTAAATATGCATAGATTTAAATTGCAGTTTTGCTACTTATTGGTTGTATGGATTTGAGCACATAATGACCTCTTCTTTTTAAAATGAGGAAATAACAACACTTACCATTTGAGGTTTAAATAAGGTAATCTGTTCAAAAGATATACCTCAGTCATTGGTACTTAGTAAGTTCTAAATAAACATTTGCTATTATTATTATTGTTACTACCAACAATAACACCACCTATAAAAGAGGGTTGTAGTCACGAGTTGATAATGTATGCAAAGATTATAGTAGGAACTGGAAAAGTACTGGTTTTTATTGTTACCACTAACAATACAAATTATGATACTAGCTTACAAACAATTAATTACTGTAATTGATGCTGAATGTAAATAATCAGGTTTTTTTTTAACTGCTCCATTTAACTTTACCAAAATTGCATAATAAAACTGGAGAAAAAGAAAAGAATACTGAGAAGATAAAAATAGACATAAGGATTCCAGAAGTTTACATTTGAGTCAGAATCAAGGTTCTTTGCCAAGTATGGACAATTCAACCTAACATGGCCTATTCATACACAATCTTCCGATTATATGCCTCGTGCCTGAATATAATAATCCTGTTCTAGCCATTAAAAAATTGGGAGTTCCCGTCATGGCTCAGTGGTAACGACCTGACTAGGATCCATGAGGACACGGTTCGATCCCTGGCCTTGCTCAGTGGGTTAAGGATCTGGCATTGCCGTGATCTGTGGTGAAGTTTGCAGCTGTGGCTTGGATCTGGCATTGCTGTGCCTGTGGTGTAGGCCCACAGCTACAGCTCTGATTCAACCCCTAGCCTACGAACTTCCATTATGCCATGGGTGAGGCCATTAAAAAAAAGACAAAAAAAATCATACTTCTGAACTATATAACTATGCATATTTTCATTTCGTGATATATATATATTATTTTATTCAGACTTAGCAATGTCTGAGTTTCAGAAGACTTTGAGTTGTATCTGGCATATCTGTACCATAAACATTTGTAAATGAAATAATGAATAAAATAACACAAGCTAACAAAACATGATCTAAGGTAACTACTACTCTTAAATTTCCATGTTATATGTAAATTTAACTACAGAGCTAGGAATATTTTTCTCTTTTCCTCTCTTTTAAGACCCAAGAAAGATAATTTTTATTTAATTTCAGGAGCAGAAACTCTTTGTTTTATCTGTGTAAATTAAACATGTTATTGAAAGCTTTTCTTTCATAAACTATAAGTTCAAATGTTGTTGCCTGAATGAAAAACCGGACCAAAATATATGAAGAAAATATTTTAAAATGAATAAACTTTATTTATTTTGGGGCAAATTTGCCTTAATTTGAAGGATTCATTAGGAAAGAGAAAAAGAGTGGATGAAAGAACATTTTAAAACTTTCACGTGACACTCCTTTCTTCCTTAGTTTTTTTTTTTCCCCCCCTGGTCTCTTGTCTTTTTAGGGCCACACCCGAGGCATATAGAGGTTCCCAGGCTAGGGGTCTAATTGGAGCTACAGCTGCCAGCCTATGCCACAGCCACAGCCACAGCAACACTGGATCCAAGCCACATCTGTGACCTACACCACAGCTAATGGCAGTGCCGGATCCTCAACCCACTGAGCGAGGACAGGGATCAAACCTGCAACCTCATGGTTCCTAGTCGGATTCGTTTCCACTGGCCACGATGGGAACTCCTTCCTTAGTTCTTTATAAGTGTTTTGCTGTGGTAGAATTATGCAAATACAATTTTAAAATCTTTTAGTCCTTTTTAAGAACACTCTGGAATTTAAACCTACAAGCCATACCTTATTCAAGCTTGTTCACTTTGGCCAAGATGTATCTTTTCTGAGCAGTGATTTGCTAAATTAGGAGTTCTATCATAAGCCAGGATATTGTAATACTAATAGTATTTGAATGAATGAGCTTAGAAAACTGGGTTAAGAAATGATCAGAAAAAAGTAAGAAGGTTGGATAGTCCACTAAAAGGTTAGTGCAATAGCTGAAATTTGTGAATGTGGACAACAACTTTTTGACTTTTTATATTATGTGGTCAAAAATAGAGGGTTTTAAAATTGGAAATAATATATGCTCATATTTCTTAATATTTATCTAACTCTACACTTAATCAAAATGATGACAGCATGAATTATCTTAAAGATAATTCATTTTGGCCTTTTTTCAAAGCGAGACAAGTATCTCTTATGAGTTTGGGGAGTGTAATACATAAAAATATATATATTTCCTCTTCCTTAGTTTCTGACCCAGACCTCCTAAAATCTTTGGAATTTCCTAATTGAAGAGAGCAATAAAGATGTCTTGTTATATTAGTGAGGTGACTTTTGGACTATACCTAAGGATGTGGGCTCCTCGCCAGTGAAGCCAACCATGTAATTAGAAGATTCGAATTTTCAGGTCTACCCCCCAAACCTCTGGGGAAGAGAGAGAGTTTTGAGATTAAGTGCAATCATCAGTGGCCAGTGATTTAATCAGCCACGCCTATGTAGTGAAGCCTCCATAAAACCCTGAAATCACAGTGTTCATAGAACTTCCATGTTGATGAACAAATGGAGATTTGGGAAGAGTGGCCTACTCAGAAGGAGCTCAGAAACTACGTGCCCTTTCCCCAGCCCTTGTCCCATGCATCTCTTCCATCTTGCTCTTCCTGAATTATATCCTTCTATAATAAACTGGTAATTTTAAGTGAAATGTTTCTCTGAGGTACATGAACTCTTCTAGCAAATTAATGGAACCTGAAAAGGAGGTTATGGGAACATTTGCTTCATAGCCAGTTGATTAGAAGTAGAGATAATGTTACCGAATCAAACTTGGGTCCACTTGCCCACCATGCAGCAAAGCCAGTCTATTGATACTACATTGTCATGAAGGAAAGTACAGCATTTATCAGAAGGATGCCAAGCAAGGAGAATGCACAGCTAATGCTCAAAAGGCCTGAACTCCCCAATGGCTTTCGGGAAAGGGTATTTATTTACTTATTTATTTTTGCTTTTTAGGGCTACATCTGCAGCATATGGAAGTTTCAGGCTAGAGGTCCAATCAGACCTGCAGCTGCCAACCTACACCATAGCCACAACCCCACTAGATCTGAGCCACATCTGCAACCTACACCACAGCTCATGGCAACACCAGATCTTTAACCTACTGAGCAAGGCCAGGGATCAAACTCGCATCCTCTTGGATACTAGTTGGATTCTTTTTTTTTTTTTGTCTTTTTTTTTCCCTTTTCTAGAGCCACTCCCGTGGCACATGGAGGTTCCCAGGCTAGGGGTCTAATTGGAGCTGTAGCCGCCGGCCTACTCCACAGCCACAGCAACACGGGATCCGAGCCACATCTGTGACCTACACCACAGCTCACAGCAACGCCGGATCGTTAACCCACTGAGCAAGGCCAGGGATCAAACCCACAACTTCATGGTTCCTAGTCGGATTCGTTAACCACTGAGCCACAACGGGAACTCCCACTAGTTGGATTCTTTACTGCTGAGTCACAATAGGAACTCCCAAAAGGCTTTTCAAGGGCAACATTTAGGGTTAAGGTTGCAGGGTGCGTGACTTTCTTCTCAAGGGTTGATGATGAGGTAACAGGATATTCTGGGAATCGTAATCATTAACCTTCTGGTTCCAGTCAGTCTGGGGTCTATGTGATTGTGGTCAGCATGTAGTTACCATCTTCTACCTGAGAAGGGTAAGGGGAGTGTATCTTAGTTTCTACAAAACAACATTTGTGTCTGATTGTTATGTCTATCGCCTGAGGAGGAGCTAGAAGTCTGTTTTATCTCTGAACTATTGTTTAAGCTATTACTTTACTTACTTGACAGCTTTCCTATGTTTCTGCATTCCCTCATTTCCTTAATTAGTAACTGCTTGAGTTTGCCCTTTGGAACTCAGGGAAGGCCTAGGAGACTAAAGCCTTTTTCTACAAATAAGAAATGGGGGGCCACGGAGGAGCTTTTGTCCGGAAGGGCCCTGCATGGTCTTGCTCGATTTCAGTAACTATTTGGGCTTATAGTTGGCATCCTGAGTTGAAGGGGATTGTTGGAACCCCCAATTTGTAACTGGTCAATCAGAAACCCAGGTAACAACCTGAACTTGCTCTTAGCCTCTGAAGTGGACGGCGTCTGATGCCATCTCCAGGTAGATAATGTTAGAATTGAGTTGAATTAGATTGTCAGACACCCTACTGATTTTAAAGAAGTGGTTTTCCACTCTGATAGCAAAAAGAAAAATAGGGCTGCCACGTTTAATTGTATAGCTTTGTACTATACTATTTATGATTGTACAGGTTTGCAGTGCACTTCCTGCACAATTTTGTGTGGTGCCCTCAGATAAGAAATTACGTGGAGTTGAAACCTAGAGCAAGTAAAGGGAAACTTCATAAAATTCCTGGTTTTGCTTATCCAATGAAATTGAGTGTATTAGAATAAATGATTAATATTTTAGAATGATTAAGTTTATGTTCATATTTGGTTTGGGTAATATAAATGCTTATGCCAAAGGCTATATTTGGATTTATGATGATACTTAACAGGTTTAATATTTTTAAAGAAAACTTAAGTTTATGATTTTTCCATTTCTAATCTAGCAACTAATCTGAAATTTAAATGGCAAGTGATTACATATATTACACTACATCTTACAAATAAAAATACATTTTTTTAGTATTCCAGAACATGAAAATAGTTGACATTTAGTTAGCTCTTAAATATTTATGCTAAAGTGAAAGATCATGCTAAAATAGTAGATAGTGAAATTTTCATATTTATTTGGCATAATTTTTTGTGCCTGGTTTACCATCCTAATTATGTTTAGGACATAATTCTTAATCTGTTGAATCCTTAAGCTTGTGATTGAGTATATTAGTCATCAAACCTATAAACATATAAAAAAAAAAAGAGCTGGGAAAACACAGGAAAAGAAACACTATAAGGTGAGATTAGCTTTGTAAGACACTAAAACATTCAAAAGCCTCTCTAATAAAACCAACATTGTGCTGGCCCATGGAAAGACAAATATGCCAGTGGAATAGAATAGTAAGTCCAGAACTAGATGCCAGCACATGCAGAAATCTACTAGATGATAAAGGTAAAATTAGATCCATACCTCTTACCATACACAAGATATCCTTCAAATGGTTTCAAGATCTAAATATAAAAATGAAGCAAGAGTACTAGAACCCAAGATTTTAATCTCAGTCTATATTTTAAAAGAAATTTTCTTTTTATGGCACATTTCCCCCCTCATTTTGCAGATATGGTCATTTGCAGAAAACAGGCATAGGGGAAATCAGTTCTCCAGTATTCTCAATCTTATCACCCAGTATATGTAGTCTCTTTTTTAAAAATCACTCTCAAGGAGTTCCCACTGTGGTTCAGTGGTTAACAAATCACTAGGAACCATGAGGTTGCGGGTTCGATCCCTGGCCTTGCTCAGTGGGTTAAGGATCTGGTGTTGCTGTGAGCTGTTGGTGTAGGTCACAGGTGCAGCTCGGATCTGGCGTTGCTGTGGCTCTGGTGTATGTTGGTGGCTACAGCTCTGATTAGACAGCCTAGCCTGGGAATCTCCATAAGCCATGGCTGCGGCCCTAGAAAAGACAAAAAAAAAACAAACAAACAAACAAAAAACACTCTCAAAACTATGAATCCATACTGATATTATTTAAGAATAGGTTCACTCCCAATGACTTTGGTATGTTTATATGTAGTAGTAATTCTGCCCTCAATATTTTTTCCATGAGCTTTAGTATTAACTTATCTAACTCTAAAAATATCAGTGACAACTCAGATCCCATGATGGTGAGACAGGGAAAAGTACTTATAACTATGACTAATGGGTGTAAAGTTCAGTTATAGAGAAAAATGAGTTAACTGGTGACTGTTCACTCCATAAAAATTTTAGAAGGAAAAAATCATAAAATTTAAAGAAACCTCACAAAATTAACTTTAAATCTGTGTTGAATTTTAAAATAAAGGAAAAGATATTTATTATGCAAGCACGTATTAAATATGTTCTGTGAGCTAAGTTCTGTTCTGGAAATACAAAATAGCATAGCTGGTCTTACTAAGTACCTGGAGTTAAATGGATAAACCCATTCCTAAATAAGTGTATTTATATTGACTGCAGTATATGAGTTTCCATTCCATTTGATTAAAGTATAGTTGATTTACAGTGATGTGCCATTTTCTGCTGTATAGCACAGTGACTCATATATATATATATGCATACACACATACATTATTTTATATATATAATATATATGTATACACACATACATTATATATATGTATACACACATACATTATATATATATATATATGTATACACACATACATTTTTTTTTTATATTACTTTCCATCGTGCTCTATTCCAAGGGATTGGATATAGTCCCCTGTGCTATACAGTAGGACCTCATTGCTATCCATTCTAAATGTAATAGTTTGCATCTGCTAACCCCAAACTCCCAGTCCCTTCCACTCCCTCCCCCTCCCTCTTGGCAACCACAAGTCTCTTTTCTATGTCTGTAAGTCTGTTTCTGTTTTGTAGATAGATTTATTTGTTCCATGTTTTTAGATTCCACATATAAGCGATATCATGTGATACTTATCTTTCTCTTTCTCACTTCACTTAGTATCATAATCTCCAGGTCCATCTGTGTTGCTGCAAATGACATTATTTCATTCCTCTTTATGACTGAGTAGTATTCCATTGTATGTATGTACCACATCTTCTTAATCCATCCCTTTCAATGGACATTTAGGTTGCTTCCATGTCATGGCTATTGTGAATAGTGATGCTGTGAACATTGGGGTCCATGTATCTTTTTGACTTACAGTTTTCTACAGGTACATACCCACAAGTGGTATTGCTGGGTCATATGGTAGTTCTGTGTTTAGTTTTCTGAGGAACCTCTATACCTTTTTCCATAGTGGTTGTACCAGTTTACATTCCCACCAACAGTGTAGGAGGGTTCCCTCTTTTCCACAGCTTCCCCAACATTTGTTATTTGTAGACTTATTATTGATGGCCATTCTGACTCGTGTGAGGTGGTACTTCATTGTAGTTTTGATTTGCATTTCTCTAATGATTAGCGACACTGAGTATCTTCATGTGCCTCCTGGCCATCCGTATATCTTCTTTGGAGAAATGTCTGTTTAGGTCTTCAGCCCCTTTTGTGATTGGGTTGTTTGGTTTTTTGTTGTTAAGTTTGTATTAGGTTTGTATGAGTTGTGTGTATATTTCGGAGGTTAAAACACCCTTAATGCATTGTTTGCAACTACTTTCTCCTGTTTCGTAGGTTTGTCTTTTTTTTTTTTTTTTTTTCATGGTTTCCTTTGCTGGACAAAAGCTTGGAAGTTTAATTAGGTTCCATTTGTTTATTTTTTTTAAATTTGAGATTCTATTTATATGGCTACTATATACTTCACTTGAACCACATGCTACTTGTCAGAACAAAGGGTACATTAGAAAAATATCTGCTTCCAGAATATTGCATTATGTAACTATGTAACTAGTATGCATTATGTAACTAGTGCAATTATTGCACTGTTCCACATAGGGTCTTCCATTGTAGCTCCCATATTCATAAATAAAAACATGCAGCAATGTGTATATAAAGTAAACTAGATTGCAAGCATAGGTTAATAGTTAAAAGAATCAATTAATAAACCTCAATTATGTAAACTAAAATTCATATAGATAGGTCTGTTTCTGGATACTCCATTTTTAGTTCATTGATCTATTTTCTGTTTCAGTGCAATTTTGAATTAATGTTGCTTTATAGAATGTTTGCTGTCTGAGTGGCAAGTCCATTATCATGTTCCGCTCTTTCAAATATTTCTTGGTTATTGCTCATTTTTCCTTTCCTATGAAATTTGGGTTCAGTTTGTCAAGCCTCACAAAAAAAAAAAAAAAATCCCTTGAGGATATTGACTGAGATTGAACAGAATTTATAGGTTAATTTGGGGAAAAATAGTATCCATCCATTATTGGGTCTTTTCATTTAGGAATGTCTATGTGTCCTTTCTTATTACTTGGAGTTTCTCTTATATCCTTTGGTGAAATTTGATATCTTTTAAAAAAATGTCTTCTGCATTTTTTGTTAGTATTTTTCCTGGGTAGTTTGTTTTTATTCCTATTGTGAATGGAATTTTTTCCATTACATTTTCTAATTGGTTTTGCTGTATATTGGGAAGTTATTGTATACTACTCTTGTTGGCACTTTAATAAACTTCCTTAATCTAATAGTTTTTCAGTTGATTTTCTTGAATTTCGACCATTGTAACATACATATGTATGTTGATAGTTTTTTCTCTTAATGTCTGTAACTTCTTTTTTTTCTTACCTTTTTGTGTTTGGCTAGGGCTTAGTGTTGAATATTCTTGACTTTTTTGTTGTTGTTGTTGTTGTTGTTGCTATTTCTTGGGCCGCTCCCGCGGCATATGGAGATTCCCAGGCTAGGGGTCGAATCGGAGCTGGAGCCACCAGCCTACGCCAGAGCCACAGCAACGCGGGATCCGAGCCACGTCTGCAACCTACACCACAGCTCACGGCCACGCCGGATCGTTAACCCTCTGAGCAAGGGCAGGGACCAAACCCGCAACCTCATGGTTCCTAGTCGGATTCGTTAACCACTGCGCCACGACGGGAACTCCTGAATATTCTTGACTTTAATGAGAATGCTTTAACTTCTATTTTGATCATATGGTTCTGAATTGTTCTAAATATGTCTCTGCTTTTAATAAGATCTGGTTAGTTAATACATTAACCTTTAAATTTATGATCAAAATTTGTCCTTAGAAATAAATGTGCCATATTTATATAAATTATAGCAATTGGTTTAGAAAAGTTAGTTTAAGGAAATGATCATAAGGCTTAAAGATTTAGCTTCCTGTCTTCTAGGAAGCAAATTTATGTTGAGGATGATTTTTTTATATATTTTCACTTAGTAACTTAGTTTTTCAAATAACTTGCTTTCATATTTTGTAATAAAATATAATTTTAGCTATAAAAATTCTCTGTTGAGTTAATTTCAGTTTATTTATATGTTCTGATGAGATCATTAACATTTTAATTATTGAACCTTAGGGCATCTGCCCCGGTTATTATGTAAACATTCCTGAAAACTCTGTAAAGGCATAAAGCAAGCCCCTGAGAATGAAGAGGTGGAGAGGTGAGACCATTGGCCCACCTGGGAGTGGGCCAATGGGTATTCCATTGTTTCTGATTTTCCCCTTCATTCTTTCCTTGACTTGTCAAGACCAGAAGAGATGGGAGTAGGAGAGTCAGTGTCATGTCGCTCTTGAGTTTATATAGATAGTAATTTGAAATTTGAGTGTACAGTCTTTTTGAAGTCTTCCAGATATATGTGAGGAACATTAATCTTGTTGCTGATGTTAAGGCCTATTTTTAAAAAAGCAGAGTAAGTGTTTGCGTTATCCTCTTTTTGTTTTCTTAAAGATCACAATATATAAGAATCACACATTGAGAGGTTTCATTGGTTCTGCTCCTCACTGTTACACTTTTGATTTTGTGGCTTTACTAGGTCATAGTCACAGAGTAACACTACTCTTACTATTTGGATAGACTCTGCCAAAGCTTTTAATTGTGGATCATGGATTAGAACTTTATTATTTCTAAAGTAAATCTAAGAACCATAAGATATTTTGAAGAAAATTTAAACCTGTAGTTAATGTTGTACTCTTAAATTATTTGAAGATTGAAATGAAAAGAAATAAATCTTATTCCAGAAGAAATATCCTTAATTTTAGTATTCATTAGCTGTCCAAGGTTGAACCAGTTAACCTCAAGACTAGAATACACCATATGTGTTGAAGAGAAGATGCACAAGGGCCACATTTCTGTCCAGAAAGGACTAGTTTCTCCAGATTAGCTCTATTCTATTTCCTATGGTAATCTTTTAAATCATTTTTTAGTTTTTTTTTCCTTTTTCCTGTTGTATCCTTACAAGTTTATCACCAACTGCATGTTCCTCCTAATCAAACAGAAATAAATTTGGTTGCTTTTCTCCTCATATTTGACAAGGTTTGGGATTACTATGAAAAGTAATGAAATCAGTTCTTGACATGACTCAGTTTTGAATAGAAACACAAGGTTTTATTTTGAATTCTTTACCTGTTTTTTTGTGGGTTTTTTTTTTTTTTTTATTTAAGAGCACTGGAAGGTCAAGATCAGAGTGCTCTTTTCATAAGTAGAAGTGCCCAAAGCTTTAATGGGAACTTAAAGTTGCATTTGTCATTATTGAATGAATCACACTCTTCCTAAATGACTTTTAATCTGTGATGCTATATCCAAAGAACATGTTTCCTGGGAGGCCGCTGACAATAAAAGTAATTGTAGC
This sequence comes from Phacochoerus africanus, assembly GCF_016906955.1. Taxonomy (NCBI): domain Eukaryota; kingdom Metazoa; phylum Chordata; class Mammalia; order Artiodactyla; family Suidae; genus Phacochoerus; species Phacochoerus africanus. The sequence continues at coordinate 19,939,646 of NC_062560.1, forward strand.
TTTTCTTGCATTGTTACATATTTTAGTATAATTCATTTTTTCTTTCTTGAAATGAAAAATTCATATTCACTCTAGGTTCCTTCAAAAGTTTTTCCATTTCTGGAAAAATACCTTGGATTCCATAGCCTGCTATTAAAAGTTATGAGTAGTGAACTGTTGCCTTTGGGAAAAGAGCAATTTTGACTCAACTATAAAATTAAAATAGAAAGACAATATTAATCTTTCTCATATACATTTAGAAATGTCTGCCAGTATTTCTCTAGCTTTCATCAGGGTTGTTTGTAATGCTTATCACAGTTAGTTTTACTTTTTATATTTATGGCATTTGCAAAACAGTTCATGAAATAGCTTAGTTTGTGGCTGCTCAAGATGATTCTTGGTAAGAACTTGGTTCCTTTCACAAGTTGATTTACAGCTGTCTTGAGTATAGGCCTGTGCTTCAGTCAATGGTGGCACATTTATATGTATGCAAATCTTACATCCCTCAGGGTCTTTTTATTGAAATTAACCAATGGAGAGATTTGGGATTGAATTGAAATAAAAGCTTGCTAAAAGATTGTTTGCACAGCTGCTTTCAGGCAGTGACTGAAGTCTCATCGAGAGTGAGTGAATGCACTCTTGTTGGAGAGCTCAGAAGCTTTTGGGTAGTGCTTTGCATAATATAAAGTCATTACATATGTTGGGTCTTTGCCCTTGCCCTAACCTCCCCCAGCCTTTTTTTTCCCCTCTTCTTCCTTAGTCTCCTTTCCCTGGAAGAGCTGATTGTTCATTCTTTGTGTCTTGTGGCGGTAATTTTTTAAAAATTGTGTTCTCATATGACATCAGTATCTAGCGATTTTAAGTTAAATTTCATGTTAGACAGTTTTTAAATTCTGAGAACTGAATGAAAATGATATCCATGCATTTTTCTCTTGTAAACTGCTGTCTATGAAACTCAGCTTTTTGAGCAGTAATTTAATCAAAAGAATCATGGACGGGAACATTAAGCTCCATTAACTGTTGGGTCGCCAACAATATGAATCTAGGATTAAATTATGACTTGGAACTTTGCAAATGTCATCTAAAAGTTAATTCTTAAATTCCTGGCAAGCATTTGCCATCTGGTAAGAAACAGATGTGATGGAGGTTAATTTGTGTCTAGAGAAGCAGTGTTGTCACTGCAGTAAGGAGTGAAGGCAAGATTGAACAACAAAAAAAGCAGATCTATCAAATTGTTTCTTTGACACAGTATTTAGCCAAGTCTTTGATGTCTTCCTGCCCTCTCTCCTTCCTCTCCCCTCACCCCAGCTCTTTCCTCCCCTCTCCCTGATCCCCTTTCTCCTGACATTCAGATGCATCTCTCTAGAAATATTTCATCCTTCCTTCCTAATCTCCTGGTTTTCCTGATTCTGGTCCCTGGGGAAGAATTTGGCATCTGGAGGGAACGGAGGGAAAGCAATGCTCATTGACACCCTTTTCCAGTTTGGCAAAAGGAGGAACCCCACATCCCTAACTGATGGTGATTGCAGTAGAATGCTATTGTGGTGAGGGGGAGTTTTACTGAGCAGAGAGGAATTACGAGATGTACTAGAAGATTCTCATATTTTAGGAGCTCTTTGAGAAATGCTTAGCGATAATGAAACCTAGCAGGACCCTGTGGGACCCTCCGTGATACAAATCCTTTCTGTGTCCCTGTTTCTTGTTAGGAAACAATAGTGTAGCAATTAAACCAGGTCCTAGTTTGTCCTCATGGAATATATACATAACAGTATCTTTGAGTTCTTCTACTGGAACTGAGCCACCATCATCACCACCCCAACCCAGGTAGAAGTTGGTAACTTCAGGCTCAGCACAGGATTTCTGGAGCACCGCCCTGCTACCTCACCACCAGCCAATCAGAAGAAAATCCCACACTCTGCAGCTCTCCCCCCAGATTTTGCCTACAAAAGCTTCTCCCTTGAAAACTATCAGGGATTTTGAGCGTAAGCCACCTGTTCTCCTTACTTGGCCCTGCAGTGAGCCTTTCTTTGCTTCAGACTTTGGCCTCACTTTGCATCGGGCACAGGAACTTGCATTTAGTAGCAATAAGGAACATAAGTTTGTATTGTTTGTGGTTTCTTTTCCTTTTGATAAATAACTTCCACTGCACTCTTTTATGATCAGTGATAATATTGTGAAGGATGAGACTAATTGTGCTCATTTAGGCTGGTGAGTTTCTCCATAGACTTCATGTTTTGGAAAATTAGGAAATTTTCTAAATACCTATCCTTGAAACATGCAATTAGAGATTTATTCAAATAAGCATAATTACAATTAGTTTGGAATAGCCTTTTCTTTCCACTAGGTCAAAATAATTTGCCGAGCTTACACTATGAGGAATTTGTTCCTTTGTGGTTTATAAATTTATAACGAATATTTGTTGATCCTTCAGTGTCATTATAAATATATTTCCTAATTAGGACTGGTAAGCCGGTAAATGACATGGCTCAGTATTTAGCAGCATAAGCCTACTTCCATCTATTTATGTGTATTACCAGTCATTATTATTGTCCTGTTTCAAAATAACCTCATCATTTGTTGAAAAAAATCAAGACTCTTTTTGCCTCTGACAAGCTCTGCTGTAGTAATGGCTATTGTTACACGGGCGATTGTTCAAAATGCAAAATCTCAGGCCCCACTCTAGACCAACTGAATCAGAATGTGTAGTTTAATTAGACCCCTAGATCTTTTGTGTGCACATGAAGTTTGAGAATCAATGGAAAACTGACATTGTTTTGAGGTATAATTATTAAATTATTTTAAGGAGGTCTTAGGAATCTTTGGGAAAAAAATCAGCCCCTCCAAATAGCCTGTTTTCCTAGGCCAAGTAAAATTTACATCTTAGGCTAATAAAAATTACTTGGCTTTTGATATAATTGTATTATATTATGTATTGATTCTGATACATGAAGGAAAACAAATATAAAATTTAGTATCAACACATGTTTTTATTTCACAACCCAGAAATGACTGGGATAAATGTAGGATTCTTTTTATCTTGAAAATAAATCTTTATGAATACATTTTAATTTTGTGTTAAAAGACCAAAATTCATAGCTTTATTTTAATTTCAATATTCAGTAAAACTAAGTGATATCAATATTAGATGGGAACTAAATGTTGACTGAAAATTGGGCCTAATATTTTAGAGCCTGTTTTAGGAGTCATAAAAATTTTAAAACACCAAAGATTTATTTTTGGCATGACCCTGTCAAATTGTTGAATAGTTAATAATGCTGTCATTCATTTATCAGGTAAAAGTGTGTGTGTGTGTGTGTCTGTGTCTGTGTGTGTGTGTCTGTGTGTGTGTCTGTGTGTCTGTGTGCAACAGGAAGAGGTTCCAAACAGTGGATTTGGAATAATGGGAACAAGATTTGTTTTGTAATTAGGGAAGGATCATAGGAGATGTATTGAGATTAGGTTTACTAGTGGATGATACCCTTTGTTTCTGCAGTTACTTTTATGCTAGAGTTTTCTTTTGTAGAAGTTATTTCGATCAAAATTAGTGAGCTGCATATGTCTGAATTAAAATGATTGGCTGTAACTTCTAAAGGCAGTTTTTTATGTCCCTATTACCATACCGTTTTTCTAGAATCACCATTTTAAAAGAGGTTTCTACCTTTTATCATATTTTTTCCATTGATTTTGATTTGTTTTTTGGGAGACCATGGGTATAGTTATAAATAACA